>NW_024882352.1:0-314866 GCF_019059575.1 Amphibalanus amphitrite | reverse complement strand
AGATGTCTGGTGAAATGAAATTTACATGCTAATGAATTAAACCGGGACATCACAATATTCATGCAAATGAAAATTTAGGAATGAAATGAAATGGTGAGAATAGGGCGTTCATAGAATGGTTAGAGAGCACGCTTGTGTTTTTCTAGTTCACGGGTTTATTTCACCACGGCCAACAACTGGTAAATGATATTGCTTCTGGTTAGCCATCACTGGCTGGTTTTCGCCAGACCTTACAGCGGTTTATGTGAAATCATTGTGGACATGCCGGACCTGGCATTGGTAGGAGGAACACACTTGCCATCCCTCAGACATTGGTACCGCTGGGGATCTTGTGAGCGATGGGAGGTGGATGGCGGGTCTGACATTCCCCCTGTGTGCTGTGCAAGTACACGTGCAAACAGGGAGACTGACCACTGACCACTGACCATAGGTCATGCCACCGTCCTTAGTACATACCCCACCATTCCCACGTGTTCGCACTACCGCCATCCCCGGCCCCCGGCGATGGATACAACTCAAACCAAGCACGCGTGTCGTCCACCGTCACGCCGTCACCGGGCGTCACGTCACACCTCCGATAGCGGCGGCGCCGGCCCCGTGACGGAGCGGCTCGTCTCTCACTGCGGCCGTGACAGCAGCGGAGGGTGTGAGGGACGCGGCGCCGGTGCGCGCTACATACACCGCCGGTGGTCTGATCAAAGGGAGAGTCGGCACGCCGCCCCTAATCACAGACACACCGCTGTCAGTGCAGTGGGGCTTCTCAGGGCGGACGCCGGCCGAAGATTGAGTCTGTGTGCCCCGGACCGTAATGGGAAATGGAGAAATAACTTAGCGTGAATGGGTGTCTTTATTGCGACGGAGGACTTCGGGGAACGGCTATGCGAGGCACACTGCGAGTTATTTCATATATGAGCCAGTCTCTCTCGCACAGTGGAAGGTACTTATTAGTTATGACACAGCGGAAGATATTACTTATGACACACGTGGCGTGTGCTGGGCGGAGGCGAACTCTGTCGTGTCTGGGGACGGGTTGTGCACTGAGCAGCTACAGCAGACACGTTCGCAAACCCGTATGAACTTTTGTTGTCTTATACAACATTACAACAGCAACAGTCTGCGCTGTGATGTAGACGGTGACCACTAGTAGTGTCACGGCCAACAACTTGAAATCTGAATCCTTCTGTCCGTGTTTGAGTCTATAGATAAAGGACCGCCACATGTTGTGTGTTTTCGCGTGTGGCCGGCTGGTGATCGCAGCCTGTTGCAGTGTTGGACAGCTCAGCAGGCGGATATGGGACGGGTGACTGCCGTCCGGTGGCGGGCGGTTTAATATACCGGGGTATCCATCACGGCAGTCGGCCGGCCGGGCGGCAGTGGCAGCAGGTGCCGCCGGAAGCACCGTCCATCTGTTCCACTCCAGTGGGTACTGGGTGTGGTAACTGCTCCGCCGGCCGTCCGCCTGCAGAACAGATACCCCGGCATCAGTGGGCGTCAACTGATCTCAGGTCCTCAGAATCACTCCAGATAGGCCCTATTGCCCCTCAGATATACCCCGCAGTCCCTTTAGATTCACTCGACTGCCTTTTGACAACTTTCCGTCTCCTTGAACTGAACTGAAGCCTTTTCGAGCCGCCTTTGCTGTTCTCCCAATACCATCTACCTCTTCTACTACTTTCATTATTCCTGCGGCCGTCGCCGTCTTGTCAGCCTCTGACCAACATCTTCTCCCATCCCTCTCCTCTCCCGCTACCGCCGACCCTCCCACCCCTCTCCCCGCCTCTCTACCTCTGTCCCTTCCCGTCCTCCGTGAATGTGTTTACCCGCTCCGGTCCCCGGGTCAGCCGGCTGGGCTCCTCCGATAGCCGCAGCACAGCAGCCGCCACCGCGCCGCCGCACACTGGTCGGAAACGCCCTCACGAGAGGCCACGGGCGATTCCGGAGTTTCGGATTATTTTTTATATAGATCGATTTGAAATTGATCAAATTATTATACTTAGGCCAAAAAAACTAATCTGGGTGACCAAAAATAGCTGCAATCAGCCCCCGAAGATGGGGTATCCCAGAACTCGGAAACTGACGCGGAGCAAGAGGTTTCTTGAGCCGGATATTCAGAGTCTTATTGCTGATAGACACCAAATTGAAATCCCACATATTATGCATCAAAATGTTCGTTATGAAGCTGCCGACTGGTCAGTGCAAAATTTTTGGCATACTTTTTCCCTAACTAAGATGTACTATAGCTTTTTTATGAAGGCTCTCCTACAGTGATTCTGGAATATAACTGCAAAGTTTAGGTAAGGAAACAACAGGTAGTCCCATCTAGTTCCACTCTGATTTTTTGTGAGATGAAGTAGGATTTAAATTTACACCAGGGCAACATAAAAGCTAATTGCGCATATTTGCGCAAAATTTGCAGGAGCCGCTCTTCCTACCCAACTACCGCCCGCCCCGCCCCAGTTTCGGCTCGGCCGCCGCGCCCGGCTTACGCTGACCTGTGTGGCCTGCACGCATCCATGCGTAGTTGACTGGTCATTAAAAGCAGATGCGCTTGAGTTTATGAATTTTGTGAAAAGCGCGTTTTATGTATGCACTTATGTATGTATTGACATCAAAAGCCTTCCACAATCCACATATTGCGTGGCGATTACGGCTTGCATTTAGAGAGCCTTGCTATTGACAACCATCACTCGGCTGAAGAAAGTGGAAATTGAAACCTTCGTGAATATAAGACGCTGCAAATATAGGACACCTGTCACTGACGTCGGGTTACCTTGGGCCGTCTTTTTACATTAGATCACAATTCCGGTATTTAACCCTGGCCGGACCGATTGGTTTTCTACATTGACCGGGGAGGGTTGGTAAGTACAACTCCCTCGCCGTTTCGCCTCTAATTGAGCTAGAGCCTCGCGGAAAAAACAAGCTTGTGTGCCGTTATAAGACGCAAAAATTAGGTACTACCCGATTTTAAGGTCTTAGGTCAGCCAGTGACCTCTTAGGTCAGGTAAGTGCCACAAGGCACGGGCTCGGTTTTAGGTTAATTACTTTGCCAAAAATGGTCGCACTGCCGCGATTTTGGCATAATCGTGTTTGTCTAGCTCAGGCGCGTTGAATGCTATACTTGGTGTTCGGGTGAAGTCAACTTAACCCTCTTCGGCACAGGCTATTTTGCGTCCTTCGACGGCATAAGGGGGGGGGGGGTTGGTACGACCCCCCTCCTCGCGTTTGGCCCCTGATCGAGCTAGAGCTTCGCGGAAAAAACGAGCGTGTTGCCCGTCACGAGACGAAGCCGATGATACCCAATTTTAAGGTCCTAGGTCATCGGTTGACCTTCTAGGTCAGGTCAATGACCCGAAAACCGGGAAAATCGGGACCTGTAAGAAAGTCGTACCTAAAGTGTGGCTGCTATGTGGTTTTCCGGGGTGCTGATAACGAATATCGTGTTAGTTTTGATCAGAGATGATGTTTTTAAGCATTTAGACCAGGTCGGGTCAGGTCAGGTCAGGTCAACCGGTAGGGGTTGTGACGGGTATTCGTAATACGTGTCAACCGCCTCTGACAGCTTCGTAACATGTTACGAAGGCACCAAAACTACTTCGTAAATGTTCAAATGGTTGCTAAATTCGAATTCCGCTCCAAAAACTAGCCTAGAAACATGTAAAACTCGAAAAAGTGAACCAGGTCACCCGAGGTCACCAAAGGTCAATGACCTGACCTGACCTTTAGGTGACCTTGACACCCACCCTAATGTATGGGAGCAACATCAAATCACATGTTTGAACTTTTGAAACCACGAAAAGCTTGCAAACGCGCGGCTAATGCGAGCCGACATACGCCGAATCGCGATTTCGGCCAAACATGGTCATGGAAAAGAGGTCACAGGTCAAAGGTCATTGGGGTCAGGGTCATGAAATTTTCAGGGAACGTGTAAAATTGATCAATGCGAGGGTACTGAAAGTTTCGTTGCGATCAGCCGCTTTTTACGCGAGTTATTCGCGAAAAACCTTAGGGGGGGTGCATCACCCCCCCGTGCCGGCGAGGGTTAAGGTGTTAACCTCGGGTCAAGGTCAGGTCGGAGCTCCTCAGGTCACGAAAATGGTTGAAGGAGGTTATATCGCATATCATTCGATTTGGCAGGTCTTCCTGAGTCCAATGGTGGCTTTCCCGACTCTCTAGCTCCATCTGATCAGGAGTTATTGACGAAAAACTTACATGGCCTTAGTGACGTCATAAATGACGTCACGCAAAGTCAACAATGCTAAAGTCAAGCACTGGACCTTGCAAGGAGTGCATGAAACCATTCCCGGTGCCCCAATAGCAGCTCCCAATTTCCCTTGTTGACTTAAAGTGGTGCTAGATCCTGTATTATACTCAATTATGACGTCATAACTTAACAGATTCATGTCATATATTCAGTGCTTGACATCCAAATGATAGCTTACATATGACAGAGAAGGTATGCAAAGTTTTATGAAGTTTGCTTCACTAGTTGTGGAATAACAAGCAAAAAACTTTTGCGGAAAGGCCGCTGGCCTCTCGCTGGAGCGTTTCCGACCAGTGTGCGCCGGAGATAGGCCCCAGATCAGCGTCGTGTGCCCAGCTGCGCCGTCAGCCCTTATTGATGCACCGCGCCGGAGAAAAGCTCGATCGTGATTTGTGTGAGACGAAGCTGCGAAAATACTCGTACATCCATCAAGTGGGGGTGGAGTGAAACTGGTTCCAACGATCATATGCAGGTCTCGTAAGAGGTACTGACCTACCATTATCATGTTATTTTCAGGTATTGACCGTGACCCAGACTCGTGACCCTGACCATGACCCTGTGTCCCTGACCTCTGACCCTGACCGCACCGTCCTCCTTGTGCCCGACAGGCCGACATCGATATATCGGACGACGAGGGTCGGACGCCTCTTCACGCTGCCGTGGAGCGAGGTCACAAAGAGTGTGTGAGAGCGCTGCTCACCGAACTACTCAACAGGTGATGTTATAAACCTACCCCCAATCACCTCAGATACATGCAGAGACACACAGAGACCCAGCACTCAGAGGGGCAGCTCTCCGTCATACCGGGGCGGGCCTGGCAATCACTCCCACTCTCCTAATACCGTCCCTGGAGGCCGGGATGATGCGCCGATGGCGACTCATTGAGACAAATTGCCGCGCACTTGTGTACGGCGCTGTATAGTCTCTCTTGAAAGTATCGCGTCATGGGCTGCGGCGGCTCGGCGAACTATTCCATTCAGTTTGAGGACCCCAGCAGTGAGGTCATGGCCTGTATAATAAAAAGTACGCTGTAGCACGATTCTACGCCGGCGGTAGGAGGAAAACTGCTGTATGACGCAGGCACCAGCGGCCGACAACTGGGTCAAAACAGGTGGAGACTGACCAAAGGTCATGCTCCTATCACTCGCCTTTACCCCGTCCACCGCCCCGGGCAGATACCGGCGCCGCTTGGGTTCACCAGCCGGGCGCTCATTGGTCTCCTTTAGTGGGGACCAATCACTAAGTGTGCGTGACGCATAAAATCACAATGGAGCAAAGTTCCGCCATAACCCTACTGTGAAGAGGCCTTCTGAACGAAGGTCATGAGTTGGGGGGGGGGGGCAGCCTGACATCGAATAGTTAGGGCTTTTAAAAAGAAGACGGCTTAACGTTTTTTTTTTTTGTCGCCGTTCACTAACCGGCTCATTAAAAAGAGAGAAATTCAAATAGAGGACTACTTGGCTAGAGAGCGAATATGTGAATTGGCTAGAGAGATAATTTTTGTGATTTGAATCCGCTCGCGGGTGCATCTGCAACCACGGATGCAACCACTGTTAGCGGGTGCAACTGATGATTTTTTTTTCGTATTCGGGCATGGGTTTCCGGATTTAACCAAAAACCTGTGACAGTCGTGCTGATGACGTGTCAAACTGTTAACTTTGCAATTAAACATAGCTCAACAAATCCTGTGCGAGTAGGGTGGCTTCCGTTGACCACATGCTTACTGCCACCACAAGTTAGCGCACGGCGACTGCCACTCCCCCCCCCCTCCCCCCATCCCTCCGCAACCACTCCTCTCCGCGCCCCGCCGCGCTGGCTGCCTCCGCGTGTCAGACTTCGGTCAGTGCTACCAGCGGCTCTCAAACTTTTCCGCTCAACCGCGGCTGGGACAGGTGGCGCCTTCCCTCAGAGTCGCGATACTTTCAAGAGAGACTATACAGATCCATTCACTCGCTCGCCGGAGGATGGGCGGTGCTCTGCCCCTGCTGACGTCATCGGAGACTAACGCGCACCCGTGTGGACGGCGGTATTGTTGTCCGGGGGGGGGGGGGGGCTATAATGCACGAGGGCGGTTAGAACGATGGATCGTAGGCGTTCGTTGCTAAGGCTGGATTTTTTCATGGTGAGGTGTAATGATGTTTAGCAATTTGTAATGATTTGACGTAATGATGTAATGATGTTACCATGTTTGTGTAAATGGGAGTGCGTTACTGTGTTTTAGCTCGATAAGGCTTTTATTACATGTCTGTCGTTGGCTGGAAAGTCTGTCTATGTGTTGTCTCAACAGCGGTTAGTTATAAGTGGCCCCGCATGGAAGCCAGCTTTCAACCATGCATGGGTGTACCGGCGATTATGGATGATAACTGTGTTACCTGCACTGCTCTTGTGACTGCCTTCTGCCTGACTGTGACTACTATTGTCTGACTGAGTGTGACCGCCGTCCGGCAGGTTCCAGCTGTCTGCCCCGGCGTCTGTGGAGTTCAGTAACCTGACGGCCGAGTCCAGTGCGGTGTTACCTGCACTGCTCCTGTGACCGCTGTCTGACTGAGTGTGACCGCCGTCCGGCAGGTTCCAGCTGTCTGCCCCGGCGTCTGTGGAGTTCAGTAACCTGACGGCCGAGTCCAGTCTGGTGTTACCTGCACTGCTCCTGTGACCGCTGTCTGACTGAGTATGACCGCCGTCCGGCAGGTTCCAGCTGTCTGCCCCGGCGTCTGTGGAGTTCAGTAACCTGACGGCCGAGTCCAGTCTGGTGTTACCTGCACTGCTCCTGTGACCGCTGTCTGACTGAGTATGACCGCCGTCCGGCAGGTTCCAGCTGTCTGCCCCGGCGTCTGTGGAGTTCAGTAACCTGGCGGCCGAGTCCAGTCCGGCCCACGCCTGTCCCGAGTTCGGGGCCATCATCAACCGGGCAGACACCAGCGGCAGGTGAGGGCGGGACGCCACGGCCTGGCGCTGGGCTGCTGGACTTTGTTAATTGTCTTTGACAGCGTCGACAGGGGAATTTTGACGCTGCGGAGAGGACACCGAGAATAGGTAGGCTCAATTAAATCAACGTTTTAACCAACAGCTGAATGCGCTATCGCTCATTTCGTCTCAAGACTAAAGCAGACAAATCAACGTCTATTCGTAGCAAGTGGCATGCCCTTCGCTCATCGGCACCACGCCCGTACGTAATGCATCACGGTGGGCCCATACTAGGGGCGGCGCTGGGGGAGGGGGCCGGTCCACCACCGTGTAATGACCTTGGCAATGGCTGGTGGGGCTTCCTCTGTCTGCCGGCCCCGATAGTCGACTGACCATGACGGACCATCCCCTCCCTCCTCTCTCCATCCTCTCTCCTCTCCCCAAGTCTCTGTCTCCGCCGGGCTGTGTGTATGTGTGTGTGTTCCGCGGGAGTACCACACACTGACACCGGATCCTGCGCGGTCACCGCCGGCCCCTCTGCCGACACTGAGCGCCGCGCCGGCCGGGCGCCGCGGCCCCGTAATGGATGGCGCTGGGACACCGAGCCGCTAATGAAACACCGCCGGCTTGGTACCCGCCGGACGTACAGCCGACGTGCGCAGCGCCGTGTGGGGCGACTGCTTGACGTTGGTGACCGGAAGGTGGGGTTTTGGGAATCTGGGCAGGCGCCACGCCTGTTTGAACGTGAGAGCACAGTTATATAGGGTTACCTTGTGAGAACATTGGGCTAGGAGTGACCAGAGTGGGGTTCCATGCTGACTGCTGATCGGGGGCTGCTGATTCGATCTGACCGTAGGTCAGCATTGGTGACCCGCGCTGACGGGAACTGACCATGAGGGCGGTATTGTGGACTCGTATAGATTCACAAGACCACTCTTGGCGCTGATGACTCTTGCTAATCTTTTCTGTCCCGCAGGACGGCTGGTGTCCTGAACTGACCCTTCCTGTCCGTTAGGATGGATTTCGTGATAGATCACTGATGCGTGCAGATTCTGGGGGCGACTCTACTAACCTATCCTGTCCCGCAGGATGGCTCTGATGACCCGTACCGACCCGTCCTGACCGGTAGGACGGTTCTGAACCCGTACTGACCTTCCCCGTCCTTCAGGATGGCTCTGATGTTGTCCCTTCCTGCCCCACAGGACGGCTCTGATGCTGGCGGCCGAGGTGGGCAGCTCAGAGCTGGTGATGCTACTACTGATGCACGGCGCCCAGCCTGGTCTGACGGACCAGCAGGGACGGACGGCTCTCTATTACGGGGTGAGTTCGGACTACCGACTGACTTTTACCGGGTGAGTACGGACAGAGACGCATGGAGCCTAGCCGGGACTGACGGACGGACAGAGACGCACGGACTTTAATTACGGGGTAAGTACGGAGAGAAAGGCACCGCGCTTGGCTATGGGGCAAGTAAGAGGAGACGCTCGGCTCTACAGTTTGGGGACGCACGGCGCCCCATTACGGGGTGAGTACGGACTACAGACTGACGTGATAACGCCAGTGAGTGCGAGGGACATCAGCGTAGTGTCAGACCCCTTCAGTGCAGTGTCATTACCTACGAGCGGCGCGGACGGCGCAGTGTCAGTCTGACATTTGCTGGGAGCGTGCTTCTGGGAACGAGATTCTAATATTCCCCGTGTGGCCAGGGCGCAGACAAGGCCGAAATTCACGGCTGCCGCTGTGGGCATCTTCTCTGGGTAATAGTGTGTGCCTGCATTTTCTGGGCAATGACGTCTTTCTTGTTTGTTAGAGTTGGTTCACAAAAGTAAAAAACACGGTAGGCTACTCTTTTTTATAGCAATGCTTGCAAATATGTTTGGCATTGCCTATGGCATATGCAGTGCAATATCGGAAAACAACATTTTCATCAATTTGGACTGTGGTCTGTTTATTCAAAGACTCAAGGTTCTTTGACATCCGCCTCATTTTTCTTTTCTTTTTCTTTTACGGCACCGTTTTTCGTGAACGATGTCTACCTGTTGGTCCCCCACGGTCGTTCGACTCGGCAATTGGAGCCTCCTCCGGCTGGGACGACTGTTTGTCCGGACTGGAGCGGGCGACTTTGGGAGTGGCGACACCGTTTACATATGGCGCGGCTCGTTTATATTCGAGCTGCCTCTGGACGTCGGAGCCGCTAGAAGTGTGTGTGTTCCTTGCTGTCTTCAATTCGCTGTCTGAGTTGTGAATTTCTGACGAAGGTGGTGTGATAAAGTCGCATTGAATTTCAAATACCATGTGCGGTTTTCATGAACTATCGTGTGCTGTGAATTAACTGCCTAATCAATCGTTAAATTGCAGTTCCTCCATGGCAGCGAGACGTATCTTATCACGGGCTATTTTCACGGTCATTTACGGGCTGGAATGAGGTGCCAAGCTAATCAATTTGAGTTTCTGGTGATTTCTCGCTGTCGCCTGCCTCCCTCGTTAAATATGGCCGCGGCTGCTGACAAGTACGAGCCGAGCGGGATATGAGTGTGAGAGATAATTTACGGCGTACAGGAGAGCCGGAGACCCCAGACGCTGTGCCCGCTTTAGTTTGGGAATTTGCTCTGTGGACTTCGCTCCAAATTTGTGATGCCTAGATGGTTGAATGAGATTGACGCAGTCAATTCCTATCAAATTGGCATCAAGCTGTTGCCATATATGGACGCAAAATTGTCAGCGCATGATTTGGAATTTCGTTAACTCTGTTTACTGCATTCCATTTCTTCTGCTTTTCCGATTTCGTCTGAACTTGTTCAATTTAATTACGTTTTTCCCGGTCGTGTTTGTCGACACCGGCCTGAATCTCGTCGGGGAGCTGTGTGAGCCGGCTCCGACTCCGGACTAAAGGCGCCGGCTGCAGCTCCGCATCCTGAACGAGACCCAATTAGCATTTACATGTCTCATCCATCGAATTTGTCGCCCGGCTGTGATCTCGGGGTGGTACACCGTGCGAGCTGTGTTTGACGGGCGGGCGACACGACAGCCACCCGGGCTGTCCTTGGATTCAGGAGGTGTCTACGGGGCAGGAGAGGTGGCGCCTATCCTATGGGCAGGGGCGGTGTCTGGGGGTCTGGAAGGAACAAGAAGGTCGCCTGTCGCCTGTGCTGTCCTGAGAGGCGTTGTAGAACAAAAAAAGGCACATCTTTGTATTTGCTACGAACTATGCTGCGATGCATCTGCTGCACTCTATCGCGTCGTTATACCATGCCCTAACCGTCATGATTACGCCCATAATGTTAACTTCCGCGTCCTAAAATAGACCACTCTCCTGCACGTGCCCAGATCCCCCCCCCCCCATACGGCGGGCCTTTAATGTCCGCGGCGACCTGAACTCGGTGGCGATTGGTTTAATCTCCGCGCCGGCGGACTCATCAGCCGTGAACCGTGACCGGCGGCCGGACCGCTCCGCCCGTGAGCCCGTGAGCCAACCGCCCCGGCTGCCCAGTCTGGTCAGGTGCGGGAGTAATTTGACCGGCTGTTCACAGCCGAAACTGGGCGCAGTGTTTGTGGAGGTAATCCGCCTATTAACGTTCTAACGTCACTGCCCGATACCATTAGAAGTGCTGTCCGTGACAGTGAGGTGTCGATGTTTGAGGACCGACGGCGTGTGCTGCTGTTTAAACATAGTAGAGCTATGCTCTATGTTTGTCTTTTCGGTTATAGATGGTCAGTTAATATGGAATGGTCAATTGAGGATTTTGACCTATCTTTGGGTACATTGTATCATGTATGATTGCCGCTGCTTGTTTAAATGAAGAGATTAAATAAGTAGAAACGATCCACCACCAGCAGCTGCCTGCCGCACGGATGAAGATCACTCACTACCTTACCCCCTGACCGACTGGCCATCCGTCGGACCTCCCCCAGTCGGTGACTCCCGTCTCCCGTCTGTGAGCCGAGCAGCCCTCACTGGCGGTGACAGCCGTCCTATTACCCCGGCGTGGCGCCGGCACAAATGGAGCCCCTCCAAACCGGCCCGCCGGACGCCCGTTTGAATACGCTCGCCGCCGGCTGCCAATGCAGCGACGAGCTGCTGTTGACGTGCGTCATCCAGATGTATTTAGGATGAGCCGGTTATTTCGCAGGCCCGTAGTCACTCGGGAAATGGAATCCTTCGCGGCGCCGGAAAATGCAGTTATTTATGGCCGACTCCGTGGCATATCGCTCAAACAAAAGTAGTTATTTAGTGCTCATCGCATTATTTATAGCGTGGTTTATTTTGTGTTTGGTATGCTGTATATTTACGACGGCATGCTCTTGGCAAAGGCTGAAGCGTGCCGTTGTATCCGAGCAGCAGCTGCGTCTTTAAACCTGCCTGGGCTCTGAACACCTCCCTACCTCTCGGTCATCGGGGCTCGTTCGGAGACTGTCAGAGGAGCCGGCTCACGGCGCGGCTAATCCGCCGCCCCGGTGGCAATTTCAGCGGCCAGACGGTGGTCATCACGGGGTGATAAGTGGGACTGACCGGTCAGGCGGGGAGCGGTGGGCGGGTGCAGGAACGCCATAACGCAGACGGGCGCCCAGCAACGGCTGTAAGGGGTTCGAGTAAAGAACTGTATCGCTTGGTTGCTTGGTTGGCGATCTAGCGCATGTTTTCTTTCGGTGGTAGATATCCAGATCATCCAGATAAAAAGGCCTAATATGTATGGGGGATCGGGGATGTGATATGCGTTTTCACGAACTGCGTAGTAGCTGGTAGATCCGCACAGCAACAGCGGAACTGATTACAGCGCAAATACAGCAAACTTAGAAAGTTCCGGCAATTTCGAAACTTGTTCGTAGTATTTAATCCGTACGTGCTGAAGGTACGGGTAGTTTACCGGCCAGTGTAGTTACATTAGAGTCTATTCGCTCTCATTTCCACCCAGTTATTTGCAGATGTGATACTGGGTCCGCGGACTCTGTGTGCCGTATAATGACCCGTCCGTCGCCATTGTGATCGTCCTGATCACGGCTCTCACCGTGCCACTGACGGTGATAGATTCCCGCTATTGACACGCCCTTTGATGATTTATTGGATCTTTACCACTGGCAGTTTGTCCCCGGCCGGTTCCCCTGACGACTGGAGCGGCTCACGGGCTGTCCGTCGCCGATCTGCGCTAATCACCCGGCCCCCGTCTGATTAATGAGCCCCGGCCGGCCGACCCGGTCAGGTCGGAGGGTCAGTTGCCATCGGGCTGATGGCTGCCTCTCGGCGCGGCGGCCGCTCCACTGGCGACCACCGCTGAGCCGGCGGCCGGGCGGCCGTTGGCGCGGCAGTTTTCCGCTCTCTGACCCCGGAGGGTCTCTCAGACGGCGCTCAGTGCCTGCTGTGACGGAGGACCCTCACTCGAGAATGGGCCGTCAAATGAGACTCTAATAGGCGCCAGGTCAGCAGTCATTTAAAGCTTTTCAATTCCGATGAAAATAAAACAGTGTGGTTTTAAAAGTTGGAGGCACGAAAATGTGTCATGCTTTCTCAGGCAAACCTGTGTACGCGCATACGTGCTTCTCACGGCTTGACAGGCATGGAGTGCGCTGACCTGCTATGACCTGACCTGGCGATGCATGACTTCATAACCTGACCTGAGCTCTGTGACCGGTAGGCAGTGGGCGTGGCACTGTATGACCTGACCTCTGTGACCGGCAGGCGGTGGGCGGTGCTGAGGAGAGTGTGGAGACCCTCTGCTGTGTTTGACCTGACCTGACCTGACCTCTGTGACCGGCAGGCTGTGGGTGGTGCTATATGATCCACCCTGACCTGACCTGACCTGACCTGACCTCTGTGACCGGCAGGCTGTGGGTGGTGCTATATGATCCACCCTGACCTGACCTCTGACCGTCAGGCGGTGGGCGGTGCTGGTTGACCTGATCTGATCTGACCTCTGTGACCGGCAGGCTGTGGGCGGTGCTGAAGAGAGTGTGGACGCCCTGCTGTGTTTTGCCGACTGTCAGCCGCTGGCCGCTGACACCACTGGTGAGTCCCCTGTCAGTGGTGACCCCCTCCCCCCGCTCGTGGGAGGCTCAGCAGTCAGCTCCGTCAGAGCGTTGTGGCGTGGGCTTATCAGCTGGACTGACAACGCTAGGCTAAATATGGATGGTACAGAAAGCCTCCATAAAAACTGGCAGTACAAAGTCTTCGTGATGAATGAAGAGAACCCGGTCAGATATCATTCGAATGCGGTGTAATACGTTTGTGCAATATATGCACTGCTATGAAATATCTGTTAAAGTTCAACTTACTAAGATGTTATGAATAATGAAGTGCGAAAATAATATCAAACAAGCTTCTCGTAGTCCGTAGTTAAGTCGGGCTATCGTCAATATTTCGCTGGTGCCATGCCATCCTGTCTATCTGGAGGTGTGGAGGGGCTGGCACCAGACTGCAGTGCCGGAACTCTCCCCGCCCGCCGGGCCGCCGTATGTCTGTCTGTCTGCCGGCGCAGTCCTCTGCCGCCGGAGGATTGCTCGGCCCGGTATTGGCCGCCGCGCCGACCCGTGTCCGCCGGCCGGGCGCCGCAGCGATTAACTCCAATGATTTAATTGGTGCCGGCGTGCCGGTCGCCTGGTCCGGGGGGACTGATTTCATTTGCTGCCGCCGCCTACCAGGCCCGCCACTTGGCTAATGCGTCTGCCGGCGGCTGCTGCTGCGCCTGCTGTCGGTCGGAGGGGAGGACGGGGATGTGTCCCGGGGAAGGGGGCGCCCAGGTACCCCCCCAGTGGTATACTCTGCCTCAGCCTCCCCGTGAGCTTAGCATACTGACACCTCTGGTGTCTTGGAAAGAGATGAGTTACTTCGAGGGGATGAAAATCCTAGGAGTGGGAATTAAGAGTTAGCAAGTTGCAGCGACAAGAAGCTGGGAAGTGGTTCTCAAGGTCGCGTGGTATCTATGATTTATGGGATGTTACGTGGGAAAATGCGACGAGCTTCAGCGAGCGCTTCACAATCTCCTGAAATGCCAGTCACGATGTTGCGTCCTGAATTGGCTTTCCGCGTGATCTACCTTCGAAAGCGCCACATGAAGTTAGACAACGCTGCAGAATATAGATCAGTTTCACCGAAATGCATCGGGGTGCTTGTCGACATCGGTTAGGGGAATATTTCGATGTGCTCAACCCGGTGTCTTTCTTGAAAACCAATTAGGTGGCAAGTGCTCAACCTTCTTTAGCGAGAGAGTTTCTGAAGTCGCCTCTTCCAGCTGCAGTTGACTGAATTGTTTCTACTTAATTGCATTTCCAGAACTTTTTTTCGGAGAACTCCTGAAGTACAAAGTGGATTCGTTTGAAATGTCTTCCGACTATTATTTGCCCACACGATGTGTATAGCTGGCAGTGACAACGCCGCTTTGCTTTGAAGGGAATTTGCTGTCGGCACACAGAGTCTATGCATCTATCATTGTCGGATGTGGCTGCGTGACGCGCTGGTAACAGACGGAAAGGCTTCCGACTTCTGAACTGTGTGCTTACTTGATAAAAACGTTTTGCTTTTGTATTCTCTACACACTGGCCTCCCTTCTGTGTGATGTTTCTACGAAAGGTATGATGAAGTCACATTTCCCCGGGATGGCAATAAGAAATGCCCTGGTCCCGTCCCCTCCCGTGGTCGAGATCCACTTCGCTGCCCCTCCCAGGCCTCCTCCGACTCTCCCCAGTAATGGCCCTGTCGGAGGGCTGCTGTTTCGTTATCCCCGCGAGTCCGACCAGCCCCACTCCACCGCCCATGGTCAGATATTGCGGCGCTCAATTTGCCGATGGGAAGTGCTTTGTCAGCTTTAGATAAGAGAAGTGACAGCGTAAGGAAGCAAAAAGTCTCAGAGCCTTCCCGAGGGAGCTTTTGGTAACTGACGATGTTTTTTTGCGTCTAGAGTGGCTAATAGCCTGGACAATGGGGCCGTGAAAGAAATATGTGGTTATTGCTGCTCCGTAAGAGCCTACTTCCTGCGATATCTGACTTGATGGAGTGCTGCACGCAGCGTGGGCCATTTTCCTGTCGATTTGCTATTTTTTCAGTTGTCTGCTCTTCATTTATCTCGCCGGTATCTTTCGTTACATAACGCACATTTGTCTGTCCTGTAGCTCTTCTGAATGTTGATCACTTCCCTCACTTGTGCTACATCCACAGGGATTGTGCTTAATTGGGGGTTTGTGGGGCACACAATCTGCAGGGATTAGTGTGCTGCGTTCGCAGTCGGCCCCGTTGTTTTCTGTGTCAGGAGCGCCGCTCGCCCCCCTCCGTCGGCCGCTCAATGGCGCAGTCTTGCCATCATCAGCCACTTACCGCTGCTGCTGCGGCCTGCTGACGGGGCTGATCCATTGAGGCGGGAGAGGAGACGGCCACTCGTCCCCGACCCTGGAAACACAGGGAAGGAAGACCTGCACAGTCGTGACGGTTCCTGTGGGGCAACTGTGGGGCCTGTCGTGCCTGTTGACGAGTGGGATCTGCCTGCCGTGTCGGTGTGGAGTCTCGAGTTTTCACTCCCTGACGGTAGGAGCTCCCACCGCAGACCATCTCTCTGGGACAGCGCATTACCGTGTCCCCTGGGACGCCGTATCGACACCAAAGCTGCGGATTTACCGCCGCCCATCCGTAATGCGGCATTAGCCTGTCCTCGACCCAGACCAGTCTATATATTCACGGCGAGCCCGCTAAATCACCGTCAATAAATGCTGCTGGAAATTTATTCCGGTGTCCCCCAAATGTGGTCCATACATTCGCAGATAAGAACAGACAGCTGCGATGCTATCGGTTGAGAGCCTATGCCTCATTCGAGCCGACACAAATTAGGTTGTTACGAGGAAAATAAACTATTGGTAATGCTGCTGTTTTAACTTAATGCATATGGAGGTTGTTTCACTTTGGTTTCACTGGCGTTCATCAGTCTGCTGCAGTTTGAATCATGAATATATTTGCGTGGGAAAACTGTTAGACTATCATCTCTGTCGTTGCCTTTTCAGGACACACAATTCGAAAAGCTGTATATCACTTGCTCAGCTGTTCTTTGTTGCCATGTCTCGATTCAGCGCGTGGGGCAGCGAGTATTGTAATTCAGCTCTGCTGTGATTACTGATTATGGCACCCCGATGCCAGTCTCGCACGATCCGAGTATTCCGGGTGGATCATCTCGGCCTGTCCCGGCGGCTCGGCAGTGTCTCATGGCGGCCCACCAGCTCTGCACCCGCCCCCTCCCTCTGATTCCGGCGGCCGCCTGCCGCAGCACTAATCCCCCGGACTGCGGGGGCTGACCGCGCCGGTCCGAGTCGGCACAATTAGGCAGCGCCGGGTCTCCCCAGGATACACCGGGATTAGCCGGCGCCGGGTGCTGCCGCCGCAGCTCAGCCGGGTGTGCGGAGAGGACGGCCGGCCCTGGGCACCGGCCGGACGGCTGGTGACCCACGGGAGACGCATGTAAATGGAGCGCAAATATCTGGGACAGTAAGGGAATGGCGGCGGCACACAGGCACCTATTGGTGCTGTAGATGACTGCTGGTTGTCTGGCGTGCTGCATAGGGGCTCTTGCTGAACCGGGGAATGTTACAACAGGTGGTTGACGTTCTTTCAGTCGTAGATGGTGTTGGTGGGGATATACAATGTGGGCTGTTCATATAACTGTATACACACGCTGTATTTGGTTAGCGTACAATGTGCGTAAGTGGCGTACTCTATTCTGGTGTTGCTATGCTAGCGTGTGTCAGTAACCCGATCTGCGTGTGTATTCCAGTCCATGTGTGTTCATGTGACCGTGTGTGTGTGTGTGTGTACCGTGTTAGTGTGAGTGCCTCTGCACCGTTAACCCCACCTCTCCCCCTCCTCTGATGGCCAGGTCGGACGGCGCTGCACGTGGCGGCGGCCGCCGGCCACGTGGGCGTCATGGGCTCGCTGCTGCAGGCGGTGGGACGCGGCAAGGTGGACTCACTGCTCGACCGACAGCACCGCTCGCCGCTCCACTACGCCTGCCACAACAGTACGTAACTAGCTCGTCCCACGCCTGCCACAACAGTACGTAACTACCCCGTCCTACGCCTGCCACAACAGTACGTAACTAGCTCATCCCACGCCTGCCACAACAGTACGTAACGAGCTCGCCCTACGCCTGCCACAACAGTACGTAACTGGCCCGTCCCACGCCTGCCACAACAGTACGTAACTAGCTCGTCCTACGCCTGCCACAACAGTGCGTAAATCCATCACCAGCTTTTGCCCGTCGCTGCCAGGCGTCAGTGAGGGCACCGGCCGTGCGCGGCTATGTGCGCACATTAAACTTTAGACTCTAAATTCTGCCATAGAACCGGGGTCACCGCAACAAGCTTCGCTTAGCGGTGGCTCTGTCCTTGTGAATCCTTCCTATCAAAAGGTTCGGACTAAATTCATAAAAAAGGACGAGGACCGAGAGCAATACATAGCGGTGAGTTGGACAGAGCAGGTCAGACAGAGTCGGTAAAACGGGCAGATGGAGCTGGCTGCTTGGTAAACATAGTTGACCGGTAAACATAGTCGACCGGAGTGCACATCAATGCGGTTAACGTTTTATTCTTATTTTCGCATTGCAGCTCGAAATGTGTCTGACATGTTGATGGATAGTAACTTGTTTCTGCCTTTGTTTTTGCCTTCCTGCGGGCTGCATTTGAGCAGATGTGACATCCTTCGGCTGTATTCGTGTCTCCCGCTGTCAATAAACCTTTTAGCTGACCTGCGTTCGTGTCCCGTCAGGTCACGAGGCGTGTGTCGAGCTGCTGCTCCAGTACACCGACTCCAAGACGCTGGTCGGCGCGCCCTTCTCGCCATTCCACGCCGCCGCGTAAGTACCGCTGATATGATGGGGAACCTATGTGGATAGATAGCTGACGGTGGGAACCTATGGCCACCGCGTCGGATTCAGGGACTGGATACTGTTTGGTACAGGGGCGGGATAATGCTCGGTTCAGCGAATGGATATTATTGGATACAGGTAGGTACTACTGGATATGGGGACCGTACACTGCTTGCTGGATACATCGACTGTACTCGTATACCATGTGGTGCGGAGACGTCACTGCTGGGTGGGTGGTAACAGCGCGATCTCCGTCCGGCCCGCCTGTAGTGGAGAGGGCCGATATTGGCCGCCGGCCCATCGGTCTGAACGGGACACCACTCTCAGTGACGTGATCGCTGCAATCTGGCCACACTCGGAGCTCTCTACCGAACAGGATATCTCGCTGGACGGGCTATTTCGGGGGTCAGTTTCCGCCGCAGATCTTTATGTAACGGAGGTACTATTCTCACATGCGTGCGTCATTTTGAAATGTGGTCGCTGATCGTCCTGCAAATGCCTGTAGCACCTGGAGTGGTGTGGTGGGAGCTAAATCCCGGGCTTTAACTTGGTATTGTTCTATTTATAGGAGTAATTGTGATGTCCACTAGTCCACCCAGTGACAGTGACCACAGTAGACGTGTTGAGCTAGACGGCTATGGGGTGGCAGCGGCTGTCACTTAATTCACGCAGCGTAGGTGCTAGTTATCCCACCACTCTGGTTCTGACGACCCTTCAGCGTTCAATTGGTGATGCGGCAACGTGCCAAAAACAAGAGTTTGCCACAAAGCGGGGCGCCCATTCGGTAGACTGGGTCTGAGAAGCGCCTCTTGAGACCCGAGACTTAGGGATGATTTCGTTTGTACAGAAGTTGAACAACGAGCGTTGGAGTTTGAAGTAAGTTGGAGACTTATCGCGAAAATTTAACTTAAAGTACTGTTACTAGGTATAATGCATGTTTGCCAGAAAACCGTTTTCTGGCGAAGATTTGGTTAGGCTTTACTAGTGCTGAAATTCGTATTCGTTAGGGGTGATGTTCGCGCCTTTTAAAGAGAGCATTTGTTGTGAAGTGTGGACTTATCGTTCGGTATCCATGTCAGGCTGTTGTCGATGATTACGTGTGCTCGATCACGGTTGTAGCGTCAGGCTCGCGTCGTTATCAAGGAGACTTTGCCGCTACCGAATTTCTATCCCAAAATCCGCTCCTGATCCCAGCTAGTTACATGCATACGTCGCTGGGCTAAATTTATTTTCATTTTCTGTGTAACCCTATCCTACAGAGCCCTAATTTACATAGCCATCAAGGTGATGCCCTTTGTTGTCTGGACTTCAAACGTGGCTGCAGTCTAGCCGCACTCATTCAGATGCGACACTTTTCGCTATGCGCTGCGTTTCAGCAAGGCTTCCGCTTTTCTGAAGCGCAAGACTTGGTGGTAAAAATGTGGCTGCCGGCAGCTGTGACAACCTAATTATTTTTACAGGGAGGTAGGTTAGGACATATTTATGTATAAAGTTAAGAAGGGATATTGATGTCCATCAAGGCTTGGTAAGGAAGTTCAACTATGACTCGACCGTTACTATAACTTTGCTGCTGTGACGTAAGTTTTGTGGGGAAGAAGACGTACTTACAAGATGCGTATTGCGTAATGCGGATTGATTCTTTAGGCAGACGGGGTTCTCTAACGACCCACGTCTCCGTTTTACTGGCCTCCTGATTCGATTTTATCTCATCTGGACGAGTTAAGGTGATGGCTTATTTGTTTTCCTTCTACTGTGTGTGCTTTGTGAGGGTTGGTTTCGATTGGTCGAGCAAACCGGTGGCTATTTTTCTTGGTACAATTTTGAGTGAGAAGGAAAAAAACAGAGCTTTATCAGTCAAAGAAAAAAATCGAATGATGCGGTGATAAACCAGTTGGCTTGTTGTATCCATCTATTCGAGCTGTTTGAATAATCAGCTTACATTGCCATTGTTTTCCTCTGGCGGCGCGATGCCACTGGAACACTACAGAGAGTGTTGGATGCTGTTCCGCACAGCAGCGATGCATTGCGGCACAGTATCGCTCCAGACGTCGCGGCCGGACCCCAGCCAGCCGCCCGGCCTGGCGATCCGTGCGGTTCTGGGCAGCGACGACCGTGTCAATACGGGTAATCCCTTCTGCCGATCGGGAGTACTCCCCGGCAGTGACCGCTGTCAGTCCGTGGCCTGGCGGTGACGGTCAGCGGTCGGTCAGCGGTGCCCCGGTGAAGGTCAGCGGTCGGTGGCGCTGATCGCTCCGGCCGTCTCCGGGTGAACTGGCACCGATGGGCCGTCAGCGCCAGTCAGCTGAACCTCACAGTGAGTCCAACTGAGACGGAAACCGGCGGCTACCGGCGGTAACAGGACGGTGGTGGGCCGGGTCACTGCTCGGCACACACGTCACTCACAGTGTCGGCCATCCATGGGGAACGCTGAGAGGTGTGACTGGACGGGCTGAACGGCTGCTGCCATGACTGAGCCTTTAAGTTATGAACTCTTCAAAAAAGGCAGTTCTAATAACCGATCGCTAGCAAACTTTTATCACCTGCTTACTTCCAGCTACTGGAATTTTGTTGCGGTGTGACCTGATGATCTCTCATTTCTAGTCGCCGTTGGTGGGGTTGAACCATTTATTTGTTATGCTGATCGATTGGCTATCATGAAAAATGGCTGAAAACAGATTGAGCTAATCAGTGATTCGATGCTGTCTGGGAGTGTTTTATTAGAAAGCCGTGCCTACCTCATGCCTGGGTGGTTATTTTTATTTCCCCTGGCGTTGCCAGCTCGATTGGTAGCGCCCGCCCTCGCCCTGGGCGGCTCCCGCCGTCCATTCGTCTGTGTCGGCTCGGTCTGCCGACCACCGGCCGCCCTCCAGCAACAGGCTGTTTACTCTATCAGCCCGGTAAACCGATGCAGAACGACGGCGGCAGAGAGAGAGGCCATGATAAATGAATCAAATCAGGCGTCAAATCATGTCGCCAGAGCTCAAAGGCCCAGTCGGATTGCAGTTCATACAACGCCCATTAAAATAGGATTGACACATTTGGTTGATGAGCTGGAAGCTAAGTTTGTCGTGTATCATCGATTTGATTTACAAATGCGATTCGCTTTCAGTTCTCATTGACATCGCTTGTTTTCGACGTACCCGATTGTCTGTGACAGTAACGATGCTGTGTACGAGCATTTACAATATTTTTGTTAGCAATGATTAGCGAGTCAAACGCAATGATCTTTTTTTTAACAGCTTGTTATCTAAAACAAAACTCGACATTTTCCCAACTGTCATATTGTGTGCTCTCGGTCAACTGAAGACCTCGGTATCAATCGCTGCGTCTAAAAAAAAAAAGAAGCCTTCAAATTGAGACGACCCGTGTTCGCAGTTCACACCACGGCTGCCTCTGGGCCGCGGGTCCGTGTGTAGAACTCCGTCCCGGGTGCGCCGCGGGCTAATGAGCTGCGCAGTGCGAGCTCAGTATGTGACGTCACTGTCTGCCGGCGAGCAGACGCTAATTGGACGGCGGTTAATGACGTGCCGATGGACCCCCCCCCCCTCACACCCCACCGCTCGGTGTCATAATTATCTGCCCGCGGGCGGAGGTCGCCCGGACGACTCGCCGGGGTAGTCTCTCTCCTTTCCTGTCTGTGGCTGGTCAGCGGTGCTATTAGCCAGAGCTCCGGTAATTAACCCCCACCTAGCTGTAACTGGGAGTACCGCGATGGTATGAACGTCAGAGCGGTAACAAAAACTCTCAGAGGGTAATGCATTTCTTATAAATGGAACTTTTTCAAATGGCAACATAGTTATCAGCGTGGTTTGGGTCTATAAAACAGCGGAACCTGTCGCTCTGTCTTTCCTGACTTTACGAACTGCGTGTTCAGAGAATGTTTTCAGGGACAAGTTTTACCCACGCACTTCAAACTGAACGGTGCTCAACTTTTTTCCGATTCGAGATGGGAATTGGTCGACTAACGAAGCCTCAGCGCTGAGTGTTTTTAACGACGAAGTCTGCTCGAAATAGCGTGATTACTAGGCGCATTACTAGCGTGAATTCATCGAACACCAATTTACGAACGCACTTATGCGTGACATGCACGCCTCGCCTATACCCGCACCAGTGAGAGTGCCTCCTATAGTGACCTCCTCCTGTCTCTCTCGTCAGGTACCAGGGTAACGAGCACTGTCTGTCCGCGCTGCTCACCCACTTCGGCTCGGCTCCGCTGGCCGGCGCCGACGGCCGCGGCCGGACGCCGCTGCACGTGGCCGCCGAGCGCGGCCGGCGCGACTGTGTGCCGCTGCTGGTGACCTGCCGGGAGCCACTGACCGCCGGCGACCGACAGGGACGGACCCCGCTGCAGACGGCCGCGCGGCACGGACACCTCAGCACCGTCGGTGAGTGGCCGGGGAGACCGGGAAGAGGCGGGAAACTTAGCGCGGAGTTTAGAGTCTGAGGCACGCACAACTTCAGTTGTTGGCCAGTGTCATTCAGGCTACCTTTGCTAGGTGACAAACAAGGGAACTTGTTTGCCCCAACGTTCCCCAATTGTCTGTCCCTCACGTTTGATGTGAATGTTGTCTTGCCGGTCCAAGAGTGTGACGTTTTGTCCCATCTGTTTACAGTGTGATTGTCGCCTTACCTGTGTAGGAGTGTGTTGTTCTGTCCCCACCGTTCCCTGCCTGACTCTCCATACCGCCGCCCCCAGAGTGTTTGCTGGACGCCGGCTCCCCGTTGGCTACCATTCTGACTGCGACTCCCCGCCGCCCCCAGAGTGTCTGCTGGACGCCGGCTCCCCGTAGGCTACCATTCTGACTGCGACTCCCCGCCGCCCCCAGAGTGTCTGCTGGACGCCGGCTCCCCGTGGGCTGCCATTCTGACTGCGACTCCCCGCCATTCTCCAGTGTCTGCTGGACGCCGGCTCCCCGTAGGCTACCATTCTGACTGCGACTCCCCGCCGCCCCCAGAGTGTCTGCTGGACGCCGGCTCCCCGTTGGCTACCATTCTGACTGCGACTCCCCTCCGCCCTCAGAGTGTCTGCTGGACGCCGGCTCCCCGTGGGCTACCATTCTGACTGCGACTCCCCTCCGCCCCCAGAGTGTCTGCTGGACGCCGGCTCCCCGTAGGCTACCATTCTGACTGCGACTCCCCGCCGCCCCCAGAGTGTCTGCTGGACGCCGGCTCCCCGTAGGCTACCATTCTGACTGCGACTCCCCTCCGCCCCCAGAGTGTCTGCTGGACGCCGGTTCCCCGTGGGCTACCATTCTGACTGCGACTCCCCGCCGCCCCCAGAGTGTCTGCTGGACGCCGGCTCCCCGTAGGCTACCATTCTGACTGCGACTCCCCGCCGCCCCCAGAGTGTCTGCTGGACGCCGGCTCCCCGTTGGCTACCATTCTGACTGTCCGTCCCCGCCGCCCCCAGAGTGTCTGCTGGACGCCGGCTCCCCGTTGGCTACCATTCTGACTGCGACTCCCCGCCGCCCTCAGAGTGTCTGCTGGACGCCGGCTCCCCGTAGGCTACCATTCTGACTGCGACTCCCCGCCGTTCCCAGAGTGTCTGCTGGACGCCGGCTCCCCGTGGGCTACCATTCTGACTGCGACTCCCCGCCGTTCCTAGTGTCTGCTGGACGCCGGCTCCCCGTGGGCTACCATTCTGACTGCGACTCTCCGCCGCCCTCAGAGTGTCTGCTGGACGCCGGCTCCCCGTAGGCTACCATTCTGACTGCGACTCCCCGCCGTTCCCAGAGTGTCTGCTGGACGCCGGCTCCCCGGCTGGTCACCGGGACCGCGGCGGCCGAACGGCCCTCCACCTGGCCTGTGAGGCCGAGCACAGCCGCGTGGCCGTGCGACTGGTGGAGCGGGTCGGTAGGCCGGCACTGCTCAACATCACGGACAAGGCCGGGCAGACGTGAGTACAGCGTAACACAGACATGACATGGCAGATGTGAGCAAGTACAGTGCAATCATAGATAAGATCGTAAAGACGTGAGTATTTGAAAGTAACACAGATAGGCCGAGCATGCGTGAGTACGAGACAATTTCACAGACACTTTACGATGAGTGCGGGGATGTGTAGTATCGGTAGTCAGTTTGTGGTCGGGAGTCAGACTAGGCGGACCGAAGTTTGTGTGTTGTCTGACACCCCAGTCCCCCCCCCCCCCCCCCGAGAGGTCTCTCAGCATTGTAAACCGACGGTGTGTTTTCCGCAGTGCTATACCACAAGGGAAATATCCGGTCAACTTTCCGTCATGCTGATCCCCGTCCCAAAGAGAAATGGTGTTTTGCTGTTCGAAGCATAGTGTACTCGTAATGTATGTAAAGTAAGCACCAATTACTGTTAAACATTGCGAGCTGTTTCGGTAACCGCTCGTAACCATAAACATTCAAGTGAAAGCATTTTGTGTCGGAGAGTATGTTTTGGCAGCCAAGGCGTCTCTTTCCGCGGCGGTGAGTTATTCTAAGCCCCAGCGCGAGGCGCAGTTAACGCTGCAACGCCATAGTACGTGGCTACATCGTCTCGACATCGTGAATCTATCAATTGGACGTGCGCCGTCGAACTGCAATTTGATAGATTGGCGGCCAAAAGAACGGCGGAGCTTCACGAGTGCTACCGGCGTAATTCCCGACCAAATTGACTCTGGTTAGTCTAAAACGCTGCACAATAAATTTTGTGATTACAGGGAGCATCATTGGCACTGTTGGAAAATAAGAGTGGAACTCGTACAGTGGAACCAAGTTTTCATGTAACTGGGTAAGCTCGTAGACTGTTGCTCAGACTTGGTATTAATCGAATTGCTTTTAGGTTCCATATTACGCAATCTTGCCAACTATGTATGAAGCGTTTGCATATGTATTTATGTAACTTGCCTGGACGGTCTTCCATAGTGAAAGGGGGGATATCCCATCGGTTCATTCAGTTCAATATTTCAGCTGTGGTCAGGAGCGTGACCGAACTACTTCGCTAGCCTCCCTCTCGTCTATCGGAGTGTATCGCGACAGTGTGAATCGACGGCGCCGTCCACCGCGTGACACACAGACAGACATACGCCGCCGTCGGCCCCGGCGCTGAATATCAGTCCGGCCGGTGAACGGGACACGCTCTGCCCGCTCCCGGGGGATGCTCGTGATTGGACTGCTCTGTGGTCGGCAGTAGTTCGGTCACGCCACAGCGGCAGACGGGGGAGCGACCACTCTGAACGGACGGGGCGGCCCCGACGGCGGTTAGCTGAATGGCGCGCAGATGTTTGAAGGCACGTCTTTATTCAGAGAACACGGCAGCGAGATGTAGCAGAGATAAAACGAACAAATTAAGTAGGTATATGCAGCATACAGAGTATGGCTCACAAGACTATGGAGGCTGCTTGCCAGAGGAAATTACGAAGTACATTATGAACACAGCTTTATTCGCAGCTCATGTATAACAGAAGCAGTGATGCCCCACCCATCTTCAGCTCGGTGCTCTATTCCGGCTCCCCTGCCGTCCCTGTCCGTCCGTCCGTCCGTCCGGTACTGTAATGTCTGTAGACAGGCCGTCCCCGTCCGTCCGGTACTGTAATGTCTGTGGACAGACCGTCCGTCCGTCCGGTACTGTAATGTCTGTAGACAGGCCGTCCCCGTCCGTCCGTCCGTCCGTCTGTCCGTCCGGTACTGTAATGTCTGTGGACAGGCCGTCCACCGTCCGACGGTCGCCCGTCGGCGCCGCGCCTCCACTTTATCAACCCGGACGGATTGGGTTAGGTCGGCCGGCGGCGTCTGTCGACGGGAGGACGGTCCCCGTGTGACCGGCGGTGGTGAACGCTGGGAGAGACGGGAACACGCAGAGGTGTTGTGTCCCCGGCGTGAGATACAGCCAACGCTTTATAGTGAGCACTGGGAATGACGAAGTCTTTCCTTGGCAGTTGAGTTTTTTCTCGAATGAGTTGTATGCCAACCATGCATGCCATGTTATCTATTATTCATCAATTTGTTTTAGTCGAGCAGAACCATGTGTATGCTCCCTAAATATGCGTTGCGGTGAAAAATCACCTGTCACCGACCGCCCTCCCGACCCTGTCCTGTCAGCAGGAGCTGGGCCGAAACCAATTTCCAGCCGCTCACGACGTTTAATCCCTCAACGGGCCCCACCGGTGAATTCCTGTTGCCCTATTTCGAGTGTCCAATCTCGCGCCGTTGACCGTGATGTATGACCACTTATCCTGAAACTCTGAGAAAAATGTGGTTATTTACATTACAAGATATCCACGCGGACTACGTCAACAAGCAAACAAAGCGCGGGGATTCGCTACCTTTGTGGTCCGGCTCGTGGCTGGCCGGACGGCCGTTTCATCTTGGTGCCCCGGTTACGGGGGCTGGCTGTGACGACGGGGAGTAGGGAGAACTGACCGCCGCTCGTGCCAGCCAGCGGTGGGCTGTCTGCGGCGTACTGGTGTAATGGGGAGGGCGGGATCACCTGTTGAGGCCGTAAAAGAAGGGAGGGACGGCGGAAGGCGCTTGTTGATTTGGAGAGAGGGTTTTATCACTTTACCTGTTGGTTTGGGTGGGACGTGGACCAGTCACCTGTTTTTTTTTTCTGTCTGTGCTTCAGTCACGTGTTGGTTTCGGCCGCTGAGCAGTCACCTGTTGTTTTTGGTTTTGCCGCGGACCTTAGTAATTGGTTTTGGTTTAGCTGCGGACCTGTCACATGTTGGTTTGGTTTATTTTGGTTTTCCTGTGGTCCGGTACCGTGCTGCGGTGGCCGACATACCCCGCCGCCGGCCCGCTGCCAGTCACCATCCGCCGGCCGCTAATCGCGTTACTGCCCGGCGCTACGCCTGCCACCGTCTGAAAGGGGCGGCCTGGCGGCCAACAGACCGCGCTTCCTATAGCCGTCCGCGGGCCATCGCACGGCGGACCGGTCACAGACGAGCCAGCCGGGTCGCAGACAGAACTGACCCGCCACAGGCGGATCTACTCACACTCGGCTGGACACAACGACTCCGTATCGCGCGTTCCCGTGAACCCTAATTAACTAACAACCAACTCACACCGAGCTTTGAAGCACACCAGTCCTAAACCTAGTGCAGTTACCGCATCCGGCATGCTCATAATCCAGCAACTTGGAGCGATTTTAGCACTGAAATAGCCGGTTCGTTTCCACTAATGCACCAACTGGGATCCTTTGTGACCTGACAGCGGCAGTGCTGGCTGTGGCCCGCCGCGTCACGTTACATCAGCGTGTGATATCATCCCGTGACATCCCGCCCGGGATGTCACGGGACCAGTGAGCGGCGGGATGTCCGTGACATCCCGATATCATCCCGCCGCCTCCTGGTGACGGTAACTGGTGTGTTTTGCGCTGCCGCAGATGAGCAGGCGCCCCAGCAATCCGCTATCGGGCCGCACCGAGCCGGCGCCCTTCCTCAGCATTTTAGCCGCGGGGGGGGGGGGGGCGCCCCAGAGTCGGTCTGGTAACCTTGGGGAGGGGGGGGGCGTCGTCAATTTATTTCAGTGATGCATGTTAGGGAAACACGTGGCTAACCTTACTGCAGCCGTTCTATCATTTGTGGGCAGTGTTATTTGCCACTAGACGTTTCACGAGCTGTTTTGTGGTATGATTGATGCAGAGTACACCAGTTAGTTTGTTCAAATATTCGCGTTGGCACACTCATCCTGCCCGAGATTTCCCCCGGTAAAACTGAGTTTCCACTTCTCATAAAAGAATCCACGTTCACATAAATCGTGTGGACGCGCAATAGCTCACCGGGAAACATTTGCAGCTCCGGACCGTCCACATTACCGTGGCAGGGAGACAGAGCTGGAAGACTGATATCCTCTGTTCTCAGTCCGTTGAGCATTCCTCCCCGAGACTTATCATGGTTTGGGTGACGGCAAAATATGTGCACCACTCGGCTGTTACGGATGTTACGCTACAGCAGTGAGTGGTGGCTGCCGTTACGTGACTCCTCTGTGTGTCGGTGTGATTAGACGGAAAGCATTGAGTGATGCTTGTCCTTACGTGACTTCTAGATCTGTATCAGATGCATCTGTGGCTGTATACGATAAAACGTAGGAAGCTGTATCCATCGGCGCGTCTCCAGTAGTGCGATTCCACTGTCGTAATCACTCCAGCTAGGTCCCAGGAGATTCGGCGAAAATGGCTCGGATCGGCCACAGGCGAGATGGGACCAACGAGGCGGGACGGGACCAGAGGAGAGACGAGGCGAGATTGGATGAGGCTGGACGAAACCGGCACAGACGGGACGAGACTAGAAGGAGAGACCAGACGAGGCTGGAGGAGACGGGAACGGAGAAGGGACCAAAGGAGACCGGTCGAACTGAGAACCGAGGAGAGACCATACAAGATCGGAGGAGAGACTATGCTCGAACTGAGAACCGAGGAGAGACCATACAAGATCGGAGGAGAGACTATGCGAGACCGGATGAGAACCGATGGAGACTGGTCGAAATGCAGAGACATTAGAAACGAGACCGATCAAGACGGAACCGACCGGGACCAGGTGGCATAGGCTGGATATTGGATAAGACTGGACAGGTAGTATCGGCCGAGGTAAAACAGGTGTGACAAGATTGGACCGGGACTTGAACGGTCGGTACGAATGTGAGAGAACAGGATGCGGGAGACTGAAACGAAACTAAAGGACGGTGCCGAGACTAGAGAGACCGAGACCAACCCCGACAGAGACAATCTATGGCCGCAGCTCTATTTAGACGACACAATCCCGGTCACCGGCCAGCCTAACTGGCAGCGCCCTGTCACTGATACAGGATTGATGTCGTGATTATTGTCTGGGCCTGTCGTGCGGATTTATTCCCCGATATTTCTGTATTCTGTATCTGGTCGGGCGGTAGGTTGGTATAGCACAGCCTAGTTTAACTAAGCCCGCGCTGGCAGCTGGTGAAGTGAGGTGGGGTTCGCGGCCGCTCCCGCAGGTGGGATGCGCTCGCCGCCGGTCTCCCTGTCCACTGATAACCTCTGGGCGGCGGGCGGCGGGCGGGCAGCGGTGTGCCGGTGGCTGTGTATAGCCGATCGGCCCGAATCGCTCCCTCGGGGCCGGGACCAGTTCGGTAGTGTGGTGGGAGTGTGCGAAGGGTGATTGCTCGCAGGCGAGAGATGACACAGCCCGCTTACGGGACTGGTTTATGGGCCGCGTATGCGACAGTTGGTCTGCAGTGTTAGTAATTGTGTTCCCTGGGCCACGCAGTTTCCTTTGTGACAGTTATTCCGTTTCATTTTTCACTGTTATACATTTTGTCAGATGAACGATGACTAGGCCCGTTAGTTCAGCTCGTCTTCAGTATGACTGCGCGGGCATTGCATCCCCAATCAAGAATTCTCAAATACGCGGCTAAAAGCGGAAATTACAGCGTTCTTCATTCCGGTCACGGATTGGGCATGGAAAGCATTACAATTCACTAAATTTTATTTTAGAATATTCGGCACTGTCTTCAGTCGTAGTTGTCGATATTCAGGGCGACTCTTTCAGCGTTACCGTTGCTTCCAGCTAAGCTCCATTGGGCGAAGGGGTGCTCTTTCGGATGGATGGTTCGGAGCGCTGCTTCAGCTCGATAAATGTTAAGGGCATTGGAGAAATTTGTCGATTGTCTCGTTTTTATATTGGAGGAGAGGCTGGCATTATTTGGGTTAAGTTTAGATGTTCAATATGTCAGAATTTTTCCACGGACCTACGATCAACAGATATGAGAACTGAGAACCAAGCTGCTTTTTATGTAAATAATCTTTTGGTATGTGTGGAATCCGCGAGCTTGTAGGTGGAAACGCATGCTTGGAATGCGTCCACAGCTTTACCTCGAAAACGTTTAGCGTAAAGCTGTTTTAGTTTCTGCAGTGAACAGTTTTGTATGCCGAGCCTGGGCACTCAGGCGCCGTCCGCCGCTATCCATTGGTGTGAAGTGGTTGCCAGTGCCGGTCCCAGAGGCGGTCCCTGCTCCGGTCCTGGTGGTCCCGGTTCTGGTCCGCGGTGAAGTGATCGCCTATATCGCTCCCAGTGGCCTGACCGCCGGTCCCTGGCTCTCGTCACTGTCGATCAGCCGCCGCGGCCGGCCCGCGACTCTGGCTCCGACCCAAAGCAGACGGCCCCTCCGGGGACCAGCGCAGACATTAATAATTGAATCGGATCAATTTATCAGCTAGTGATATTGACCTGTGGACGTTGGGCTGCTGCGCTACTGACTGGTCCCGTGAGGCTGACCGGGCTGTCCTGGCGTGTGACCAACTGCTCAGCTGTATCCGGGTCAGGTGGGGTGACTGGTGACCTGACCTGTCCCGACCTTCAGGTGGCTGATGACCCGGACAGGTCTTACTTCGCCCCAGGGCGCAACACCTAACCTGCGGCACTCCCTGTCCCGCCATGTCCCCCTTTCAACAGGACGCTGCACACGACTGGTGACCTGCTCTGTCCTTTACCCTATTGTGCTGCGTACGGCTGCTGACCCTGTCTGACCTGGCCCGCTCTCCTCCGGCAGGGCGCTGCACGTGGCGGCCCGGCGCGGTCTGGTGGACGTCACGGACGCGCTGGTCAGCCACGGCGCCTCTGTGAGCTGTGTGGACGCGCGCGGCTACACGCCGGCGCTGGCCACCACTGTGTCGGACGCGCACGCCGACTGTCTGTCACTGATCCTGGCCGGAGACAGGGCCGACCGGATGGCGACGTCCGTCCGGCTCTCCAGCGGCTCCAGCCAGCGGCTCAGCGAGACGGGTTAGTGGGGAGGGAGGGAGGGAGGGAAGGTCCTCCAGCGGCTCCAGCCAGCGGCTCAGCGAGACGGGTTAGTGGGGAGGAATGAGGGAGGGAGAGAGAGAGAGGGGGGGGATTGATCGAGAGTGGTAGAGAGGGATTGGGAGGAGGGAGGGACGCCTCCTCAGTGCTTCCAGTCAGTGGCTCAGCGGTGAATGTAGATTTTTTGGGTGATCCTAACTAGGTTCCGAAACCCGAACTCGTCATCGCTCATCACCATGATATAATTGTAACCCTCGCTGTCCATTACCACATCAACCACACACCACCCGAGGCGTTCCCACCCTGTCTGTGTGGCACGCTCTCCGTGTCCACTCCCTCCGGGTGGACGCTGTCGGTTGGTGTGACTGGACCGGCCGCGACGGACCCCCTCCCCCCCCCCTCCCCCGGGCGGTCAGCCGACGGCGCGTGCCGGCCAGCCGGGAAATCTGACCCGACGGCCGCGACCTCACGGTGGTTTATTGCCGCCGAACCGGGCCCAAACGCGACGCGCGACCGACGGGACGCCCGAAATGCCGGGGAGGGGGAGGGTTACGTGGTACGATGGCTGAATGTATGTGATCTTGGATTGGCTACCTACTGTACCTACAGTGTGGCTGTGGTATGTGACACTTTCGGTGACAGACGTTAACAGGTGTGCCCTCTACTGCTGTATGTGACAGGTTTGGTGAAAGACGTGTCCAATGTTGACAGTTTTCGTGACAGTTGTGTCAGTTGTTGACAGTTTAGGCGACAGCTGTGTCAAATGGGGACAGCTGGGATGACAGCGGTGACAGACGTGTTGACGGTGGTGGGATTTGTCAACTGACGCGATGTTTTGTACCCCCAGGCTCCGCCATGAAGAGACTCTCTTTGGCGGCGCACCTGGAGTCCAGTCTGGAGGAACAGACTTACCAGAGCTCAGACTCCGAGTTCTACTGATAAACTCCAGTCTGGAGCCCTGGAGTCCAGTCTGGAGGAACAGACTTACCAGAGCTCAGACTCCGAGTTCTACTGAGTTCTAGAGTCCTGGAGCCCAGCCTGGAAGAAGGGACCTACCAGAGCTTCGACTCTGAGTTCTACTGACCGACTAGACTCCAGTCTGGAGTCCAGCAGGCACATCTGGAGGATCAGACGCATCGTAGCCCCGACTTTCAAGTTCAAGTAACAGACTGACGACGTTCTCCAGTGCCCCGAGAAGTGCCTGCCCGCGGCGGCCGGCCGGCCGACTGGAGGCTGTGTCTGCGGCCGGCGGAGGGGGAGGGACTGAGGCGGCCGGCCGCCCCTCGCTGCTGATTACGCGCTGTCCGGCCGCCGCTGACGCGATTAGCGGCCGTGCGCCGTATGTAGCGCGGGGCTCAGAGTCGTCCGTGCGTGTGACGGGATCTCATTGTACTGGGACGCCGCGGCCGTACCTGATGGGACCACCGGCTGGGGTCTGTGGGACCGAGGTGTCCGGCCCAGCCGCCGGGGAGGGCCGCACAGCAGCTGAGGACAGCGCTCCGTCCGCCCGCGCGGTCCGGGACCAAGTCTCGCAGGAGGTGCGATATTAGTCTTCACAGACCATAACCGTATATACAGCTAGTGGGCCGACAATAATCCACGGGGAAGGTTTTGGTGGGAGTGGCGGGGTCGCTGCGGCCCTTGCAGAGCTGTTGTATGGTGTTTGGGAGGGAGAAAGGATAGAGTGGCGGAGGGAGAGCGGAGAGAGTGGCGGAGGGAGAGCGGAGAGAGTGACGGAGGGAGAGGCGGAGAGAGTGGCGGAGGAAGACCGCCATTTAACAATGCCGACGTTGGTACCTGTTGACTGAGCCCGTGTGCTCTGATATGATCTGCGCTTCCATTCCGTGCCAACTGGGCCTTGGCTGAAGGCCGGTCGTCCATAAGAGGCAGTGTTATTCGCTTAACTCCGTTTATTCCGGTCGGGTCGCGCCGTGCCTTGGTGTGCGTACTAAATGGTGCCTTACACAATACACACCCACACATACCATGTACTGTGATAGGTGCCGGGGTAGTGCGGGCAGGCGTGGCTCTCCGCACGGACCAGACTGTTAGTAGGTATGTTGACTGGCCACCGGGACCGTGTCACAAGTTACAGCTCTGGGCGTCTGTGGCCTGTGCGCCTGTTGAACCCACTGCGGAGACGAATGGTGCAGCAATATACAGCCGGTCCCGCTTAATTTTGTGTCCGACAGACGGGGGAGCGAAGACAAAGGCCAAGCAAAGGCAGGAGGAGACAAAGGTTTCTGTGCTTAAGTTCTTGAGTTTCAAGTAGTTCAGAACGAGACCAGTTTTGGGTAGAAGCCTAGCAATTTCGGTGACCAATTCACGCAACGCAATATTTACGTTGCTAACAGCTTATTACAAAGAGATCATGCCCTTTTTGCCAGTTTTTCGAAAACTGAGGCAATGTAATATCAATTGAGTGGGTCATCAGCACGTTCCGTATCGGTGCAAAGGCAAAGAAGGTGTATCAAAGGTGTTTTGTACCGATACTAAAGGCACCCACCCATTTATAGACCGGTCTGTTTCGGTACTGGAGTGGGTGTCTGTCCGTATCGAGCCCTGCCAGCCTACCCAGAATTTCACTAACGGCGTCTGTCGGCTGGCTTTTAGCCGGCGGTCGCTCCTCTTCAATCGCGGCTGACGGGCGGCTGCGATCTGCTCCTGATCACGGCTGGACGGTCTGACCGAGCCGCCGTGGGCCGTTCAGACAGACACGTGGGGGGGGGGGGTCAGGTCCCGATCTGCTCCTGGTCACGGCTGGACGGTCTGACCGAGCCGCCGTGGGTCGTTCAGACAGACACGTGGAGGGGGGAGGGGTCAGGTCCCGATCTGCTCGTGATCACGGCTGGACGGTCTGACCGAGCCGCCGTGGGCCGTTCAGACAGACACGTGGGGGGGGGGGTCAGGTCCCGATCTGCTCCTGGTCACGGCTGGACGGTCTGACCGAGCCGCCGTGGGTCGTTCAGACAGACACGTGGAGGGGGGAGGGGTCAGGTCCCGATCTGCTCGTGATCACGGCTGGACGGTCTGACCGAGCCGCCGTGGGTCGTTCAGACAGACACGTGGAGGGGGGAGGGGTCAGGTCCCGATCTGCTCGTGATCACGGCTGGACGGTCTGACCGAGCCGCCGTGGGTCGTTCAGACAGACACGTGGAGGGGGGAGGGGTCAGGTCCCGATCTGCTCGTGATCACGGCTGGACGGTCTGACCGAGCCGCCGTGGGTCGTTCAGACAGACACGTGGAGGGGGGAGGGGTCAGGTCCCGATCTGCTCCTGATCACGGCTGGACGGTCTGACCGAGCCGCCGTGGGTCGTTCAGACAGACACGTGGAGGGGGGAGGGGTCAGGTCCCGATCTGCTCGTGATCACGGCTGGACAGTCTGACCGAGCCGCCGTGGGTAGACGGACAGACACGTGGGGTGGGGGGTCAGGTCCCGATCTGCTGATCACGGCGGGACGCTCTCTGACCAGGCCGCCGTGGGCAGTTGGGGCAGACCGACACGTGGGGTGGGGGAGGGGGGTCAGGTCCCGATCTGCTCCTGATCACGGCGGGACGGTCTGACCGAGCCGCCGTGGGTAGACAGACCGACACGTGGGGTGGGGGCAGCTCCCGATCCAATATTGGTGACCGTTCGGTCAGAGGAAGCCGACACGTGGGGTACAGCCCTGCCGTAACGGGACACACCAGTCTCAGTGACCTGTCAGGTGCCAGGAAAGATGAAAACACTTAGGGCCCGCGAACTGCTTCAGGACGCCTCTATACTACAGGGTTACTATGTTAGAATTTAGGGCGAAGTCGTGGACGGTGTACCTTTAGGTGGTTGAAGTTTCAGCGTACCAAAGACGAAGACGGAGAGGTTAGTTTTGGGAAACAGCAGTCGTCAAAAAGGTTGAAACCAAAAACGGACATCGTGTAACCAGATATAGAATGTATATGTATGCCTCGCCTTTCGAGGCTGGCTCCTGCGCTGTCCCCTCCCTGCTGTCTGCTGCCGTGTGTCATCCCCAGTGACCCGGGACCGGATGCTGGGTCACATTACCGGACCACATCCAATATCCGCCCCCGCCCCTGCCCGCCAACGGTCTGCCCAGTTTGACCGGTCACAGTAGCGTGCCAGTCCGGTGAGCGCGGGGTGAGTGCCCGGCAGAGTGGCAGATGTCGCATGAACTGTGCCTGCACACGGGACGGGACGGGACGCAATCCTGTCCTGTGCATGCCATAACTAGCACGGGACGGGACGCAGCCCTGTCCTTTGCCAGAACTATTACCTGACGGGACGCAGCCCTGTCCTATGCCGGAACTATTACCTGACGGGACGCAGCTGTGTCTGTGCTGTAACCGGGACGGGACATGGGATGCCCATTCTGTTTGCACTGGAATCCGTCTTGCCGAGTGGTGTCGTCTCTCTTCCTATGGTTCAAACCGTATAAAATAAAGTGTCGGTCATTTACAACGCTACAGGGAAAATATCAAGTGGTCTCCCTTTTCCATATCCAGTCTTGCCGCTTCCCAGCCTAGCTGCTTATCGCCGAAAGCCTGCTTTCCGCCCGGCGTTCCACTTCCCTGCGATGTAGACTGCGCCGCATGACCTGCGTGTATCACGGGTTGCCTATCTAGTGCGGACGGCCGGTGTAGGAGCAGATGGCAGCGATGCCACGCTACGCCGGTAAGTTATTGTTTGCTGTGATCAAGCCGTGAAGTGGGAAGTCAGCTGCTTAGATTTCAGGCCGGTTGTTAGGGGAAGGAGGGTGAATTGCGCCACCTTAAGGAAAAACGCTAATTGTAAGAAAACCGCTGGAGATATGAACATGCACTGGTAACCATTTCAAAGAGGATCTCATTGGCTACGATTTAAGAGCCTCCCGATCAATTAAGAATATTTCGTTTGCTTCTGACAGCTGCTTTTTCAGAAACATGCAAAAGGGCGCATTTGCCAACAACTGCTGTAAATTGCGCCATGGGGATGGCGCAATTAAAGCCCAATTGCGCTCTATACTTTAACCCGCGCCGTGCTGGGGGGGGCGTTTTTACGCCCCCCTCCCTCAGGTTTTTCGCGAATATCTCAAAAACGGCGGCGCGCAGCGCCGCCGTTTTTGGTACACGTGTTCCTACATCATTTCCGCACATGTTGTGAAAATTTCAGACCTAGGCCGTTCAAGGTCAGGTCACCAGGTCACGTCAAGTGACCTTACCTCAGAAAAAGTTCAAAGGCTCGCTATAGCTACACCGACTGAACGATCACTTTGAAACTTTCAGCGATTGATATGAGTAACAGTATGTATAAAATGTATATCTCGGATTTTTGATATCTGTGACCTAAGGTCAGGTCAATTTTGCGACCTCTCCATTATAAGTCAATGGGAGAAAATTGAAATGCGCCTCTTTTGGACGAATATCGTTCAAAACGCTCTCAAACATCGGTTCATAGGTAAACATGACACACTGAATAGGAAAAATGCACCAGTGACCCCTCTGTGTGCCCCTGAGGTCATCTCAGGTCATGATTGGTCGCCAGCAGTTTTTTGGCTATAACTTTTGATAGAGACGTGCTAGAGCGGTGAAAACACGTCAGATGTGTTCAGCTCGACGATACGGATCGATTGATATGCAACATGACCCTTTTCGGTCAGGTCATGACCTTGACCTGAGGTCAAATTTTCAAAATGACCTTTCAAGGTCAAGGAATAGTTCATTCGACGCGACTCGACGAGAGGAACACGATGCTGGCAAAAGTAATGTCATGGCGCTTATGAGTCAAAAGTTATTGACGAAAAAACGTTTTTCGTAAAAACGGCTATTTTTGGAGTTTTTGCCCTCTGGAGGCTAAACCGTTGACCTGAGGTCAAATCTGAGAACATTACTCAGAAAGGTCTGTAAAAGGGCTATCGAATGCGCTTTTCCGCGGCGCTGTAGCTCTATCGGTTCCCGAGATAGCCGTTGGCAGTTTCCAAAATGTTGAAATAGTCAACATTTTACCTTTGGTGACCTCTGGTGACCTGACCTTTGACCTGACCCAAAAAATGACCGAAGTGTTTTCGTCCTTATTTTTGACGCTCTTTCGATTGCCGCTTACCGCGTGTCGCTACGTGGCCCAGGAGCCGAGTTAGACGGGGGGGGCGTGAAAACGCCCCCCCAGCACTCGGCGGAAAGTTCAGGCCACCAGCACGGCGCGGGTTAACATGGCTAAGCGAATGAGACGGAATGCATATGTTACGGGCCAAGTGCGAAGGCTAGTCCGTTTGCGAACGGACTAGTCCATTCGCGAATGGACTAGGCCGTTTGCGAATGGCGGTCCGTTCGCAAACGGACTAGCCCGTTTGCGAATGGCCGGCCATTCGCGAATGGCCTAGGCCGTTTGCGAACGGACGGGTTTGTGGCGTTGCACTTAGCCGCCGGAAGCATGGATCCTCGGATTGGGGTACGATTCCGAGTGAATGGGGGACCGCTGGTCGATGCAGGGGCGTCGCCGACGGGGGGGGGGTCGGAGGGGTCCGGACCCCCCCCCACACACACACACATTCTTGAAAATATGCCGGTCCGACGCCCCCCCCCCCTCCCCCCCCCCCCCACACACACTTTTGGCCACGAAAATCGATCAAGAATAAAATAAAATATTTTAAAAACGATTTTGGTATTTTCAAAATAAAATTGTCTAAATCCGAGGAGTTTTCAGTATTTGGTGGGGATTACTTTGACTGACCGTCCGACCAGATCCCCTAGTCGAAAATCCGTGGCGACGCCACTTCGTCGATATGTTTAGTTTGTTCTCCGGAGCAGATCTGCGAGCTGGCGCAACTCTGGGTTAAGGTCTCCACGCACCTGGTCCATTCGGGATGCGACTTTCCGCTGAACCCTGCACAACGCGGAAATTATAGCAACGTGTGGCCGCTGGCCAGGCTTCGGCCACCGATCTGGATCTGGGGAGGTCAAATATCCTCGTGACCTTCCAACAGCGGAGAGTCGCGTGGTGTGCGGAGACCATTAGTACCGTGCTCCGGGCTCCCCGCTGATGACCCGACCTGACCTTGGTCGAGTTCGTGGCGCTCGATTCATTCTGCTCTGGTGTGGTGTACCGGGACGGTGCGGCTTGTGTGTGCAGTGAGTGCGGTGCGGTGAGTGTTCGAAAAACTGTTGTGTTGCATTGCATTTAACCCGCGCCCCGTTGGGCTCTGCCGAGCAACGCGCCCGGTTGGGGGGGGGGCATTTTGGCCCCCCTAAGATCTCGAGAACCACGCAACATAGCGACAAGCGGTAAACGGCGTTGGATAGCCCCAACGGGGAACTACGTTGTGACCCAATTTTATTGACCTAGGTCAAACCGATGACGTCACAGGTCAGGTCAAAGGTCCAATTTTCACCGTTTACAGGCACTTCAAGAAATGCGTTGTAAAATCGAGTAAAATGCATTTCATTGAAAATCATCGATGGGGAAATGTTCTTCAAACACATATTTTGCTATCTGAGGTCACTGATAGCAGGTCAGGTCACAGAGGTCAGGTCACGGGGGCGTCAAAATATGAACGTGTCGTGTGATACATGTTTTATGGTCCATTTTACATGACAAATGCGATTATATGGGTCAGGCAGCCTTTGGGGCCAGCTTAGATCACGTTTTGGTCAAGGTCAGGTCAAGGTCAGGTCAAGGTCAGGTCAAATTAGGTCAAATTTCAAAGTTAATATTTTTGCATAAAATGGGTATCGAATCGATGCAGCTCGTCACGGGGAGTTCAATGGTGGTCTTTGTTTTGCCGTACGTGGTCTAGAATTGCTAACAATTGAGTTCAAAAATTTGACGTCATCATTTTTGAACAGTGTTTTCGCTATAACTTGGCCAAAAAACGAGATATCGATCTGAAATTTGGTATGTATATAGAAGAGCGCTGGGACTATCACATATATTCCGTTTTTTTCGAAATTCGGAAAAAGTTTGGATTTTTTCAAATTTTTTCTAAAAAAATCAATTTTTTGATTTTTTTTTGGTCAAAAACCAAAAATTTTGAAAATCCGAGATAGCAGTTTTGTAGCGCCGCTTTTTGTCTACTAGACCATATAAAGAACTTTGAAATTGCTTGATAACTGTAGATTTGGTGAGCGTTTCAAGATTGCATGTTTTTTGCTCATTTTTGCTCGAACATGACCTCAGTTTGACCTCAATAACTCCTGACCTAAGGTGACCTAAGACTTGAAATTTGGTGTGAAGGTGTCAAATTGATGCCCGGGAAGGTACTAAAAATTTGGCGGCGCTGCGCGCCGCCGTTGTCCTGCTATTAAGGAAAAACCACAGGGGGGGGCAAAATGGCCCCCCCCCCAACGGGGCGAGGGTTAACAATACGCGCACTGCAGGGGGGGTGCTTTCAACCCCCTGTGGTTTTTCACAGATCACGAGAAAACGGCGGCGCGCAGCAAAGCCAAATTTTGTATACCTTTTCTCCCATATTCTGCGCACATTGTGTGAAAATGCTGACTCCAGATGACCTAAGGTCAGGTCACCAGGCCAGGTTAAGTGACGCCGGTTGAGTTACCAATACTTTGCACGCATCATTTCACACGGGACTTTGCACATGCGAAGTTGACTTGCCAAGTTGACGTCACTTTGCTGGATATTTCGCACTTGGCCTGACTTCGCACTTGGACTGGGAGCATAAACGCCCGTCCATTCGCAAACGGCCTAGGCCAACTGCAATAACGCACATGGACTAGTCCATTCGCAAACGGCCTAGTCCAAGTGCGTTATCGCACTTGGACTAGGCCATTCGCGAATGGACTAGCCTTCGCACTTGGCCCGCAACACATACACCCCGGCAGTCTAATGTCATTGCGGCTTACTTTAACATTCGTAATGTCATTCACGCTGGTTAAATAATAAATGCAGGGGTAAATCGCGATGTTTTTTTGCCCAGGTAGATAACTTTACATGTGTCCGTAAGCTTGTAAAAGTGCAACAAAAACGTTTACTGTAATGTAACCGACTAGATATATGTGAACGTATGCGCCTATACCGTTACATTTTCAATCGCTTCTCTCAAAATTAATAATTTTTATCGTTTCGACAGCTTTAAGACATCAGTTTTTACTTTTTTATCATAAATGTCACCTCTCACGCCTGAGTCCATGTTGAAAATGTCGTATTTTACACCACAAGTTCGTAGCCTAAATGGCAGCTGCATTATGGGTTTGACGAGAGAAATAATTTGCGGACTGACGACAGCGGGCTGCTCCCCTGCCTGACACTTAACTCCTTCTTTATTGCAATCAATTAATGATGCATTCATACTGTCGTGATACAATAGCTACACCATTATTCTATTTGCGCCCCCCTGGCGCAATTGCCATGGGCGCCATTAAAATTGAGGTACTTTTTAATAAAAGCGTAGAAGTTATCATAAAGATTTTGAAGGAAGTTTACTGTTTCAGTGAAATATAATGAGAAAAGGGTTTTTCTTTCTAAATATCACTCCGAAAATCACACAAATATCACAGATTTTTATAGCCAACGGCTCAAAATACTGCAAAAAAGCTAAGAAAACGCCGTAACATCTTTGATGGCGTAATGAGCCTTGCTGATTGGCTTCATTGGAGAGCTTGGGCCATAAAAGGAACTATCTAGTGAGGAAAATAATGTTTTTGAACACAAAATTCAAAACATGCCATTGAACCCGTGGGAATGTTGGTGGGCGCAATTGGTTAGGAGGGCGCAATACACCCACTTTCCCCTAAATATTTGTATTCTGCTATCTTCTTCCTACATTTCTTTCTCTCTTGCATTGGTCTGTTTTCCTTTCGTCTATTTTTCTTTGGACTTCTTTCTCTTTTTCCATCCCTTGCTCCTCTACCAGCTACCAGCTCCTCTACCAGTATGTTGTTGCTGTGCTGTTTTCCCTCATTCACGCACCGTCACCTGCGCTCCACCTGTCATCTAAAGACGCCAAGTCCCCGATCCCGGATGTGACCAGGCAGACTCGGCCGGCCCGACCGTTCATTGTCCTCCGATATTGTGCCCTGTCACAGTCAATAGTAGCCGCCAACGATATAATATCGCGTATCAAAGACGTCAGTCGGCCCTTAGTGCACAACACCGCTCAATGTCATGCTACCAATGACGAATGGCTCATATAATGAAATATTGTGGCGTTTTTAGACCCCTTCATAAGAGATATGACCTGCTTGAACGGCGCTGAAGGAGTGAACGGGGGGCTAAGGTAACCCTGTTTAGTCTTTTCACTGGAGCGAATATTTCATTACATCTTTATTCCACCCTTGTTTAATAATTTTTCGTAATATCAAATACCTAGTGGACATCATGTTACAATGAACACCTATTATTGTCTAATGATTTGCGCATGATCTACACGAACTTACGTCTTATTATGTAATTTGTATCAACCACTGGTAATCTGCATATCAACTTACCATATCAATTAGACTCCAGCCACCTCACTCTCCAGGATTTTGCTAGAGTGACAGCAGCGTAAAGTGTCCGCAGTCCGAGTGTTTGTCCAGCCCATTCCCAGTGTCAGATAGCAGCGCCGGGCCATCCGGCTGGTGGCGGTGGTCGCTCGGTCGCTGACAAAATCCAGCTGGGGCTTGGCTACAACGGTATCGTCACATGGCGCGACGGTCGGCTCACGCGGGGTCTGCTGGAACCGGTCAGTCGGACAGGATAGCGTTAGGGTAGCGTATAAACGTTATGGATCGCAATCTGCGTGGTAAATTATATGGCCTTCCATTTGGCCATTATCACATCATTATTTCTGGTTTGGACTTTGTGTGCTTTCATGTTGACAGGCCCGAATAGACAGGCAGCATTGCTTTCTAAAATGTTTTACTCAGAATAAATCGACATGGTATTCTGTTGTCGGCGCCGGCGTCAGTTTCCGGCAGGGCTGTCGGCGCCCAATCTCGGCGGTTATGCGGTATCCCTTTACGGGAGTCGCTGACCGCCGAGGAGCAGTGTCCGCCTCACATACATACAAGCAGCTCTGGCGTCAGTGGCGTCAGGAGTCGTCCGACAACCCGACCGCTGACGGCGGCGTGTGTGGAATCGGGATATCCACTGAGGTTAGTCAGTGATCCTCAGCAAAACTGGACGGTCTGTGAATCGCGATGGATTTGTTAGGCAGCGTGAACGTGGTGAATATATGATGGACTGAGAGCTTGTACCGTGTTGACTGTAGGAGGTGGGGGGGGGGGGGGAGGGCTGTGCGCTTGGAGCTCATCTCAGTATGAATTCCCACAATACTCACAGCTCTGCGAGGTACCGTGATGTGATATTGGAATACGACCCGCGCGCTGGTAGCAGCAAAAAGCATTGCAGACTCATTTTTCAGCAGCGCTGCCCAGAATAATGTGATTTTACCAGAATGCTTATAGCCAGCGGCATGATTCGTTTCGGCTTTCCACGAATTATCTGCTGATACTGTCCAACTGTTTTTGTCCCGGTGAAATGTGCTGATCGTATTTCATAGAAAACCCGTTTACCAGTCTCGATGAAAACTCTATTACGTGACTAAAAGCTCATGTTTTTGTAAAAGTTGATGGCATTGTCAAGTCCAATGTAGTAACCGAGCAAATGCAATGTAGTGTTGAATGAGACTCCTCGAATCCAGTGATTATTTCCGATCCGGAACACAGCCAAAACCGTTCGGCCACGGGTCTCTGAACCAGTCAGCGATCCTGAAACTGTCACCGCAGTCGGCGCCAGCCGGCACGGCCCTATTGAGACGACTCCTCACAGACCATATATTATCGCACGGATGTGACAAAGGGTATAAATTATACCGAGACTGGCGACATGAAATACGACACTTTTTGGCGCGGTATCTCTATAGCGACTTGAATTATCTAAAGACGTTGGGAAGGCTTGGGATGACGGCTAGTATAAAAGGCAATGTTAAACGTAATATTTTCGAATAAAAACGACTTACATACATTCATTGTCAAATGGCAGTAGCTCTTCTGCTTGCTGTAAGTATGATCTCTAGGATGAATATTGAATGATATCAAGAATGCAAGTAAGAAACAAGATGGCGCCGATCGCAGGAGAGGCCATGGATCGAAGGAAGCGTAGCATGATAAATCATTCAAATTAACGGGATGAATATTGTTTAATACCATTGAAACTTTATCATGGATACTATAGCCTCACCAGCTAAAAAAGCGGAATGACAGATATACGTGTCATTGAGACGATGATAAAACCTCGTCGAGCACCACACATTCTGACCTGCTGACATACTATGCAACGCGACATTTTAAATTCATTTCGCGTCAGTTTGAGCGTGTATTGGCAGGTTCTGCCTGCAAAGTACCTGTCTGCACGGCATTTCCCTGCTTGTCTGCAGGCCAGCTGCCCGTCTGTCTGTCTGCCAGTGGAGGAACTCCGAGTCGTCTGCAGTGGATTTCTCTGCCAGTCTGCGGCGCCGTTCTGCGCCTCTCGCCGTTTGAAGTGGCCGCTCCCTCAGAGTCTGTACGTGTATAGTGCGGTCCTGCCGGGCCGGGCCCGGTGCCAGGACAGCAGCGGTCGCTCGGACGGGCCCGCGAGGGTCTGCAGGGGCGGCAGCCAGCCGCGCTCAGTTGCGCGCCGGCCGCCGCGGGGTCGCCAGGGTTTGCAATTGCAGGCGGGCTGCACTAGAGGTAGACGGGAGATCAGGTGCTCCCCTACGCAGCGCGCGGTGAACGGGACAGAGGGCGGCTATCAGTGGCCGAACGGAGAACGGAGGCTATCAGTGGCCGAACGGAGGGGCAAGTGACCACTGTGCCGGGACTGCCAGTGGAGATCAGGGGACCGGCAGTCGGTGGCCAGTACCGACGGACCGCGGGTAGCCCCGGGCCGCCCTACACCGACCCCAGAGGGGACGACACGGAACTGACAGAGGTCGGTGCCCCGGAGGAGGCCGCACCGGCTCCGCGGTACTCTGAGACTCGTGAACAGCGGCAGACAGTCCAGGTCAGTGGAAAGGGACAACAGAGAGGTGATATAAAGTTAAGTGAAAGTGTTGGATGTAATGTTGTGCCCGTTGTAATTTGGATACGCTGCTGATTGGTCTAAGCGTGGGACGCATGCTTACGAAGTCGAAGAATAGGCGGAGAGTACCCATGTGTGCCGTTTGGTATTCATGCATGAATGAAAACGTAAGTGAATGAGTGGATGGAGGGATCAATGAATGAATGAATGAGTAAATGAATGAATGAATGAATGAATGAATGAATGAATGAATGAATGAATGAATGAATGAATGAATGAATGAATGAATGAATGAATGAATGAATGAATGAATGAATGAATGAATGAATGAATGAATGAATGAATGAATGAATGAATGAATGAATAACTTAATGCCTAAATGAATAAAATGAAACCGATTCCGAAAGTATATCACCCTTGCAAGTGTTGTGTAATGTAGCATGCTGTGCAGAGTTATATGTTTGATAACATGGCTCCTCTAATCTCTATTAGAACGAAACCTGATCGGATGATACTGTTATACATAAAAACACACACATAAACATACATAAAAACGGCTCTCTCACCCATATCAAAGATCACTGTGCCGAGCCAGGAAACACTGGCAATGGATTAATGGTTGACTCGTAAATATTTGGTGATGTATGTTCTTAGATGAGCAGGGTAATTACGACAGTGTTTAGTCTCCCCGGTAATTATTCAAAAGCCGATAAGCTTGATTAATCGAGCTGTTGGTTTCCCTTTGCTGCCATTAAGCTCCCCGTTTAAGTCGTTCATTAACAGCGTTAAAGCTGTCTCTTGAAGTGTTTTTGGATAATGTTTACTGCTACAATCATTTAACACCACTCAAATGCAAATGCTTTAGAGTGGTTGAACTTTTTTTCTCAATCATAATTGTTCTGTCTATGATAGGCACTTTTTTTAAACGTATACGTTGTAGTTTATTGTCTAAGGTTCACACAATATTATCAGTTTTACGATGATTATTTCTACCAATCCTGGTTTTTGAAACTGGTGTGTGTCGCCCGGTATGTACAGTTAAAACCGGCGGCCTTTCGTCTCGTACTCTGACAGCTCTCCCCACGGTGAGGGACACCGAATTGGCCAGGAGTGGCTAATTCACGGCCTGCTATAAAACATGTGACCATGGGAGCCTGTCAGAGCGAGTGCTATCACCTCCCCACACCGGACCTGGATCTGGACGGAAACTCTCTGAGACAGCTCACGTGGTCAGCCAAAATACCGCCCAGCTCCATCGGCATACCAAAGACTATTGACCCGACTTCAGCCGGAGCGTTTTGTTTAATGGTTGTGTTTTTCCTTTCTTTCTGCTGCATTCTATCATTGTCATCGAGGGCAGTTTGTTGCAGAGCATGTTTGACAGTCGAGATCATATAGTAGGTAGTATAAATAGACCATAACGGCAGCGCGATATTTGTCAATGTCTGCGTGCAGCTTCAAGCTGTAGATAATATCGTGCGAGTAGACTGGCGCATCGTGGACATTTATGACATTTAGTACTCTCAGACGCACGAAATTGAAAAAATACCTAATTTACCTTGTAAAGAAGAAAATTCAATAATTTATTCGTATTCAACTCCCAGCAGAGCATAGCAATTAACAAGCGGATCCTGACCTCCTGGTCTCTGGACTGCTCCCAATTTCAATCACTGTCTCGATCCCTGTATTGTACCCTTGTTCAGCGGTCCTCCGTTATCCACAGTGCATCAGAGGAGAGATCTAACGACCTTCAGAAGCTGCAGCGCCGCCCTCCAGTCGTTATTCATATTAATATCTCCTCAGCTGTAAGCGTCGGCTTCTCTATTATGAGGCTGTCCGGAACATCTTCAGGTCAGGAATAATCGCCGGCCAAGCTGTCCTCCTCTGAGATATTGCTCTGTTTTATGCTGCACCAGCGCTGACGGGTGCCCAAGGGCCACACCAGCTCTGACCCAACAACAGGCGAGCGGCTGCCCTGAACGGCCGGAGGAGAAACGATAGCGGCCACCACACGTCACAGATTTTGACACAGCCGCTGACTGGAGAACATTGACCACATAGTTCATGGTGATGTGTCGAGAATGAGCCCGTCACCGCTGGGGGTCTTACAGGGTGGAAAGTAATTACGCGAACATACTTTTTCGTCTTATAGCAATGGAAAAAGCGGCGGTGACATGAAAATTTCATCTTTTCATATATTCCTATTTATGTGCGATACACTGACAAAGGCGTTCAGGCATAATTGACATGAGCATGTCAAGCACTGTTGGCCAAAGCTTAGTCCACGCCTCCTGGAGCTGTCTGGTGAGGCAATCGATGTTGGTGGCTACTAGCAGTTCTTAGACACTCTCCTGAAGAGTCGCCTGGATATTTTTGATCAAATTGAGGTCTGGGCTATTCCCAGATTGACCATTATATGCCCAGAAGAAGAACGGGTTCTCAAAGCACCAGTCTTGCGTCTTTTTAGCCGTGAGAGGAAGGACTTTATCAATCATGAAGAAGAGTTTCTTTGCGTCGGGCACAAAAGTGCGCTCAATCATTTTGCCCCTTTTGGTGCATTGATGGATTAGATAAAGAGACTAGTCTGGAAGGATGTTCCACTAGTTGTATACTTTATTTTTGGTGGCCTTGTTGGTCACTACATGCAATTCTGACACCATCCGGGCGCTCATAACACGCTGATGTGTGTTCCTTTGCCGGATGTTTGAAGGTTGAGACGGGCGGGACGTCGGACGCATCAGCAGCCCCCAACGCGTTGTTCTGCAGGTTTGACGGATGAAATAGCTTCGAAGATGTCTCACCCAACCACAAAGCCAGCTGCCTGTCCTACTCTGTTCAGGTTTGGCGGTCTTTAGAAAACTTAAATTGACAATCCTGCTGTTAATTCATGAATTTTGGCCATCTCGATTGTTTGTACGGCTTGATTTTCGAATTTTCACGGATTTATGTATGAATCGTGATATCTTAGATCGGGTACCCGGCCAAAGTAAACCATTTCGCCTGTTTTCGGGTCGACTGTTGTCGCTTGGTCGCGGAAATGGTGACCACCCATTCGGTGCCTGAATTCGCCGAAGTTTTACTGCCGCCAACGGCTTTGCTTTTTAAGTCCTCTTAAGTTTTATTATGCTTCAACCAAACGTGTAATTGAGTAATGCTGGTGCCGAGACCGTTCCGAGTCCCTTCCGCACCAATCCAGCCAAAATAATCACAAACGCTTTCCCTGGCAACTTCAAATTGAGCTCTTTACCCATTTTGGTCTTGAGCAGCGTATGGCGTCAGCACCACTCGAAGCCGAGAGGTGTTGTAGACCTTCCAAGTCATTTTTCAAAGTAAGGTCACTTTTGTTAGATGAGGCGACAACAAACACGACCAGTCATGTTCCATAACAGCCCGCGCTCATACAAAATCTCCACTGACGGGCAAAATTGTAAGAAAATACATGTTCGCGTAATTACTTTCCACCCTGTATGGCAGGCGCTGACAGACTGGTATTTTTTATCAGTGTAACTCTCCGCGAGTTTCTTCATGGCCATGGCGATTTAAGATTTTGCACCATGGCAAAACACGAAATATTTTCACAATACCATATTTTGTTTTTTCGGTCATTTTTCGATTATAAGAACAACGAGAGCGGCTGAATAGAACGGGTCATAGCCAAATTTCGTGAATACCTAATCTGAAATGATCTCAACGATAGAAAATCCCTCTGGTTGCACAATCACATGCTGTCTTTTTAGTGCATAAAAGCGCTCACTTATTACTTATTTCCCCCATCGCATCTCATTACGAGCGAGCGAGCGCAGCGAGCGAAGCGAAGTCTTTTCAATATAACGGGAAAATCTCAGTATGAGCGGCCCGGCCCGGCCCGGCCCGGCCCGGCCCGGCCCGGCCCGGCCTGTAACGCTTTTGAGAGGCTTATATCTCAGCAACCGCTGGACCGAATGGCCTGCGGTCTTTTTTGCTGGGTAGCCCCATCCCTTCTACCCCGTAACTGACTACTTTTGATACATCTCAGTGACCGCCGTGGCACGTGCCACGAGAAAAGTCAAGGGTGTTCAAGCAGTTTTGCAAAAGTAATGATTTTGAGAGGCCCATATCTTAGCAGCGGCTTGGGCGATTGTCTTGCGGTCATTTTTATAGGGTAGCTGCATCCCTTCTACCAAAGGTCGGATACTCTTCATCTATGTGAGTGACCCCCACTGCACGTGCAAAATACAACAATAAGAGGTGCCAAATTTGTTCCCATTTCAGTAACTCGGTAATTACTGGGGCGATTTCGCTGAAACTTGGCATACAGGTATGCACCCACCAGGCAATGCATTTCCATGTGTTGCGGTTAGGGTGCTAATGCACGTGCGCACGTGCAGGGGGCGTTTCCAGATCTCGAGAACGGCTGGGCCGATTGCGCTCAAATTTGGTACACGGCTGGGGACCAGTTAGTAGGGTGCCGTGCAAAAATCAGTTTGGACCCCGCTTGCACGTGCGCACGTGCAGAATGCCGCTTCCAGATCTCAGGAACGGCTGGGAGTGGGCCGATTGCGTTCAAATTTGGTACACCGCTAGCGACCGGTTAGAAGGGTGCTTTGCACAAGTCCATTGGAAGTACCCTCTCGCCCTTCTGCACGTGCAGGGCTCACTATCTCGCTCGCTCGTTCTTCGCCCAAAAGGCGTTTTACTGGTTGATAATAAGGGAAATACCTGACATTGTAAATGGATAAGAAATATGATGTTTGTTCATCATTTGTGACGGATGAACAAGTCAATGACCTGTATGTGACATACTCACACCTCACTGTTGTTGTTGATCGTAACCTGATCCCGTAATGACGACTCAGTGATTGAGTAACCGCGTAATGGTCCATCTCTAATCCGTCATAATGATGTTGTGGCGGTCACCTCATCTGTGACATCATCTGGCCCAGCAGTCGGACAGAACCAGAACCATCAGTTCAGCAGTCAGCTGATGTTTGTGTCTTCCAAACACGGACTGATCACTGATCAGTTAACCTAGTGTAGTTACCACCAACAAAGTAATGTTTGCTCATCTCACCGGGCTGAGCAGTGGCCTCTGAGCGTCTGGGGACCGGCTGTAAAGTTGATGTTTGCAGCACTCCCCCGCTGCTGGTCAGCGACCAATGATCACTCTCAGGGGACCTGAGATCGTGTTTGTGACGCCCCTGCTGGTCACAGATTAGCGCTCCCTCCCGGATTAGTGTACCCATCCAGATAAGTGACCCCATCCAGAGACCCGGGACGGTTGTAATGGGTAGATCCGGCCGCAGACCGACTGCTAAGGTATACTCATTGCCGGTTGGTTCTAACTTCTAAATGGAGAGCGCCGGCTGGTGTCGTACTATCATGTGTAGTATGGCCTTAACCCTAGTACTGCAGCGGCCGTATTAACTGTTGTTTTGCCGTTCATGGAATGGGGATTGGCAAACTTTTAATTCATATGTGCGAGTCAGCAGCTCCAGACAGATGTCAGAGCTGATGTGAGGACAAATCACGCATTCAAAATCCGGATGGTAGATATCCACGATCAGTTTGAAATGAAGCCTTCTATTTTGGCTTGGCTTTTAGTGATCATGATTTCACCTCTCAGAGAGCCCATATCTTATTTGTTGACGGGATAGTTAATACCCCATGAGACAATACAATGTGTAGTTGCAGCTGCATTGCAAATGCATTATATCCCATTTGGTGGCCAAGACAAGCGATGGTATTATGGCTAAGGACATCCATCTGCAAAACAAAGCGTCTCTGGATAAGGTGTAAAGGTGGCTTACACACACAGGTCATGCATCAGTGACACGACAGTCTTATGTAAATATGCGATTGAATTTCTAATGAAAAGACAAATCAAGTGTGACAGGTTTCTTTCTAATCTGCCTCGCTCTTTCCTCTGCACCTGAATCACCTGTTCGAATTTGTGTCACGAGCGAACCTCTGCCAAGAAATCCCTCTCCTATCTGAATGATCAACAAACGCAGACAGCTAACATATTCGAGCGTCTCCTGGGTTACCCGGTCACCGAACCTATAGCTTCAGTGTAGCTTGAGCCAACAGAGCTGAAATAGCACGGCTCGCGCTGAGACGGTGACACGAGTGATATTAGGGCTGCGCTTCTGCAGCACAAACCGACGCGAAACAATAGAAGCCGTTTTATGTTTCCGCCGCGGTGAGTAAAAAGCGAGGAGGGCCTCTCAGCTCGTGGAGATAAGCACCACACGAAAACGTCTTGCTTCTTTGCTTTGTTTGTAGACATAAGGGCGAAAAAGACACAGTTTTTGCCTCCCTCATGCTGAAGTATCTACAATTACTGGCTGTGGGGACACTGAGCACTTTGTATACCACTTAGCTGACAGCCAATAAATGTTTTGTCACTTTTTCGGTTTCGACTCTCCTACTTATAAAGGTGTAACTCATCTCCTAATAGCTAACCTGGTCCAGCGAGCTCTGTTTAGGCGGAAACCACGCAAACAACCCTCGGATGCTAAACTACATTTTGTCATGCGGCTGAGAGACCAGTCATTTATCCTCTCCAGACGTCAGACAGTCTCACACTGAGGAACGTCTATGTGTAAAGTTGGTGGTGAGCCACGCTATAGTGCCGTCTGTGTGTGAAGTTGGGTGTGAATACGACTGAAAGAGCAGCCCTTTGTGTGGCAGAATGTCCTTTGATTTAATTACTGCTGCGCTCCAGCCGTAAATGACGGCGCCAATTTACCATTGTCATTCGTCACCTGAATAATTCAGTTATCATAGCTCACCCAAAAGCTATGTGACGTATGCGACAGTACATTCAATATTTGATGAAAATGCACTAAGAAATCGACTTAAAATCTCCATGGAGGATCACTGATGCGTCGTGCTAGTATAGGCATAGAGTGAGTGAGTGAGTGAGTGAGTGAGTGAGTGAGTGAGTGAGTGAGTGAGTGAGTGAGTGAGGGAGTGAGTGAGTGAGTGAGTGAGTGAGTGAGTGAGTGAGTGAGTGAGTGAGTGAGTGAGTGAATGGGAGCGAGCGAGTGAGAAAGAGGAAGACAAGGTCCTATTGAAATGTCCTTAGCAATTTAATATCAAACGATCCACAGGCCTCATCCGAGATATTGACAGCAAACACCGCTTTGATCATAAATCAGAGTGTGTGCTTGGAGTGCGTTTGAACTGTCAAGATGGGCGCATAGAAACTGCAGACGAATTGGGCTCACCAACCCACTGACCCCGCCTTCTGCCAGAAGGTATAGAAGCTCGGCAGGCTTGAGCTTTCCTACAACGCTTAAATTGAAATCGTGTATTGTTTAACGGTTTTTGACGAAATAAGGAGCGATATCTACCGAACTAGCTAAACGCCTCTTCCAGTTTTCCTTATACAGTGTAGACCGGCTCGAAGTAGCTTCTTTCTATTGATAATGCCGGGATTTTGCCGAGAAACGTTCGGGGCTCAGTGGATGCTTATCAGACCGTGATGAATAATTCAGGGCACACCGAACGTGTTTGCGTTATCCCGATTCGTTGTGATATGACAGGAGTGCGTTCAGTCAAACAAGGCGATGTTATGATTGAGTTGATGGGCTTTACCTGCTTGTCAAACCAACTGACTTCCAAGAGCAGCCGTGCGTTTGATCATTCACCTGGCGATGAAGGTTATTGGCTCTATGCTGCGATGACACATTAATCAAGTTTCTTGATTGCAATAACCCTCCTGTCTCTAAGATCCGCTGCGGGAGCGATGGCCCTGTCCTGTTCATCGCTGGATCTCTTTGGAAGGCCAGACATCGCTGATCACTTTGTCAGCATTTCTGGGATGATTGGTTTTCAATATTGCCGTGCTGCAATAGACTCAGAACAGTAGTGTCTGATGGAGATGAATGATGGTAAGGTTTATTTATTTACGTCTCTTGAAAATCTTCCAAGCATGGGAGGAGATCAACAGAAGTTTCGGGAGGATGTTTCAACCTTGAAGAGCTCAACTGAACGTTCGAACCTGAATCGATCTTATCGTCCTTACCGGAACTCAATGCCGTCACCACAGGTGCTATCTTACTCGCCTAGAAGGACTGCACAGGGCACACGGCCCGGGCTTTCGCTAAGCCACAGGTGCTCAATGTCAAGGTGATTTATTCGACCGTCGATCCACTCACAGGCTCCTGCCTGCTGTCGTCTGCATGTCTTTATTCATTTTTCGCTCAGCCTTTGGCCCGTTTTTTAGGCTGAGCAGACGTCACCGAAAAACGCCGGATCAGCTGGGCTGAAGCCGGGCCCGACCATACCGCGCAGCTGCTCCCGTCAGCCCCCCCCCCCCCCCGTTGGAGGGGGGGGGGAACTCCGTGGGTCCCAGTGCCATCAACCAATGGACATCTCGGTGTATACAGAAAGCATCGCTCTATGCCTGCCACAGAATCATACCCGGGGGAGTCGGCTCTGATAAGGACCCTCCAGGGAGGGACACTCTCCAATAGCTCTGTGCTGTATATTATTGACGACCCGGGGGAGTGCGCAGGAGAGCTGTGCGGCCCCTCACCGCCGGACCGGGCCGGGCTCGGCCAAAACAAACAGAGCTGCCGCCGCAGACGGCGGCTTCCGGAGTGGACGAGTGGCCACCTCCCCTCCCGCCGTCCGGCCTCAGCTCTGCACGGTCCGATCGGCGGAAAAAGGGGATCCCCACTGTCCGCGGAAACATAGAGGGGCCACTGATAGCGGAACACGGAGGGAGCAGTGTCCGACCTCGCATTCACGACGCATTCTCATTGGTGATAAACAAAATAAAACATGACGAATTAAATGAATGAATAAATAAAATGAATAAAACGAATGAAGACAATTTAATGAATAACTTTTTTGTGCATACGTCCGTTATCATACGTCGAATGATACGTCTGTTTCAGTTGAACTTTACTTTCTTCTGAAAATAAATGGATGCCAGAATGATCGGCATTTTACACTGCGGTACATACAATTGTGGCTGTGATGTGTGTCCGTGCACATCTGTGTTGAGCTGTTACCGTGCTATTGCAGCTGTTCACAGAAACTACAGTTTCTGTCTGTGTTGATGGTGAACATAAATGACGTGGGTGTATGCTACAAGCGAATGTTGCACTTTTTGATGGCAAATATTTATGCAGCTTCTGAACGTAACCGTGAAAGCATTGGGTCACTGTGTGTATATCTTGATTGATCTTTAATATTGTAATTTGTTAAGTATTTTTCTTTAAATATTGATGACAGTCATGATTAATTGTTCGGCCTTTTCTAAGCAAGCTCCGTCTCTTGAACATTTAAGTCGTACGTCATTAGAAAAGCGATGCAATATCTTCAGTCGGGTCGGTTGTGACCACTCTGATGAGATCGAAAATGCCCAGGTGTATTTACTTTGGACCTATCGGGGTGCAGTGCTTTACCAGCCCAGCTGTGGCGACTGTTCGGTGCACTCACCCCAGGTGTAGCCCCCTTGGTGCCGCCTGGACGCGCTGCGCCCCACCCCAGGTGTGGCCGTCGTATCGGTGAGCTGAGCCGCCACTCAGAGTGGTTCGCCGTCTCTATCAATAGCTTCTGCAGCTGCCGCCAGCGCCGTCATCAACTGATACCAGACCGCGGCGTGTCGATCGCTCACCGCGGCAGATTTCGCCACGGTCGGCGGATTTAAATATCGAGAGCAGCGCCGCTGCCGATGGATCTGCGACAGACCAAGGCCGTGGTGAATGACAGCCTCTTGGCAGGGCTGGTCTACGCGGGAGGACTTCCTCAGGGAGTGGGCACCCGTGTGTACCAAACCACCTGCTTGTACAGACGTCCTGTGCAGCTTCTGCAGACCACTACAGACCCCCTGGGGAGTGAGTTAATCGGTGGACGGCGGCCAGACGGTCAGTGACGCTACACAGGGGCCTGCCAATCGCTTGTGTGTATGCACATGTGTATACCCGCCCCAGGCGCCGCCAGAGGCATGTCTCATCAATACAGTGGTGTCCATTGGTGCGGAAAGTTTGACAGTATCGGGCCTAACAGCCTGCCTCTGGTGCGGCACCTCTTCCACGGCCAGAAATACCCAGCATCGCACGGCTGCCCGCAGGCAAAAACACAAACAGAATAGTTAGCGAGATTATAAATAGCAGGTCTCACGACGCTTATTGTTTTGTATCTTTCGTTTGGTACCGGGGGACCGAACAGAAGCTAATGATGAAGCCGGGTAGCACGGTAAAATGCGTAGGTCATAGTTCAAAATGTTGTTGGGAAAAGAAATGAAAATCGAAAATATCGTCATCATTTGCACTTTATTTGAAAGCCGTTTTGACAAAACACCTTTACTGTTTTGGCGTTTATTCTCCGTTGTTTTTTCTGTTCCTAATTCACGGCCCCTGTGGGTGATGGAAAACGCAATTATGAAGAGAAGAGTTAGAGAACCGGAGCAACAGAGCGGAACAGCTGTTTGCACTCACTCAGTATCCGAGGATCTGTCGATACCATAGTGAACAAACGTTTTTAACCCGCGCACCGACGGGGGTCTGCGCCAACTTCGTACCGACGGGGGGGGGGGGGGCGGATGACCGCCCCCCTTGAGATCTCGAGAACGAAGCAAGATAGCGACAAGCGGTAAACGGCATCGGATACGCACGGACAAGGTCTACAATTTTTAATGAGGTCATTTTCAGGTCAGGTCAAAGATGACTTCATAGGGGTCAAAAAAGTAAAAATGGCGGCGCTAGATATGGAGAGGGTTTTTCTCGAATAACTTTCGAATTCGTCGAGATAGGAGCAAACTAAGGGCATCATCGTGATCCTCTCGTCAATCCGCATCGAATGATGTATATGTTGACCTCGAAAGGTCGAGGTCAAAGGTTGACCTCAGGTCACGTGACCTCGAGGTCATCATGTACAGGGTGTCCCAGAATTACCCGGACATTTATTTTCTGGCTAAAAGTACGACTGCGCTCGTTTCTAATGATATACAAGCATCATACTTTTATAAGATATCCGTTAGCTATCGAGATTGGGGACTGTGTGTTTTTGGTGGCCGGTAACGACTCGAATCAATTATTATCCAGAGCCAAGTAAGAGTAGTCCTTTTCCGTTTTCAGCTTAAGCCACTAATAGGCAACCATGATGAATCAACTCCCGTTCTCAACTTTGTAAACGAACTTTCGGCATGGTTTTTGCTGGAGAGCTTCAGCAGCTCATCTGCAAGCAGTTAGGATTGAGCAAAGCGCAATTATATCAGCTAACGAAGCCAGAGAGAGCAAGAGATAAACCTGATTGACAAGCTTGGGCTCGGCCATAAAGGGTCATGCACCAGTTGTCAAGCAAGTGGTTGCTTGTGATAGATAACAAACGTCACCGATCCAGCTAAAAACTAGCTAAACAATAGATCAGGATTATCTACAAAACATTAGTCTACTTTGCACCACTATCTTCGACAAAATTTTGGAATTTGGGGTCCTTCGCCAGAAAAATATGCGAAAACTACGGGAAAGGCAGTGCAAATCACTACAATTCATCCCAAAAACATAACATATACAACAAAACAGTATATTGAGGCACACTTTGTGGTCTAACGAAGGTATTATGTCATTTGAACCGCCCGAAAAAGGCGTGTGTGAACGTCCGATGGCTACAACGCCCCAACAGCAGAGACGGCCAGGCACCCGTCGAAAATCAAATTGTGAGACATTTTGAGCCACCGTGCACTCATTGGGCTTGATATGATGGCCCAAAGACAACCGATAGCACAGAGTACTACTGCGGTAATATTCTACCAGTGCGAAAACTGGATGCCGTGAACCAAATGGCCATGAACGGGTTTGTTTTGGAAACCAAATCTGTTGGAAGCCAAAGGTTGTGCAATGTTCAGACATGGAGCTTCTCCACTCCAGATGTAAAAAAACGCAGCAAAAGTGGCGGAGGCAGAAATTTTTGTTTTGGGGGATAATACCTTATGGCCTGGGAACACTTTGATGTCAAGTTTATCTTATATGATCGTATTATCCTCCGGCAAGAGAGCAAAGAAAACAGACCTACACCCAGTTTCGGGAGACCCGTAAAACAACTGAGACCAGCAATGGCTGGCATTTTCCATCATTGTCGGCTGATCTTGTAACAAGCGTATCTATTGCATGTGCTATTTCACAGCCACCCTAGTTGACTATATAGGACGGTAAAAAGAAAAAAGCGCAATCATGTTTGCCTTATTTTATACGCTAATTAACAATGTCCGGGTAATTATGGGACACCCTGTATATCATTCGATGCGTCTTGACGAGCTGAGCACAATGAGACCATCCGCGCGGCTGTATCTTGTTCCTGTACGGAGTTATTGGCAAAAAAACATTTGGTGACCTCTGATGACGTCACATGACCTTACAGCTGCCCAACAGCAAAACTGACCTCAAGGTAGTGAAGTTTGATCGTATATGAAGTCATGTATGGTATATGGGGCCATTCCGACCCGTTTTAGTGGTAAAAACAGGGAGTTGATTTTTCCCCATTGACTTATAATGGGGAGGTCGAGAAATTGACCTGACCTTAGGTCACCGATATCAAAATTCCGAGATATGCACATTGTAGCTACTAATGATCTGATAACATCCTGCGACTTTCGAAGGCCTCCGACATCTACTGTAGTTCTGGCACGGTGACAAAGTTGCAAAAAAGTGACTTGAGGTTGGGTCATGCAAAGTGACCTGGTGACCTGACCTTAAAAGTTAGGAGGTTCAAACTTGCACACCATGTGTAAAATTGATGTGAGAATAGTTGTACCAAAGTTCGCGGCGCTACACGCCGCGGTTTTCCCGCTATTTGCGAAAAACTTCAGGGGGCGGATATCCGCCCCCCCCCCCCGTCGGTGCGCGTGTTAATGCTCTCCCTAAAGCAATGAGTTTCGCACAGCCTCTATGTAGGTATTTGCCATTCAGTGCATACAGTCTAATGTGCACACCTTTTCGGGATTAGTCGTGACCAGAAGTGCTAATCATTGATACAAATCTCTCTGATCTCCGGCTGGACAGTGTGACAGGTGGGCTATCAGCAATTCCGGCCGCTCGCCGGATGTGGTGGCTGCAGGTGCCGTGAGGGGAGGTCTGTTCAGTGTCAGGGCAGACACGGCGCCGCGTACTCCCGTCTGATCGTGTATGCCGAGCGGGCCTCTAGTACCGCAGTCCGATCCATTGTGGGCTCGAAACGGGCGGCTAGACTGGCTTTCTATTGACTCACCTTCTTGACGGCTCTACTCACGGATGAAATTTTTAGATGATCTAATGCTCCGTTTTGTTAATACGACATCGAAACGTTATGGAAAATAGGTACACTCGGGGGCAGATTGATGTTCCACCACTCCCTACCCATCGGGCTCCCATGGCTCAGCACCCTGGTTGCTGCCAGTGTCGCCTGCCGGCAGCACTGCTCAGCACTGCCTGCCAGTGCCAGTGCTGCCAATGCTGCCACTGGCAGCAGCCAGTGCTGAGCCATGAGAGCCCGATGAGTAGGGAGTAGTGGAACATCAATCTGCCCCCGAGTGTACAACGCAGTTTTTGAGGACTGACGCTCTAAAATCATGTTACCCTCGGCCTCATCTATCCGGCGGTAAGCACCAAGAACCCCGCGGCACAGCGCGATGTTACCAGCGCCGTCTGTGCGCCCCGCTGAGCGATTGACGCGGGTACGTCACCGCACGCTCTGACCCTGTCCAAATAGTCGGCTCATCAGCCGCTGGGACATCTTCCAGTCCCGTGGCGACGTCAGACTCATCATCGCCACACTGACGGTCAAAGGCAGCCGCATGGAGCTAACCACGGGAGCCACCGGGAGCTAACCACGGGATGACGGGAGCCGCTATGGAGCCCTCCGAGGGGCGGCTACTGCCCGATCATCACAACATCGCTACTATCGGCACCTTTCATCGCAACATCTCCACTCGGCGCATGCAGCCTTAATGGTAGAAATTGAATACCTTATACATGGCGTATGAAGTATAAAAAACATTAGTTAAGTACATACAATGATGGATGGGCTAAGGATGAGATCTTCCTTCAATGGACTTTGTTACGTAATCGATAATTCCCTGTCCTTTACTTTCATGTAATAGCATTTCTGTCTTGGCTAACACCATAAAACGAACATTGTAACTGTCAGAGTGATCCATAGACTGTCTGATAGGACGGCTGAGAATCTACTTACTGCGGTTTGGTCTCGGTCTCTGCAAGGAGAGTGAGTGTTGAACCGGTCTGTGACTTTGGTGTTGCGCCTGACAGTTAGCTGCGTGCCGCAGCTGACACAGGCCCATGCCGTTTCGTGCCACCTCTAACGCCGCTCTTCATGTTTTTCTGTGCCGCCAGGTGGTCTCGTGTTCGGAGAGCCGTGAGGGATGGCTCTCACCCGGAGGGACTCCCGGTCGCTGCCTCTGCCGCTGCTGCTGGTCTGTCTGCTGGTTCCTCAGCTGGCGCCTCTCGCCGCCGCTCAGTCACCGTCAGGGTCCTCCCGCGGTCAGATTCTGAGCACCAGTGAGCGGCAGCGGCTGTGTGAGGACTCGGAGGACGGGTCCTCCCGGAGCCGCCGGAGCTCCGAGTGGTCGCGGGAGCAGCAGGTGGCCGCCGGAGCCGCCGGGGAGGGGTCGCTCGGCTCCGGAGGGTGCCCCAGGACCTGGGACGGCGCGCTCTGCTGGCCACCCACCGGCGCCGGCGCCAACCGCAGCGTGGCCTGCTTCTCAGAGTTCCGCGGCGTGCTCTACGACACGAGCGGTGAGTGGTGCCCGGCGGACGGAGACGCGCGTGGCAGGTGCAGCGCCGGCGCTGACAGACAGAGATGTACGGCGTCAGCCCGAGACGTGCCCTAGGCCGCCGATTTATGCGTTAACCGGCAGGGCTGGCTCGCAGCGCCGCAGTGCGGTTCAGTAGCACATCGCCCGGTTACAGATGGTCCCGGTCAAATAAGCGTCTCGCGGTCGCTGCAGAGACGTGTGATGGATGTCCCCGTGTCAGTGAGATGTGTGCTGAGGTCTGATGGTGCGCACTGATGCGGCCGTCCGCTGTAAACACGCGGCGAGCTGTCCGTCACCGGGACCATCCATCAGACTTATGGTCGGTCCAGCGGCGGCGGGATCAGGTCCATGTCGGTCCTCTGTCGCCGGTCCACTCCCGGCTGAATAATTCAGCGGTCGGCGGCCGGCGCGGCTGGCCGGGAGGTAATCCGTGCCGTGCACGCCGGCGGGTGGCGGGCCGCCGCCCGTATCCGGTGTCTCTGCCACCAGCGCGGCGCGGAGGTATATCGGATTACAGGGGTGTCGAGCGGTGCCGTTTTATCAGAGAGAGAGAGAGAGTGCCGCCGGGAGAGCGGAGCGGTCAGTGAGGGTGTCGTGTAAGAGAGGGGATCAGTCAGGGTGGCTAATGGACCCGAGACACGGAGAGGGGTGATTGATGTGTAGTGACTGGCAGTCGAGACGTCATCCCTGCGCCTCTGCGCTGCTGGACGCCGGCCCCTCTCTATGGAGAGCATGAATTTTTGAACGCCTCTTTAGTTCGGTTTCTAAATTATGTACGGGCACCTGATAGCGGCGTGTTAAAGCTAGTGTAATGCGTTCTTTGCCAAAATAAATTACGGTTTTTAACTAGCCCAATGGCATAGTTGTAATGATTTTTTAAATCATAATTTGTCTATGCCGTACCATCTTGTTTTGAAGTTGTCTTTCTCCATCCACGGAGTTATTTTCAGAGGCGAACAGAAAAGTTCATTGTTTGCTCGCTGTAACGCCATTGGTTTCGGCAAACTTTCCGAATAAGTTTTGCGGTCTCGGTGACGCCGCACGGCCTCAATGCTGAAACTTCGATCGGGTGGCTGATTGCGAAGCCAACTAGGTCATAAAATTTGCAGCCCTGATCGGAACTGACCGAGAACTGTCTGCGGCTTCTTCTTGTGGCATGTGGAGTGAGCTAAATGTCTGCTTAGAACGGGGCAGAGACGACGGAATGCGGATCGTTGGAGCATCCATGACAATTTGAGAATACAAAAGAAGATAATCGTTTAGACACAATTGCGAAACAGATCAAAGATGCTACTTTCAGATTTATTCGAGTTTTGTCACATGCCCTTCGAAATTCATTAAAGAAAAAACGTTCCGTCAAATGCCACTTATATAGAGCACATAAGTACGGGCCAAATCATGCAAATTTCAGTCAGGCCACCGTTTAAGAAGTGTCTCAGAGCGTCGTGTCACCGGCCCCCGTTCCGTGCCGCAGGACGGGCGAGCAGGACGTGTCTGTCGGACGGCGTGTGGGCGCCATCCGCCGACTACTCTGCCTGCCGCCCGCTGCTGCTGCAGGCCCACCCGTGCACCCCCGGCCCCCCACCGCCGTCCAGCGCCAGTGTTGAGGCCGCTTCTGCCATCTACCTGACGGGCTACTCGGCTAGCCTGGTGGCCCTTGTGGCCGCCGTCGCCATCTTCAGACACTTCAAGTAAGCTCAAAACTTAACCAAAATATTTTCTATACATTAATCTAGCATTTGTCATTTGTCTGATATTTACTATAGTGTCTAGAAATTTGTCAAGCCCGTCGAGAGATTCCGTTTTGGCTGATTTTTACCCAGTTCTTCTAAGCTAGCTGTCTGAGTTAAACTCACTCATATTCTCTTTCACGGTTACCACTTACTGAAGCAAACAACTGGAACGACCCACGGGAGGACTGGCGTAAATGCCTTTAAATTCCACAGTGAAGTATAGGGAGGGCGCACCCGCCGCACCCGCTGCGCACTTAAAAGCAAACATATATATTTTCGCGTGACACTTGATTAACATATTGGTCCATGTTTCCCGGGTAATATCATTTACATATGTGTGGGTTTGTTTTACCACAGGGAGTTACGTTGTCCAAGAAATACCATCCACACGAATCTGTTCGTGGCGTGCATGGTCAATGACGCACTGTGGATCACCGTCATGACCATTGAGGTAAGGAACGACCCCAAGTGTGCTGTGAGGTTCAGTGAGTTTAGAAGTTGAAACAAGAAAGACATGAGAGCTGAACCAAACAGATAAGATGCATGATGAACGGCTCAGCAAGAAGGATTGGGCTGCAGAAGTGCTGGTCTCTCAATCCCGACAGGCTCAGCACTTTGCTATGGACCCAAGCCGAGGCACTAATTTTGTAAATCGTTCTCGTCTCATCAGACGAAGTTAACAGCGCTGCTCGTTTGTCCCGGGTCCAAGCTTTCATAGAACGGCCAGATAAAGCCTAAGGATAAAACTTGCCGAAAGGATTTGTGAATGCGGGCCTTCTAATTAGACAAATTTTTATGTGAAAGTTAGGAAGATGCCGGCTCGTCGTCTGCCATGTTGGCAGGACCAGAGGCAGGAATCAGGGTCGTTTTGGCACCCCATGTTATAGAACCAGAAAGAGAAAACACCTACATGAAACCATGTAAATATCGCCCTGAAATAAAAATGATGTTTAAATATCGCCATGGAACCGTTTCGAAGTTTGGAAGACTAAAAAAATCGATGTCTTGCCAACAGTTTTACAATGGCCGTTTTCACGACGGAATAGCAGGCATCTATTTGATACCAATATAATCCTTTGGTTCCTCAGGAATTTTAGTAGTTCTTTTTAGTAGGTTTACCAGCTTTCGAATGAATGGCGCGTTAGTTCGCTATTTTTCTATTAAATATCACATCGATTTACTTTATCTAAGGATTTATCACTAACATCAACATAAAGCGTAAGCACAATTATAAAATTATGAAATTATTAAATACTAGTACAATAGTTAAAAAAAGATACTGAGTTGCCACACTACAAAAGATATATTCATTTATGGCGCACGACAGACATTTAGAAAGCAGCGCCCTGTTTTATTGCACGCTGCTAGCCGCTTCCATTGGGTTTTGCAGGCCGACGTCATTGGTTGTTACACGTATGATGTCACGCGACTTGTGGCCTATCACGGCTCTTTAATGATCTCCACTAAATGAATGCAACAATGGCCTTTTAAGTTGATATCTGTGGCCATCTGTCTATGGAGCGACCAATATGAAAGTTAGATGAATTTACCGGGGTTACATGACTATGAGCAAGCAAATGTGTATCAGGAATGGATTCAGGTGGAGAATTGCGCTGGACCATGAGTGCTCGAGCGCTCCCAATTCCACGCCGGTTTGGCTTTGGAGCCGAGACAGACGATGCGGGTCAAGGTCACCGCTGGGGTAACGCTGGATTGGCTGCGCCCGAGCACCCGTAACGCGGCACAATTCTCCATCTATAGATTTTCCTATTCGCTCAGCATTGTGATACCTAGGTGTTCGTAATAGCAATTACTCTGCTTATGTACTTATCCCCGGTTATTTAAAAGAAGTTTTTGTGAGGGGATATCACGGCTATAGGTAGCTTCTCAGTTGCCCTATTCACGACTTTCAAAGAATGCTCCGATATCTAAATACCGCACAGACCTACTGCATTGGTGAATCTGACAAAAGGTCTGTGGAATTACATTCCCCCTCACCACACCCCTAAAAACTCATCCAGTGTCCAAAACCACTTTTATCGACTCGCCAAAAAAAAAAAAAAAAAAAACACACACACACACACACAAAGCATGGGGCATGTCAGCTCTCAGTTCATTTATCATTGTCTTTACCATGGTTCAATTGCATTGCGCGATTCAAAGCACGTGAGTGCCTATATAGTATATATGTAGAAAATAATACCTACAGCAAAACATCAAAAATTACAAAGGCTACAATGCTTAAAAAGTAGGTTCATCAAGGAAGCCCATTTTAGCTTGCGTGGTGTTGCCAACCATGCGATTCCAACGCGGGCTATTCACAACGTCTGCAAAGGCACGTTAACAACTGACAAGCCGCCACCGCTGCCACTTATTCATAGATGGTTGATATCGCAGCTTGAGCGTCAGCAGCGCGGCCCACAACGCGTCGGCGCCAGCGCACGCAGCTGTTGGCACTCGGCAGCCGGTGTTGCGACTTAACGGCCGGCCGGCCCCATGAAGGAGAAGCTCTTGCTGAAGCTTTGTGATCGCCTCATAGCCGCCTTGGATGTCATCTTTCTTGGCAGATCCATCCGTTCAGATGGTACGGTGCAGTCTGGATAAAGGACGAAGTCCAACGCCGCTAACCCCGCGACGGCCACCCCAGAACGTGGCCGCAGACCGAACGGGCGTGAGGGCCGTAAGGGCCACCCCGCCATCCGGTAGGTGGCTGAGCAGCCGGGCGCAGCGGCGCCTGGGCGGCGGCCGCGCTGAGATGAAGTCCCAAACCGCCATGTCGCCATCACCGCCATCACCATTGCTGCAGCTGTTCCCAACCGCCTCCATTGCCGCCGTTGTCAGGTATTGCCAGCAGCCGCGCCGCGGGATGTCAGAAGCCGCGCCTCCAGCGCCCCTCTCCGCACGTGTGCAGGTGCTCTGCGGCCGCCGGGTCCGACGTCCAGGCAGAACATGATATTTCCATGCTGCTCCGACGGTGGGCTGGTCTTGTTTGGGTGTTCCTCCACTGTGACGTCGGTCACGCCTACCCCGGCCAGGGCGCAGAGGCCGACGTCTCACCATCCGGTTGCGGTCCTCAGTCGGGTCGCAACGTGTGCCTCTACCGCAGCGTGGAGCGCGCTCCCGCTGGGCAGCGATACAGCCAAACGTAACATGCGGGCGGCCAGCGCTGCGCCGGACAGCGGACCCATGCAGGGGGTATGCCGGTCTCGGCCATTAGCGGGGTCGTCGGGGCCGAGGCTGTACATACAGCTGGTGACCGCGTGAGCCGCCAATCGAAGCTCACGGCTTATAAGCTCGACGCGGGCATCACACGTTGTCCCGATGGGAGCTCCACGACGCCGCCGCGAACTCCAGCAGCGCGGCTCGCAGCGCGAAGACCGGTACGGACGGCCGGGGCGCAAACGGCGTGCGGGAGTCGCAGGCGACGGAAGACGTTCTGCGGACAGAAAGGGTTGGGCATAAGCTGGTCGGCAGGACACTCTTGAGCCGAGCCTTTGATGTAATTACAGATGATCCAGAAGCATGCACAAAAATTCATGACACACTATTCCCATTTATGTATTTGCTACATATGATATGATATACCAGCTCATGATCAGTGACGCATTCTGGGCAATATGTTCTAAAGTGAAGTAACTGAAGTTACAATTGACAGCTTAAAAAAACACACACACGCACACACATTCGATAGCTTATGAGAGTAACATGCCTTGTCTGTTTAATGCAGGAAAATATTTTTCACTTTTTTAGAAACAGCAAAACCGTTTTCAACATGCCATGTCAACTATCTAAACAATTTTTATGGAAACTGCTCTAGCTAGCTTAAAGTTCCACAACGTTTCCGGAGCACTGCACCCAAACTCAGTTCATGTTGCAAGAAAAAACAGTAATAATGCCTCCTAATTTTGAATGAAATATAGGTATGAGTAATTTGATTTGGAAATTGGAAAGCAACAAATTTCCGCACATCATTTTAGCAAAATTACTATTTTCTTCAGCCACCAGGTTTTGCACAAAACTATAGTAAACTTTATGATCTAGTTTACACCAAACCAAAGCCCTTTTTAACAAATGTTGAATAAATTTTAACAATTTTAAAAAATGTATCGTGGAAAAAATGAAAAGTGTAGATTTGTAAAGCCGGGATATTTCACGGATTAGGCACTTAAAGAAATATCTTCACCTTTCTTTGAGCCACCAGCCTTCACCAAGTTTTACACGAATGTAGTGAACCAGACAATGTGGCAACTCAAAATTGTGATGGTTTGAGATAATTATAACGGTAAAAGAAAAAGCAACACAAGGTTCCTTACCCTCGCTTTTTTCACTAGTCCAGATGAGGCTTCAACTGTTGCCGACCTGAGGAGCTATAGGGACTTGAGCTTTCCAAAACTCAATTTCTAAGGGCACTGAGCAGTGTTTAGGTTTCACACGTATGCGATCGTAAGTTATATTAAGTTGACAAAGCAAGCAAAGCAAAGCATGATGCCCCGCGCGTCCACCCGCGACCACGTCCCGCGTCCGACTCCCGACCGCCGCGTGACCCGAGGCTCCCGGCGGTCACGTGACCTACCGGCCGGGACTGCAAACGGCCTTCAACACCATTCTTGTATGACGTCATATCCTACTGAGGTGCTGATTGGTTATTTCCACCGTAGTTATTTTTGTTTCATTGTTTTGCGTGTTTTTCTTATGTGAAATGTAATTAAAAAATTTGCCATATTTTAATCACCATTAAAACATAACTCAATAGGCATAAAAGAAAGCTCGATATATACTTTCCTTGTTTTTAAGAATTCCGGAATTAGATACCCGAGGGAGTAAAGTTGCCACGCTGATTTGATACCTCATAGTCGAAAGGTGGGCTACTAGAACCAAAAATTGCTGTGTTTGTAAATAAATAAGTGATTTGAGGGCAAAAAATGCCCGGATTTAAACTTCTAAAATTATTTTGAACATAAAATATTTCAGTTTGAGGGATGTTAAGGCCTCAAAGGGTAGGTACTTTTTAGGTATTAAATAAGTTCCTCTGCGAAAGTTCCGTCGTGAAAACGGCCAATTTGTATTTGTTTTTTACTCGCTGAACATATCATATCGGGTCAATAGATATGTAAGGTCCAGTGGCTCAAAGTCACTTAACATTTACAGTCTGACACATGCCGGGAGCTCCCAGCGGATCGGCAATCGGTGAAAGATATCACCCACAAAAAAACATGACACCCAGGTGACTGTCAAATAGAAAATAAAATGCGCGCAAATGAATGAAACATGGGTTTTCTCTGGTGTCTTATGACCCATATATAGGTCTAAGACAATCATTTTAATGCAATGATGCACATGTAATGCCGACAATAATGTCTTGTGTCCGGGTGCGGCGAAGCTGTCGCCGCGTTCCTTGATCCCGGATCAGGCGCGAGCGCCGGTCACTGGCTGGGAGGCAATTTGTATCGGTTTGGTGGGACGCCACTAATCTCAGCTGGTGACCTCACCCGTGGCTCCATACGTCTCCGTCCGCCTGTGCTGCGGGGGACCGGGTGGGGGGGGGGGGGATGGTCAGCGGCCTCTCAGCTCCGACAATCCCCGCCATTCGTCAATGTCTCCTGGTGTGAAGGGATATTGGCTGTTCTCCGTTGTGCGGTGTTCGGCGGTTCCTTTCCCGTCCTGCGCTGCAGTGTCTGGGTGACAGTGTCTGCGTCAGGTGAAGTCGGTTATCTTGTCAGCCCCGAGCTGTTGAACATGGTCACTGCAATGTCCCTCAGATGGCAATGGCAGGCACGACGCCGACCTCGTGCGGTCTCGTCATCCTGCTGCACTTCTTTCACGTGGCCACTTTCTTCTGGATGTTTGTGGAAGGTGAGACAACACAACGCAACCAAGAACACGATACCAGCGATACGTTACATACGCTTGACAAAGCAATATTACCTGATCAAGTGGGCATGGATGATCCTTAAACATATACTCGTACCTACTTTCGATACATTTTATGCTAACAGCTTATTTGTGAGCTGCTTATTTCTGAAAAAACGTGCATAAGTACGTATGCCAATGTATGTCTGAGATTCCAACTAATGTCAATCTTTTCAGGCCTCAATCTGTACATGATGGTGGTACAGACCTTCATGGTGGATAGAGTAAGAGCCTACCTCTATCCACTAATCGGATGGGGTAAGTATGTTTCGAGTTTTTCGTCCCAATATCCGTCTATTAGACAATGCATGAACGGTTATAAAAAGGACGTTTGTCTATGTATGAAGTACTAACATCTATAAAACACAGCAACTTACGCAATTGGTTTGGATTTCTGTTGAGTGATAAGGCGCTTTGTTGTATGCGATTCAATCGACATAGTTATTTGAGTTTCTTTACCTGAGCTGATGACTGTGACGAACACTAAATATGTACCTTTTTGTTCAGGAGGTACAATCGCTGATCTGTGTGTGTTTCACAGGAGCGCCTTTTCTGGTGGTGGCCACTTGGAGCGTCGTAAAGTCCTACACGTCCGGAGAACAGGTGTCAGAGGAAGGCTATCTCTCGCTGGTGGGTGCGCGCTTTAAGAAAGCTTTATCAGAGATTTATATCAGACTTTTTCAGAAGAATCTTACGTGTCTACTTTTTTGTTTACTGGCGTACGAGAACGTGCCCCTCGCTCCATACAATCCATCAAAAACGGTTTCTCAGAGGACACAGGTCTCTTGGGAAATAATTTCATGTGCCTTCAATACTAACTTGTTTTTCCGCTTAGGTATATAATTTACCAAATACACCTCCTATACCTTGCAGTAAATACATTGGTTAATGCCGGCCCGTTTTCAGCACAACCTGTGCGTGTCTGCCGAGGGGAACTACTCGTTTGTGCGCGGTCTGGAGCCGCCGCTGGACCAGGCGTTCCTGTCACAGTGTCCGTGGCTAGAGGATAGTGAGTGGGACTGGATTCACATCGCGCCCTCCCTGATGGTGCTCGCCTGCAATGTCGTCTTCCTCGTCAAGATAATGTGTGTAAGTGTGACCAGACAACGACAAAAGCATCCTTATATGACAAGAGTTGTCACGGCGAACGTTTTTGAATACTGGTATCGACAGGGACCTGCCTATGCACAAATTTGCTGCATGATAACTAAAATAATAAATAAAGATATTGAATATATTTATTCTTTACAGCAACCAAAAAGTAACAAATAACTGAACAACGAATGCATACCGTTTCTTAGAACAGCGAATGTACTGCGACGTGTCTTCTGACAGGTTCTGATCACCAAGTTACGCTCCACTAATTCCTCGGAGGCGCAGCAGTACAAGAAGGCGACCAAGGCTCTGCTGGTGCTACTGCCGCTGCTGGGCGTTACCTACATCCTGGTGCTGGTGGCACCGAGCACCAAACACGTCATTTACTACATCCAGACGGTGCTGGTCTCCGTACAGGTAACGCCGACAAAATCGGCAGTCAGTTTGGGAAACTGATGCGTCATATTTTTCTTCTTCAACTTTTAGCCCTCTATCGATTAAATGACCGTAGAATATTGATCCATCACATATATAGTTCACCGTTTAACAAATGTATTGTCCATACTTCATCAGATAACTATTATGGTATTTGTCTCATGTGGTACCTTCTGGTATGGCCTATGAATTTTCATGGCTTATCCGTTTCATCATTGTTCGACTGCCTTATTGAATATAACGTCAGGTTATATTCTGCTGATTTGGTGACGTTTCAGGGTCTGATCGTGTCACTGCTGTACTGCTTCTGCAATACGGAGGTGCAGTCCACGCTCAAGAAGCACTGGTACCGCTGGCGAGGTAGAACCTACCTGCGTCCAGCCGACATGCAGCGTACCAGACCGGGAACACTCACCAGGTAAACGGCGCGCCGGTCGGGTAAAATGAGCCGCTCAATCGTCACATTAGGAGTAAACAAATGCTACCACCGATAGAAGCCTTAAACCTATAGGTCCTCCAACTTTCTTGCATTTCAAAAGGCAATAATTTTTGTAAGCGCACTCATCGTTCCAGCTTTCAGATGGCATGCCGATACACGGGATCCGCGCTCTATAGAAGCGCTCAATAGAGACGCTCTCTATGTAGTGATTTAGGGGTTGATTAGGTGATCACGCATACGTCATTGATATGAACTGAATGATGAATACGTGCTTCGAACTCAAATGAGCCATACTTGAGCAGTAATATTTCATTCGCTCCATGAACCAATGATGCCAATAGTGTGCGTGGTAGATTACGATGTCCATATTTCATTGGATGCGATTAAAGACGTGCAGTCAAACCATGCTCAACATGCAATGTGGCTCACCGTAAATATTACCAATAAGCCTGGAGCAAGCCTTATTAATTAGTTACGCCACTTTCTTCAACAGCCTGCCAATAGCGCTGTGCCCACTGTCTGTCTCGCGGCACAGCCTAACTCACGGCGCGACTGCGCTGCGGTGCAGTCTACCTCACGGCGTCGACACTAGTGACATCTATTGGCAAAACATAGGCTATGCGAGCTAGCGCGGCGGGCGCCGGAGCTGACCGAAGAGCGATAATACCGCGAAGGCGCTGGTGATTTTGTGTGCAATGCTCCCTTGTTATGTGTTTCTGATGTTCTGTTTTCGTTCGTGCAGCCGTTTGAAAGCAGCCGGCGATACCTCGGCGACGGACCTCACCTATACGACAGCGATGGACAGCGACGCCGTATAGCTCCGGCGGAGGTCTTACGGTGTGGATGGCGAGAAGTGTGGCAATGTGAGAGACCTTCTTGTGGAGGGAGACTCGGTTATAACGGCACGGAAAGCAAATAAGACCTCACGTCCTTTGAACATTGAATGCAGTGCAAACTGATAATGCAAGTGAAAATGGGTAATGGGTAGGTATTCGTGTGATATGACGGGTATAAATGGTATCTTACTGACGAATTCTCGTGCAATTCTACTTGTATTATTTGCGTAAACAGCCAGAAGATGTGCTGCTGCCCGTCTGTCGAGTTCACTTATGTATGTATCTATGTATGTATGCATGACTTACAGGAAGGACGGGCAGCTGACTTGTGTTGAGCAAAGTGTACATAGTATACATGCGTTAGTAAGACCTAATAAGTAACTTTGATACCATAAAACCAGAATACCTACGGCATCAAATTTTCGCTTACAAATGAGTCTGAAATCTCCAATACATGAACTCTGGGTTAGATAGGATTGTGCTTTTCTAGCTTTCTTTTGTCTGTCACTGGTTCTATTCTTAGTCATATTGATCGTGCCCTTCGCCTTTATGTAGTCATTTGATGCTGTGCTTGTTGCTGTGCAACTATATTGCTCTCGTGTGGTCGGTAAATATCGGGCCATTGTCTCGAGCCGTGTCACTGACCTGACCCGTGTTCTCGTTGGTGAGTCGCCTTGTTCAGCCGACACGGCACACTGTATGTACACAGTACACACTGTACAGTCGGGTTGCGGAGAATTCCTACCTTGCTACAGGTATAGCTGCTCATAGTTGTCGCTAAGAGTATACGTCAAGCTCGGTTTGTAGTGACTCCACGGGGGGATAGATAACGCATGTTTTGCTGCAGTTTTTATGTGTAAAAGGCTGCCCACTCTTTCCTAACGATCCATACTTTCAATTAGCTCAAGTAGGTGCAGGGCGTGGCAGCTCAGTAACACGTCCATCGTCAGGTCCACTTGATGCTGCATAATATCGCCAGAAATTGTGATAGCTGGAAGGGTGTGTGCGGAGCGAGACACACCATTTTCGGACGATAGGAGCCAAGTGGTGACGCGCAGTCGAGCCGCGTGGCTACACAAACACTCGTGCGCCGATCGCCTGATGTATAACTAAGCTTGCTTAAGATGTGTGCTCCGATGGAGTGCGCAGCTATAACAAGAGTAAAGTGTTAGCTCTACCAATGGCGTCTGAAAGGAATGAGAAGGGTAAGATGGATGACGTGCGCATAACTGCAGAACGATTTTATGACAGAGGGCTGCCGGGTGCAATGTACAGTCCACAGCAGAAGTAATGTGTGGTTTCAGTCATGGGTATGTTCTGCTTCTGAAGCTTAGGAACGATTAGCCAGACTACAATGAAACTTTGAATGTAGCTTATATGTATCGTCACCAGTTGCAGCTGCAACTTTAGCTATTGACATCTTCTTTTCGATCACTCTGCATTAAACAATCGCCAGTCAAAGCCAACCGTTGAGATTGGTAAAACCCTACATTACTTTAGCGGTGGGCTGTACTTACTGTCTAGTGTCTACAATGACGGTTTTAGTTAAATTTTGTATTTCATTCTTTGCGTAAAGTAGGTAATTCAAGCTGCTCTGGTAACACAAGCAGTAATACGCACACACTTAAAGGGACCCTCCCACCTGAACATTAGATTTGAGTTGAGATAGCCAAAATGGGGTCCCTGGCTCACAATTACCGGTTTCGGCACTCACAACATCGAGAAATGCCTTAACTCGAAAATATTGAACTTCAAAATTGCAGCATTTTGATTCAGAGGGGCTAATGCAAAGGAATACCCCTCTGAATGTGTGACGTCAGCGCAGATATCTAACGATTTTTAAATGTTTGACTAAAACGTTTTGTAACACGCGGTGGTATACGCTGCTTTGCGCGCAACAAATGCCGCACTTTCAAATAAAGTCGCTATAGGAACAGCGGAGATCCCAAAAAGTAAACAAAAGTAAGAGTCTAATATCTTGAAAACCGGTGAATATTTTTCGATGAAATTTGGTAGATATTCGTTTTTGCTCTTTCTGAACCGAGCGACATCACTTTCATGCCAATTCATTAACTTTTTTGAAGGCGGGAGGGTCCCTTTAATAGCCACTCATAAGCTGCCCCTTAGCTCTTTGCTCTCGAGCCGCGTTTGCTCGCAAACTCCCTACTGTGTTTACGGATATACAATTGAATGAAGTGTGCTTTTGCATCAATTGTGTAACTGGGTCGGGTATGTGTGAGCAGTATATGGCGCTTGCTTTATCTGCTTTAGATGAATTGCTGACTGACGGGCATTTTCAAGCATCTGTCAGTTCATACTGTACAAATAGGGTGGATCCTAGTCATAACATGAATACTTTGTTCTGACTTTATTAAATACACCAGCCTAATAATGCACTTGCTGTGTTTGTATTCCGTTAAGACCACCTTATAACGTTTATAATACGGCGTCCTTTCCGGTAGTTTTATGTGTTCCTTTTTTAAAGCCATATTGTGTGTGTATTGCTCATGTATAGTAAAGTCGAGATTACAGCCACCGACCTTGGTCAGACCGTTCACTGTGTTCCCGGCGTACTGTGTAGCCCGAGGCTCTGTCTGGCCGCCCGAGCGAGCGCTGTGATTGGCCGGCCACCGGCAGGTCACGTGACCGTCTGACCTTGGGCTTCTGTTGCTAGACCGGCGGCCGAGGCGCGGCGGAATAGGTGCTGCACGTGGGGTCGTGTTCAAACGGTGGCGTGCAGTGGGGATGGGATGCAAACTGGGGCTATGATGCTGGCGACCTTGTGTAAAACCGCTGTAGTCGTGAAAAAAAGACGTCCCTGATATGTCTGACTTCATAAGTACGGACATCGACGTGCGATACTGCTTCTGACATAATTCATAGAAAGTCAGTTCCAACTAAAATAGTATATTCACGGGAATCGGGCAACGCCGAGACATCAACGATTTTCTTCAAACGACTCGAATTAGAGGGAACGCTCCTGTCTAAGAAAAAAAACTCTAAGCCAATGTCAGTGCAAGTTTTCCTACTCCACAACAACGCGTTAAGAGGGAACATTGAAATAGCCTGATACTTATTAAGAGCTTCACCTTATGCTGGCTTTTCCCGGTGTTTCGGAGAAACATGAATGAACAAACATGAAGTTTGACAAGGGAAATGCCTATTCCTCAATCGGTGCTCCAAATGTTCACCATTTCTGCACTCAATATTCTACTGATGTTAAGGTTTTTGACAATGTAGCGACCGGAGCGTTCCCCAAGGTGTACCGCTAGCTGTCCGGGGTTGTTGCTTCTTCCAAGCCCGGCACCTAACGGCACACCGATCTAATTCGCAGCGCGTTTGTTACTCGCACGACTGAAACTTTTCCACAGCGCAGCATATAGCTCGTCCGGCTAATCTACAGCAGTGACATCGTGTAAAGCCAGCACATAACACAGCGTCAGTCACCCAAGAACAGCGATCACGAACATAACTCGTAAGCAGCCATCAGCACATAGTGACACACTCTTCAGGTCAGATATAGCAGTCACGGTAGAGGGTCCTACATACCTCAAAATTACCCAGCAGCTCCTCCTTCTTCGTACGGCACAGCATGGAACCGTTAGACCGCCGGGCATTGCTCTAAAGCTGCTACGGCATACCCGCACACACACCCGCCAATATTAACAGGCAAATATAGTTACATTCTCAAGCGTATCGCAACAAGTCTCCGCACATTTAAACATTGAACCCTCATCGAAGTCTTCCCAGGAGCCGTCTGACGGACGGCAGAAACTGAACGTATCACATTAAACAGCTGGGCCACGCCACGGTAAGCCAATAGTGCACCGCTACAACTCCAATTAAAAGCGTCTCACGTGCCCACAGGTGCGACGGGAAACATCAATCACACTCACGCACTGTTTGACAAAACACCCTAAAACACCTGTCATCACTAGAGGTTTGGTCCGTAACACCGCAGGAAATCAAAATCAACGTAGGATAAATAAATGCTAGCTTTTACGTACTGTCGATGTACACTGCTGTTCTAACTCGACTTATGACCTAGGACCGTTTAGTTTCAAGCAATTTATCACCACGAAGGGTAGTACATGACATTTACCATACGCTAGAGGCAAAAAGAGTCTAGCCAAGACGGATTAGCCCTAAGACCATCCAAAGTTTATGGTTCACAGTCGTTTATGCAAGATGCATGATGACGTTAATCTTCTGTGAAACTGATGACTAGGACTGGACGGTTCAGCACAACACATCACACCACAGTAATAAGCATAGCTGTCATAAAACGACACCGATAAATGAATCGACTTACGATGAAAGCGGCTACAACGATCCAACTGGCACAGGCAGGGCGAGACGGAGCGGCAAAAAAGCACACTTCTGTGTAGAGTAGGAGGGAAATCGCCCTGTAATTGCCAGGGGCGTCACACTGCCACGGGGCAGTTGCCCCGATGGGTAGAGGTACGGGGAGGAGAGATTAGAGAGGACGGTTTGACCAGCAGCCGGCCCCGGGACCGGCCCAATGAGTCTGTCACACTGAGAAACTGCTGGTGTCGCCTAGTGGGTCCACTGATGACATGAAAGTGCGAGTGGATCCAGTAGAGATGGATCCCCGGACCTAACGCAGAATACATGAAACTTCACAGTATTACGATCTATAACGCAATCTGCCAGCCCACAGCACATACACATTACAACTCAGTCTTAAACTGTGAAGTCACCAGAAAAGGGCGGAGATCGGCGAACAATATAAAAAATATATAAGCAAGACATACGTGCACGTACGCACACACCTATACAGAGATGACTAAAAATGACTAGCGCCTTGGTATTTGACATTGCCCTCGTCAAAGGTCCTCGTAATTAAAAATTCGATCCATTGCTGACATTTACGAGTCAGCTCAATCTCATACATACGTATCAGCGGTGTCATCAGGCAAAATGTCATGCCCTCATTTTGTATGAGTTTGTTCGTCAGCATTCAGGAGGCGCAGTCCCAGCAACGGTCAACTATTCGCTGGCAGTCGCCAATACCGCTGTGACTTTGGGTATTTCCCGTGTCAACGGCAGCAGCGAAGACCCGAAATATCCTCACACCACTAGCCATGGCTTGAGGCAGGCTTGACTGAATGACGAGTGGCCTGCTGGTTCTGGGGACGATGATCAGCTGGTCCCTCAGTCGGTAGACAGACATTCAGAGAGTAGTTTACTGGTCGCTCAGTGTATGAACAGTTGTTGGTTTGTAAAGTGACCAGCTGATCGTTTGGACAGTGTCAAACCGGCAGTTCCGCCGGTGTCTCTGCCGCCACCTCCGCCGCCAGCTCAGACGGTGGCCAGCTGCTCGCGGCCGGCCTGGCTGTTGCCGCTGGCCCGGCGCAGTCGGCCGCAGCCCTGTGCCCCCGCCTCCGTCACCGTATACGTCATCTCTGTCGCCGAGCTGCGGCGCCGGCTGGACGGAAACCCCCTGTGGGGAGCGGGGCGGAGCGGACGGGAGGTCAGTCGAAACTCGACGGACACTCATCGGGAGAGTAGATCAGAGGATGAATGGCGACGGAAAGGTAGTCCTCAAATGAAAATAGAGTCCAGAAAGCGAGAGGAAGAGACGAGAGGATGAAGAGAGGTGGGAGAAAGAGGGAGAGAGAGAGGAGAGAGAGAGAGAGAGAGAGAGAGAGAGAGAGAGAGAGAGAGAGAGAGAGAGAGAGAGAGAGAGAGAGAGACAGACAGAGAGAGACAGAGAGAGAGAGAGAGAGAGAGAGAGAGAGAGAGAGAGAGAGAGAGAGAGAGAGAGAGAGAGAGAGAGAGAGAGAGAGAGAGAGAGAGAGAGAGAGAGAGAAAAAAGAAAGAAAAATGGAGGGAAGGAGGATTGACATGAACACAAGAAAACACATAGCTTCCTTTTCTTCCCATGACATTGACGGTCGACCCTTGACACTATGACATTGATCACCACCGAAACTAAACACATGGTTGTACTGCAATTCCACTCTGTTTAGATGGCTTCTCCAAAAACCAGACCAAACGTAATATGCCGACCAAGCAAAAGAACCATGCAGGTAATCCACCTCAGACACGGTAATAAATCTAACTACAATGAGAATTTACGGCGGCACGAGCGGACGGCGACACGGAGCGATTATCGTACTGGGGCTACTCTTGCCTGTGGCTGATCCCGGAGAACTCTGCCATCGAGCGCTCCATGTTCCAGCGACGGTAGTGGGTGCGGAGCGAGGCGCGCACCTCCGAGTTGAAGAAACAGTAGATCAGCGCCACAGCCAGGCCCTGGCGACGACACAACGACAGTGGGTCACATCAGTGGTGCAGTGGAGGTTAAGCGTCTCAGGAGCGCTACTGCTAGTGGGCGCCAAAAATTTAGTGCTAAAGCTACAAAACAATTACCAGAAAACGGCTGCCATGCGGACGAAGCACTTATTCAATGAACCTTATAAACATTTTAAGCCCGAAAGACACGTAAATATGACGAAATGATCACGCAGATCTAACATGTGTAATGAATATTCATTGTAATGAAGTTTGAAGTCCACACAGATAAATTTAGGCCTCCTTCCCGTATAATTTAACGGTGAGATTGGCGTTGAATGAGTTCAAGAAGTGACGATGCCCTGTCTTACGAAATGTGTATTATCCCTGAAAGCCCTGGTGTCTGCTCGGGAAGAGCAAGGCAAGCAAATATCCGCTCTATCTTAGGATCCTCATCAAACATTGGTTAATGGACGCCAGAGGTCGTTCATCAGCCATCTCGCTATTAGAAAGAGAGGAATGAAGACGAGGTGAGAAGACAGCGACAGAGAGAGAGAGGGAGAGAGAGGGAGAGAGAGAGAGGGTGAGAGAGAAGAAGAGGAAGAAGGAGAAGAAGAAGAAGAAGAAAAAGAAGAAGAAGAAGAAGAAGAAGAAGAAGAAGAAGAAGAAGAAGAAGAAGAAGAAGAAGAAGGGAGAGAAAGGGGAAGAGAGGTTGAGAAAAGAGAAAGAAAGAAAGATACTGAACTGAAAGAAAGCAGACAGACAGACACACAGACAGACAGACAAACAAACAGACAGACAGACAGACAGACAGACAGACAGACAGGCGTACACCATTCCAGACGGCCGAGGCCCTTCCTGCGCCCATCAGACAGTCGAGGCCCTCCCTGCGCCCACCAGACAGCCGAGGCCCTCCCTGCGCCCACCTGTGTGCTGATGAGGACGGCCTGCAGGTAGGCAAACACCGTCTCCAGCATGCCGTAGTCGGTGGGCGGCGCCAGCACCAGGATGTAGGTGACGCCAAGCAGCGGCAGCAGCACCAGCAGAGCCTTCGTCGCCTTCTTGTACTGCTGCGTCTCGGCAGAGTTGGTCGAGCGTAACTTGGTGATCAGCACCTGTCGAAGAGAAGGAAAGGGTTTTATAGAAAGGGATGGGGCGAGGTGTGGTAGAGAAAATGATAGGTCAGTTGGCTGACACAAACAGCTGAGTGCCAGCAATTTTCTCGAGATGAAGTTCCGCATGTCAGCCAGCCAAACCGCCGATACCCGGTGAGTGGGCATGTGGTGTGCCAGCCACCACGGTATATAGAGAACTCCAGCCACTAGTGACGTACATACGACACCACTGGTGCACTAATGCGCCTGCTCCTCGCAACACTTGTTTAGCGCGCACCGGACTACGTTGCAGAAATGTCGTCCGTATGCCGGTTGTTAGACAACGGCTGTTTGGTTTGACGATTGGCAGTGACGATGGACACCACGGCAGAGTCAAACAGAAGTCAGCTATGTGAAGATTAGCGCCTCTCATAAAACGTCCAATCACCGGTATCTGACAAAAGATATTCATATAACGTTCCCTTAGGAACCTCTACCAATGGCGTTACACAAGCAGCGCCCGGCTGCCGGTCGTTTGGCCGGTCGACGACCGTCGGGCCGATGGATGACCCGTCTCCGGCGCCAGGCAGGTGCCCCCTGGCCGCCCAGCGGTCATCCATAACTCCAACCAACACCATCAGCGTCACAGAAACTGGAAGCTGACCAGCGCCGGGCCAAAAGGCGTCCATCGTTCCCATGTGGATCGCTCCAGATGCGTTGCTCAGTGTCTTGGTTATTACTAGGTAGGTTGATGAGTCTTAGACACGGTGTCATCTGTTACATTCTGACCTTCGGTTTGTGTTTAGCTAAAGTATAAGCATAAAGCAGATATGTCGGTTTTTAGAGCTTTATTCTCTTATCAGGTTACTCGGAAAGCTATAATAGCTGGTCATTTTGCAGTAGCCAAAGCTCACTCTTCATCACCTAATTGACGCAAGGAGGGCAGATTTAGGTCTGCAGCTGCTTTTACTACGGGATCGGTGGCTGGCAACTCCGAGCTGACCTGTTACCAAGTGAGCCCCGTGCAGATACGTCTAATGAAACGTTCTCGCTGACATACATTTATCATGCTTTGTATCCCCCTGGCGACAGAATGACACCTGATAAATTGCCTCTGACTAACAGAAAAGTATTTCCAAAATATTGAGAGAAAAAGCGCGATATTGCCGGCCATCGGACGGGCAATTTATCAGATTGCGCATCCGTCATGGTGCACCCTCTCGGCAATGTATCTGGACGGACGCGATCGGACAAATGGACGCCTTCCGATGGCGCCTACACTAATGTTCGCCCGGCTATCTGGCTCCAGATCACGCCCGGAGTGAGTTTTTGCAAATCATCCTTCTGATTTGTGCGGCTTTCGTTAGAAGGTCCGAAGACAAACGAAGTGTTTGTGCAACATGGGCAATCTTGATTTCAGAGGAGCTAAGATAAATTGCCTTCTTTCTAAACTGATGTCTCATATTAAAGAATATCGTATATTCAGCATTCCTAATTAGTTTAAAAGGAAATATCACCACTATGTATTTCAAACCCAAACTAGAATAATTGAATCGGCAGTCGCAAACTCTTGCGTTACGGAAATTCTGCGTTTATCGACTAGTTGGCGTGGTATTCGGCAATTCTGATTTCAAGGGATTTGGGAACAGTCTTGTCTTACCTAATTCAAGAAGCTGAATGTAACTTCCTACCTACTTAGCAGCTTTAGAACACATGTCGTTAGAAATTCAGCAAAATACCTAAGAAAAAATGAAATCATCGACTTTCCATCGGTATATGTATTCCCTATCGCACGCTCCGCTCGCTTTTCTGGCGATTGACCGTCTGACCAGATGCCAGCGTCTCCTACTTCCTTCCATCCATCCATTAGCGTCGCCACGGGGGGGCAAGCGGGGCAGCTTGCCCCCCCAACCTCGGACCGGGCACCCCCTGAGATCGATACAGATCCGATGAGATTTTGGAGTCGGGAAAAAATGGCGGTACCTACCTTTCTGAGAATGCCTGTGAGGTCAGACTCGGTTGGAGCGTGCAGTTCAAACCAGAGTCTGACTCGCAGTCGCCAAAATCTTCAAGACTCCGAGTCCAGACTCGGAAATGTCAATGCTGTGATTCATTCCATGTTCCTAGTTCGTTCTTTATTACATTTTACAGCTGATTTTCATAAGTTTTGGAGTGCTGACACGATTTTCGTTCAAAGCGTGAAACGAAATCTTCGGGGTCTTTCTCAACTCTCGTCAAATGTCTGCGACAGGCTCAAGTACCGTACAAGTGTCGCAGGGCTCATGAGCTTGCTTTAAACAAAGGCTGCTAAGGAGCTCCACTGATCCCTAACGAAGCTTTCAGAGGGCCCAAACCGGCCTTCTGAAAGTCCCACTGATGTCCATGTTCTCTGAGGGCCCATGCAGGGATCTTTGAGCCTTCGAACATTTCTGAGAACCTTAACTGACCTCTGATAGTTCAGCCAAACTTTTGAGGCGACAGACTTTGCTAACCCCAAGCCGGCATCTGAGGGGTCACAGCTTACGTGTCCCTCTGAGGTCCGCAACACATGTTTATTATGTCCCTACGTAGGGTCCTTAGGGATTCGACACAGACCCCGAGGGTTCACACTGTTATCCGAGGGCTCCAGGCTCACCCTGGGCCTAGTCTCTTAGCGCCCGCCGCCCACACTGGCTTCTGAGGGCCCCACCTTGGGCTCGGAAAGCCCTAAAGCACCATGTACCTACACGTAAATATTTGAGGTGACCCATGCCGATCTCCGGGATCCTAAGCATGCTTCTGAGAGTCAGCACTGACCCTGAGTGGCCTGAAATGGCCTGGAAGTCCCAAACCTACCTTTAAGGAATCCCTTGCCGCTATGCCGTGCGTAACTTTTGGTTCCGTTTAACAGTTCTTGTTCGCGTTTGCAGCGCTTCCCCTCACACGAAAAACGAGAAACTTTTGTTCACACTCGAGTGAACAAAACACTTCCTCTCACTGGAGCAAAGATGAATTACTTCCGATTCACACTTCTGACATTCGCTCTCCGCCAAATGCCCAACTTTACTACGATCGGCGGCTGGGATAAGTCCTATGCATTTCACGTAAAACCTCTGCATGCATGCGTGAATGGAGGTTTTAGCAGGGTGATCCGATTAAATGGAGCGTTTTTCACCTTTTTCTGGGTTAATGATCATGAGTGTCAAGTGCCTGCACAGGGGCCCTCTGTAGTGCGTCGGCAATCGCAGCCAGTATAATTCTACCAGTCGTTTTTGTCATGAAATTTTTAAATTTCGAATTTTTCTGTAAAAAATTACATATCATAGCTAGAAGGAAACCTTTGTCACCATCGGACTCTTCGCATAATTGCGCGTCGAATGATATGTAAAACGAGTGAGTAAAGACTGGGGAAAGGCAAGTTTTAACACACAAGTTGATTTTGCCCCCCCAACCGAAAATCTCTGGCGACGCCTATGCATCCATCCATCCCTGGGATGGTCCTGTTGCCACGCCAGCGGACAGCGCGGAGGGCATCTGCCGCTCTATTCACCACTGGCCAGAGTCCAGTGTCGGCTCCGGTCTCCTCTCGCCGCTCTGTTTTCCTTGTCACTTCCACCGTCCCTCTCCCTCTCTCTCTCCGCTCCTTCTATCTCCCGTCGGGCGCAGTGGGGGTGACGGGCCGTCGGCGCCGATGCTCCGTTATCGCCGACGAGACAGCAGCCGATGGGATGGAGGCGTCGGCGGCGGACGATCGCCGAAAAAACTGCCCGCTGGACACGACTTTCCACGGCCAGAGCCCAGCGCTGGGCCAGAGGGCCCCTGTCAGGGCCTCACCAGTCCTATAGAGCCAGCAATGCGCAGTATGCATAGCATGGTTTGGTATAGCGGCGCTAATGCATTCGCAGGCGGCACACAGTCAGCCGACAATCAGGCTTCTGTGATGACGGTAAATCCACGGATGACACGGTAAATCCACCGGCAATATTGTAGTCATTCCCGTCTTGACGTGACCAAGATCATGGGCTCAACAGGCGGCATGACTACCGAGGGCTGATGTTAGTGTTGGCTTTATAGGCAAACCCATCCTGCGGAATTGGGATTTTCCAGAGGGTATTTAGGGCTAGAAAAGACAATCAGTGACAATTAAGGGACGAATGAATTGACTACTGACTAGTGACAGTTCAGTGTTTACACTGGCATTGCTTTTGCGTCATTTCACGTATGTAATTAACTTCGCCGTATAAGCTTTCCATTTAGGCGGAGTCTCAACGGTCGTTCTTACCGCTGCGCATGCAGTTCCTCCAGATCTTATGCTGCGAGAGCAAGTAAAATTTCCGGTCCGCTTCCCAGGCTGACCAGCTCCTTTGAGCTGAGGGAAATGTTGACGTGGCACAACCGAAACCTGAACCATGCCGAGCATTAACGCCAAACTATTCGAGCTAAAAAGAGACCAAAGCCATAAAACGGATGTGGGAAATGAAAAACGTTCAAGGCCTCCTCACTGAGCAGCTTCCAAGTGTTGTTTATTTGTGCAGCTTTTCTATCCTATTTGGTAGGTAGGCAGGCAATGTTTGCGAATTTCGACGAACTTTATTTGCTTCGAACAAAATTAAAGCAAGTTACAGCCTACAAAAATTTAAGCACAAACACATTCAACCCGTGATAAACAATGGTACTTCAGAACTGGAACATACCAAGCCACTTCCTTCATCCCCTTTGTAGTGCAGAATTTGTCCAATATTGCGAGTTTACAGCTATCATTCGCAGCACAAACCGTGCGGTAAGCGTCGTCCTTCCTCCCTCCCTATTATCACCCCACTTTATCTCTGGGAATCGCGAAATGGAGCGGCACAGTCTGAGAGCGGTGGCCGGAGCCAGCCGGGGCGAGGCTCTCTCGACCGACCGGCTCTTCTTCCCCTCCCCATACTGGCAGGATGACAGAAACCCACAACCGTCCGGCGCTTTAAATCGTCAACTTTTTCGTATAGTCCTTGTATTCAGCAGCGACGAACGCTGCTTTGATGTGTTTTTAGTGTGTCGTCGGAAACACTGTTCAGACGGCCACTCAGCAGACTGAAGCCAATCAGACATTCTATTTCGTGACGTCACTAGTATGCGTCTTTCTCCGGTGGTATGGACAGCAAATCACGGATGTTAGTGACGGCAGTGTTTTCATGTAATTTTTCAAAGTTTGCCAGCGAGCATAAGCCAGCGAATCTATCGGAGCCCACTTTGTACTGCGTTACAACACATCGTTTATTGTACTTTGAACAAGATTGATAATTTGCAACCCAGCTATTGGGCCCTCGAGGAGGGCCACTGCCTGAAGCGACGTCTCCTTTACCCGTTCCAGAGCTTATGGTGTATGAATGGACCGTTCCAATAGGAAGCCCGGAGCGCCGCTGGAAGGAAGCCTCCGAAAGCCGGGCGGGGCGGTTTTAAGCCTGACCATGCATGCATCAAGCTCTTTAATGATGTTGGTTTCGCGAGGCCATAATTGAAGACGTGGTATAAGGCGAAATAGCTTTTGGTTATGTTATGCCAGAGTTATGTAACACAGATATATTTTGAAATGCTTTCAATTGTGTTTTTGCTGTTGCAATATCCTTATTTAGACAATGTCAATTTAGAACTACATATAACATGAGCCACAAACCTTGACCCTCGCCGGCACAGGCCATTTTGCGTCCTTCGACGGCACAAGGGGGGGGGGGGGGTTGGTACGACCCCCTCCCTCGCGTTTGGCCCCTGATCGAGCTAGAGCTTCGCGGAAAAACGAGCGTGTTTCCCGTCACGAGAGGAAGCCGATGATACCCAATTTTAAGGTCCTAGGTCATCGGGTGACCTTCCAGGTCAGGTCAATGACCCGAAAACCGGGAAAATCGGGACCTGTTAGAAAGTCGTAAAGTGTGGCTGCTATGTGGTTTTCCGGGGTGCTGATCACGAATATCGTGTTAGTTTTGATCAGAAATGATGTCTTTAAGCATTTAGACCGACCAGGTCGGGTCAGGTCAGGTCAACCGGTAGGGGTTGTAACGGGTATTCGTAAAACGTGTCGCCTCTGACAGCTTCGTAACATGTTACGAAGGCACCAAAACTACTTCGTAAATGTTCAAATGGTTGCTAAATTTGAATTCAGCTCCAAAAACTAGCCTAGAAACATGTAAAACTCGAAAAAGTGAACCGAGGTCACCAAAGGTCAATGACCTGACCTGACCTTCAGGTGACCTTGACACCCACCCTAATGTATGGGAACAACATCAAATCACATGTTTGAACGTTTGAAACCACGAAAAGCTTGCAAACGCGCGGCTACTCTTTTGAATACATCATGTGAAAATTGCATATAAATCACACACTTTTTGGAGGAGAGGTCTTTTTGGAGGAGAGAAAAGTGTGTGATTTATATGCAATTTTCACATGATGTATTCAAAAGTGTCACAATCGCACTCGAAGACCCATGACTAAGCAATAAATGCGAAACGTTGGGTAATTTCTTGCGTTTTCCCCCTTTTACAATAAATTCAAAAGTTTAGGCCATACATGCACTATAATATATCACACCTGTCTATTGATAATCCTCAACATGTCAAGAAGTGCAATGAATGAGCCATATCACTTTAGGCAATCTTTCTATCTTTAACGAAAGCAAACCGAACGACCGAACGAATCGAATTTCTTCGAAGATGCAAGGAAGAACAAGTCCTTACGAACTCGGCGCCAAGCAAGCTTCGCCCAAAATGGAGCAATAAAAGAGCAAGCGAGGCACAGGAGTTTCTCATCATTTGAAGAAAAGCAATTCATCCCAGAAAAAGACCTCTCCTCCAAAAAGTGTGTGATTTATATGCGCGGCTACTCGTAATGCGAGCCGACATACGCCGAATCGAGATTCCGGCCAAACATGGTCTCGGAAAAGAGGTCACAGGTCAAAGGTCATTTGGGCCAGGGTCATGAAATTTTAAGGGTAGGTGTAAAATTGATCAATGCGAGGGTACTGAAAGTGTCGTCGCAATCGACCGCTTTTTACGCGAGTTATTCGCGAAAAAAACCTTAAAGGGGTTGCATCAACCCCCCCCCCCCCTGTGCCGGCGAGGGTTAAAACATCTACGCTACCAATGGTCCGAGGTGGATGCAATCGCACATCTTTATCTTGTAGGTGATCCATATATAATGTTACCAGAAACTGCCACAAATCCGGCTGGCTCGAGCTCTGATGGGCGACAGAGTGCGCAATGCACCATTGATCTGGCTCCGTGGCCGCCCAGGTTGGAGCGCGACGACTCCTTTCAGCGGCCCGGCGCCATATGAAGCTCCGCCGCGGCGTTTCACCGGCCGCGGCCGCGGCAGCCGTCTATTTGCTCTAGCTGCAGCGCCAATAGCCGGAGGCTGCCGTCCCATCTGACAGACGCAGCTCGCACCTCGCGCCGCGCCGCCACAGGAGACCGATTGGCTTCACGGCAGGGCGGTCGGGAGGAACGCACTTTGAACTGAGGCGTCCTATTCGCGACAGTATCCTCGATCACATCTTCTGCCGTCGATTTGCAGCAAAGGCTGGCTAATAAGAAATTGCTGAGACGCACGCTCACTACACAACTCAATCACTCCGCTCTGAAAGCTGCGACGAAGTATACCGGGAAATTGACTAGGCAACCGGCAGCAGAAAGAGGTTCTCTTTTCACCACTGATAATATGGTGCGGCAGTACGGCGATGCTGGTATTCACCCACACGATGTAGCCAGCACGGCAGTATGAGTAGCCAAGAGAACTGTGGGTAGGAACTCCCCACATTATGCAGCAGTAGCTCGGCGATGAAGGTTCTTACATGAGCCCACAGGCACACGTACTCCTGTACGATATAGACAAGGTACTCACCCACATGATGCGCATGAGGAAGATGATGTTGAAGCTGAGCACCAGCAGGGCGGGCGCCAGGTAGATCCAGTCCCAGTGGCTGGAGGAGAGCCACCGACACTGGGTCGAGTAGCCACCCTGTTCGTCTAGCACCGGCTGCGGGCGGAGATGGTAGAGGCTAGGTCATCATAGAGTCGACAGAGGTCAGGTCATCATAGAGCCGACAGAGGTCAGGTCATCATAGACCTCGGATAGAGGGGGGAGGGTCTGCACGGTGGCCAGTGGAGTCCGGATCAGGAGATTTCCCACGGAGTGCTTCCTAACACGCGACTAACGACTTTATGTAGTCTGATGGTAAGGAATTATCAACAGAGCTGCCTTTCAGCATCTCTTGAACACAGTTGCTTGTACCGTGCTCTGCTGGCGGTCTAGAAACATTGAAGACAGACGATGTTTCGATAACCATGGTAGGATGTGGAACAGCACAACGCCAGTGAGTCACAGGTCGCTGGTTAAACGCTACTTTTATGCAGCCTGGCAACGGAGCCTGTTTGTCTGGCCTTTCGACACTAAGCAATAATTGAGGCGAGTGCCCTCAAATAAACACACGGACGCGGGTGCGCTTGTTTTTCTGCAGCGCGAAATTGAGACTCGTTTGGAGGGTGCAATTCAGCTTCACTCAGTGTCGAGCCAAGTGGGGTCTCCGAGCAGGCACGGCACTTATTACACGCTCCTAAGCCAACACTCGCAGCGCTTTTAATACACGCACTGAGTAGCTGTTCTGCGAATAAAGGCACATATGTGTATGACAGGACCGCCAATGGTTTGATAACTAAATAGCAATCGGAAGGATATCACCCTGCATTGTCAAACACAAGGCTGTGATTCAGAGGCATAAATGCCAAATCGATTACCAATGCGGCGCAATAACGACGATGTTAGACAAATTAGCGTCCAATTTAGCGCCGCGGCGTACCCGAACACAGGAAATGAACGTTACCGGGATGATCACACACAGCTCTCCTAATCGGGTTAGCGCATGGATGCAATTAAATTAGCGCCAGTCACGGGAGGGGTGAGGGTTGGGGATCTCAAAGACAATGGAGACAGTTGAAGGAAAGGATTGCTATTGGTCATTCTGCATCTGTAGCCTGCTTTGTTAGCTACAGATTTTGTCCCACTCCAAGAATGGCAAAATGCTGTTTTATGTCGCTGGTACAGCAAAAATAGTTTCGACTATACTACTTTTTCATACATTGAATAAAATCATCAAGCCAGCATTTAATGGACACATTGAGCGAGATTGCAGATACGTTGGCTGGCACAGTGCCGATTACTGGAGCAACTGGCAGGCACGGTGCCTTTGCATAAAAAGTGAGCATGTCATCAATGCCGTACATAAGTACAATGCCACAGGTGAGTACAATACCTGTAACAGTTCACTCGCGCATTTACAGATACTGAGGTACTGGGTTATCGAGGTACCGAGGTACTGAGGTACTGGGGTACTGGGGTACTAGAATACTGAGGTACTTAGGTACCACAGTGACACTACTGGGTTATCGAGGTACCGGGGTACTGGGGTACTAGGATACTGAGGTACTGAGGTACTGGGGTACTAGGATACTGAGGTACTCAGTCATAGAGGTACCGAGGTACTGGGGTACTGGGGTACTGACCGCGACTGACCAGCCGTCGGCCATGGTGTTCGCCGCGCCCGTGTCGCTGATGAGCGACTCCAGCTGTGGCGAGCCGCCCGCCGCCAGCCGGCCGGCCGGCTCGCTGGTCCGCACCTTCACCAGCGCCCACGTGATCATCACCAGCAGCGGCACGCCTGACGGACAGGCGGTCACGTGATTAAAGGTACAACTCATCCACGTGATCATCAGCAGAGGACGCCTGCAGAGCAGAAGAATCGTGAGCCATCCCAGCCCGCAGACAGCTACCAAGTTAAGAGTAAAATGGGAAGTTTACTACTTATTAGCAGATAGCAGTAACACAGCGTTGAAAATCAGCGAGTGCAATATTCAACTTATTTTACTCACCCCATCCAACCAATAGGTAGAGACGAGTGCGAATTTTATCAGCTGAGAATGTTTGGACGACCAGCATATAGAGGTAGTGGCCTGTGAGCAGACAGTATTGTCAGATAGTAATGGACAGAGTGAAGCGACAAAAAGGTGTTTTTTAACGTAAAAATTAGGACGGTGCGTTATTCCAAAGGTAAGAAGCAAATCTGTTGGTCAAATTTTTTTGCGCAGCTTCGAAGTGTAAACGTACGTTTTCGTACGAAACAAAAACACCAACTGTTCTCTCAATTTCTGAACGACCAGTTCTATTGATGGTCCAAATTTTCGGCTGAGGGAGGGTAATAATTACGAAATAACGAGTAACTATTGCTTTGAAAAAGTCGCAAGGATGTTTGCGTACCCACGGCAAAATCATGCATTTCGCGATAGTGTTGTTTGACTTTATTGCAGTTGCGTGGACGATACAGTGACTCAATTGCAGCCGGATTGGACGCACAGCAGTGTAAATTACCTTCGACAAACATCCAGAAGAAGGTGGCCACCAGGCAGTAATGGAGCAGCACGGCGATCACACAGGTGAAGGTGGGGTGGCCCACGCCCAGCTGAAACAGTAGCAGGGCAGCTTAGCACGGCTATACAGCCCACACCAGCTGAAACGGGAGCAGGGCAGCTCAGCACGGCTATACAGCCCACACCAGCTGAAACGGCAACAGGGCAGCTCAGGACGGCTATACAGCCCACACCAGCTGAAACGGGAGCAAGGAGCTCAGGACGGCTATACAGCCCACACCAGCTGAAACAGTAACAGGGCAGCTCAGCACGGCTATACAGCCCACAGCAGCTGAAACGGTAACAGGGCAGCTCAGCACGGCTATAATACAGCCCACAGCAGCTGAAACGGTAACAGGGCAGCTCAGCACGGCTATAATACAGCCCACAGCAGCTGAAACGGCAACAGGGCAGGTCAGCACGGCTATAATACAGCCCACACCCAGCTGAAACGGCAACAGGGCAGGTCAGCACGGCTATACAGCCCACACCAGCTGTAACGGGAGCAGGGAGCTCAGGACGGCGGGCCAGTGCGGTCCACGCAGTTCGTAAACACCCGGCATAACGGTTAAATTATGTCAGAAGCTGTTAAAGGCAAATCTCAAAACTGCTATTCAAGGGTGACAGTGTAGCATGTGATATAGTTGCCATTTGTAACATTTATTACGCTTCTCGAGTTATGCCATTGCCGAGACTAGAGTCCGGAAGTTTCTGATGCTGGTGAAACTTGACTTACCTCCATTGACAAGGTAATAATCCACAGCGAGTCGGTCAGAATATAGGTGATGAATAAATTAGCGTGGATGGTGTTTCGTAGGCAGCGAAGGTCCCTGAAACAGACATTATATTCATTCAATAGATGTACAAATTAAGCCGTCTGTAAGAGGAAATAAACAACAATTAAGAACTGGGGAGTTCGTAATCAGACTATGGTATGGCTCATAACACTATGCAACAGTCATTTTGTTCCTGAGTAACGACCGATTTTTTTGGACTCATTGGGTCCCATTATAACCGAAATGGGCATTTGTTTTGATCTGAAAATGCTTTTCCGGTTTTCAGAGACGATTTTCGATTTTTGGCCCCGAAATTCGGTTTTTGGCCCACTGTGTCCGGTGTAATTGAGTAATCGACTCGCGGTAACTTTCATCGCCCTTCCTATGCCACAAGCTTTCGAATGATATCCGGTTTTGCATATTTGCGTGTAAAAATAACGTCATAAATCCAGTGGCGGCGGAAGCGGGGGGGGGGGGGGCAGCGGGGGCACGGCGCCCCCCCATCTTCCAGGGTGGGGTGCAAACATATCTTTTTGCCCCCCCAAATTGTTATCGACGAAGTACCACAATACTTCCATACTACGTCATGAACATATGCCAGTTTGGCTGAGTACCTTTTTAAGTTAATAGAGCGAGTAATTTGGAATGGATTGATATTGTTGTCAATGTCGTCGTACATATTTTGATCACATTGGCTAGCATTTTGCAGTGCGAGTGTTACCAACCAAAAAGGTTTGCAATAGCCAATAATTGGCTAACTTTAATGACGTCATTGGTTTAAAGGAAGCAAGTTGTTCAACGCGAACAACAGTCACGGTGACAGCCACAGCGTGCTACACGTATTTGAACTGGACTTGCCGCAGTGGCGCGGGAACCAGAGGGGCGGTTCCCGGGAACCGGCTGGAGGGGCTAGCGGGGGCTGAGCCCCTCCAACTTTTCGGCGGGGGGAGGGCTCGTAATGTAGGTATTTGAGACCCTCCAACCGGAGGAATCGAAATCGGAAATCTACCAACATAATTTCATAGATTTATTACCTTTTCGAAATGTTAACCAGAAACAACCTTCATTATGGAGCGTTCTAACGCAGAAGACTGTGACAACATGTAAGCACATATTCATTCTCTAAATATCATACATTTCCACCAAACGCCCTCCACACATAATGCTCAGAAATCAAGCAGCTATCTACGAGCTACCGGTAACCGGAAGAGTAGGACGGAACGCGAGTGGCCCGGCATGCGGACGTCACAGAAGCGCGTCTGAGCGTGCCACAGGCCTTTCCCCGCGACTCTGCCAGACGCCAGCCGGCATAGACTCGTGAGCCGGGGGGCAGCATGGGGGTAGCCTGCCCCCACAACTCTGGGGCCGTGGGGGGCGCAGGCGCTGCCCCCACAAAGTTTCATAGGGCCAGGAACCGTCGGGGCAGCTTGTCCTCCCTATATTAGCGGCCGTGGGCCTCAAAGAAAAGCTGAATGGAAGACAATACCTATTTAAGTAAAAAAATCCCCCTCTATACCTGATTTGACAGCTCATGTGTGAAAGCTTTAAACGTGTATTCCAAGTTACCAAAAAGGTAGTTCCTTGACTCAGATGAGACGGGATATCTCACTTTTTGCAAATGTTTTCGTTTCGATTTTTCGTTGTAAAGGCCAAGGGGTGAAAAATAAGTGGCCTAAAACCGGTGAGAAAACTAGATTTGGGGGTACCCTAGGTTCCGGGAAGGATCAGGTGTGCCCCCCCCCCCCATCCCAAATTACCTTCCGCCGCCTCTGCATAAATCTATGTTAAAGTAAGAAAATATTGAAATTTTGTAAAAAATTTGACATTTTTTTCGATTTCATTTCAAAATAGAGAAAAAAAAATAAAGGCCCTATCCAAATTCTGAGCCCAGTTCCTTGAAGAGCATTCAATTTCCGTTCGGAAGGTACTATTTTAGTGCATTTTATCGGTTTACTGTGGCGTCCAGATTGAGTCACTTGAAAAACGGGCCCCCAACAGATCAAGATTCTGAGCGACAGGACTGCTCAAAGGTAAGTGCCTGCGTGTGACCCGAGGTCACAAGGGGTCAACAAAATGACCTCAGTTGACCCCTCGTTGATCCTATGGCGTTAACATACGTTATCAGGTTAATGCTATGTGATATGACTTAACCCACGCCCGCACATGCCATTTTCCCATCCTAGAACGCACATGGGGGGGGGGGGGTGGTTGCCACCCCCCCCGCGCTATTTCGTTCCTGTTGGAGATAGAGCTTAGCAGTAAAGACCAAAAAGATTCTTTGGGAAGAGACGAATCCAATGATACCCAGTTTTACCTTCTCAGGTCAGTCATTGACCTTCCAGGTCAGGTCAAACTAAAAAATGTTGCTGTTTTGGGTCACCGTTGGATATCAAGTGCGCTGCTTATCAAATACCGATGACGATGCTGTTTTCTGGTGCCAAGCCAGCTAGAACCTCTTTGTCACACTATCCGACCAGAATTTTGCTGCTGAGGTCATTTCAGGTCAAGTTAGGTCAAGGTCAATTATATGTGTTTGTATGTCTGTGTGTGTCTGTGTGTATACTGATGTGTGCACCGATTGTTTTTGGGTCCATATCACATGAAATCATGATCTGAGAAGCTTTTACCAAAAATGCAGTCAAAAAACTTCACAAAAAGTAAATTCAGCTTGCCTAAAACGCAATTATCATAGATGACCTAGGTTGACCTTGACCCTGACCTTGACCCCTGTACATCGTCGAACAACATGTTCCATGATAGGTGGGAGGTAAGACTGGCAAAAAAGGCCGAAATCAGGGTGTCAAAAGCTCACAAGGCCCATGGCAAACGCAAGATGTTGAGAATTGGCCATTTGGGTCATGACATGACCTGAAAAACAAGGTCATATCTCCGAAACCAAAAATCACAGAAACTTGAAATTTTCAGTGGACATCAAGAAAGGATAGACGAGCAGCTATACGAAAAATCAGCCTTCTAGCTCTAAAAATGTTGAGTGCAGGGCAGAAAGACTGCCTGGGGGGGGGGGTGGCAACCACCCCCCCCATGTGCGGGCGAGGGTTAAGATATGTGTTTAGGTTAACTCAATCTGGACGCCACAGGAATCCGATAAAATGCACTAAAAAGGTACCTTCCGAACGGAAATTGAATGCTCTTCAAGGAACTGGGCTCAGATGTAAAACATTTTCTTACTTTAACATAGATTTATGACGTTATTTTTGCACGCAAATATGCAAAACCAGATATCATTCGAAAGCTTGTGGCATAGGAAAGGCGATGAAAGTTACCGCGAGTCGATTACTCAATTACATCGGACACGGTGGGCCAAAAACCGAATTTCGGGGCCAAAAATCGAAAATCGTCTCTGAAAACCGGAAAAGCATTTTCAGATCAAAACTAATGCCCATATACTGTTACCGAAGATCGCGACATTATGTCTGACCCAGATCTAGCGCCATACTTGTGTCGCCGTCCATGCTAGTTGATGGGCTTCCACCTACCATACTGGTCTGATGTACCGATAACTTGCTTTGTGTAATTAAGAAAACTCCAATGCCCATTTCGGTTATAATAGGACCCAATGAATAAAAAAAATTCGGTCGCTTTCCAGGAACAGAAAATGTTTCATTTTTTGTTGCATAGTGTAATTATACGTTTACATAGACAGTGGGGAACGAATTTGATCCTTCTGACACCTTCCACGGATCGCAATTCTGTTCCAATGACTAATAAAGCAATGCTGTTAAATCTCTCGCTTCCACTGAGCTACAGTATAAGACGTTCTGTTCCATCCACTACCTACTGACCTGCAGTAGGCGAATATGGCGGTGGCCACAGTCAGTGAGGCCAGGCTGAGGCTGTAGCCGATCAGGTAGATGATCGACGTGTACTCGGAGCGTCGAAACTCGTCCGGCGGCGGCAGCACCTCGCTGAACAGCGGGATGCAGTCCGAGTAGTTAGCCGTGGCGTCCCACGTGCCGTTCACGTGACAGTAGCGACTGGCCGTGTCTGGAACATGGAGTAAAGTCACGTGGCAGTAATGGCTGGCCGTGTCTGTAACACGATGTAGTGTCAGGTGACCATGAAGTTTTGGCTCGTTAGAATAACACAACTAAAGGAAACCCGCGTTAAGGTCATGAGCGGGCCATTATGGAGCCACGGAGGCATCCAAGTGCGAGCGCAGACAGTGAGTACTTACACATGAGCACAAACACACAGACACACTAGTCTCGTAATAGATTATGGGGATTTTGCAAGCAAAGCTTCGGGTAATTACTCTCCTGGTTGAACGGTAACTTTGAAAAAGGAAACGTTCAACTTCAGTTGCTTTTTAAAACAGCACATATGATAAGCTCGCGCCAGACTCATGGCAACTGAGATTGCAAACTTCCCAGTCTCCTGGCTGACCCCGAGCCTCCATCAGAGGGCTGGATCACTTCCTCCTCCTCCCTCTCCCTCCCCTCTCCTGTCCTCTCTCCCCGCGGCGCCAGGTCTCGGGGTGGCGCCCACGGAGCAACTTCATGTCAAACTTTGTTCAGCCGAGTACGTGCGGCTAACTCGGCGCGTCGGACCGTCGCGCGGCGCCGGTCAGCGGTCGCCGCTCCGGTGCACCGTTCAGTGGCAGCCGCCGCGCTCAGAATCGACAGACCACTTCATCGGAGCCGCTGCAAACTTCTACAGCTCCTCTGCTCGCCGACAAATGTGTCCGGAAAGAGTTCACGTCGCTCCGTGAAACGCTGGAATTATTGATTGATGGTGCCTTCCGTTTGACTACGCAAGGAAAAAATGATGAAAATATATTGTTTTGAACTAATAGGTAATATATAGTGATCATATAATTAAAAAAGTACGAAAATATTCTACATTCTCTCACAATGTCGCTCTAATGCGTTTAAAAGTAATGAAAAGGCGGCTGTTTATATGATTAGGACGGACGTTCTGAGGCGCAGATATGCCGTTCTCGGACCGGCCGCTCCCCTGAGCGCCGAGGCCCAGTGACGGCCGAATGAATGGGCCCCGGGAGGAGCCCTGTGCCGGTATATATGTAGTTTCCGGGTATTTACCGTCCCGCTGACCCGTCTCAGACGGGGTAATCAGTGGCGTGGTCCTTATTAGGTGATCGAGCGGCCGTCTGGCCGGTCACAGCTCTGTCGATAGCTGATCACCGGCTGTCGGTCCGCGGTGTACTGTACCTACGTATACCCCGGTCCGGCGGTCTGCCGGACCGCCGCGGGGGGATGGAACGGTCACTGACCACGGGCCGTCGGGAGCAGACGGGACGCCGCCGCCGGCCGGAGGTCAGATTACACGCCCGATCAAAGCCGGTAGTACGGAGCTTTGATTCATGGGGTGCTCGACAGGCACGGCACGTCACGCCACACTACGGCACGACACGCCGGGGCGTAGGTCACTGCCCCATTCAATATTCCTGTTTTAGTGGTGATTGAAATAAAGGAACTGAAATGTGTGTGACTTTCAAGCGTATAAATGTTGTAAAATAATGGTATGAAATATTTTTCTTCTACTTCTCAAGATATATAAAGTGAGGCGTTTTCGGAGTGCTCCCGTTCCATGAAGCCGCGGCACTTACTGTTGCCTCCCTTGGGGTAGATGATGCCTCTGAACTCTTTGAAGCAGGGCAGCAGCACCAGCGTGCCGGGCGGCGACTCTGGCCAGCAGAGCGCCTCGTCCCAGGTGAGCCGGCAGTGGTTGGGTGGCGGCGGCCCGGCGCCCTGCTCGTCACACTGGCGGCGCCGCTCACTGGTGGTGGCCGCCGCCGACCAGCGCGAGCCGTTCGCCGGCTCGGCCGCCTGCAGCTGCTGCAGCAGCACGTCCAGCTGGTGGTCGGGCAGCTGCAGCAGCTGCAGGTCCTCCTCGGACAGCTGCAGCTCGTCGGGCAGCTGCAGCTCGTCAGTGAGCTGCCCGCCGTCCGACGGAGGCGGGGTGGTGAAGGCGGCGGTAGGAGGCCCAAACAGAGCCAGCAGTAACAGCAGCGGCGGCGGCGGCAGCATGCTGTAGGTGATCCGTCCTGGAGAGTCAGCGAGCGTGACACGATCCTGGAACGAAACGCAGACAATTCGAAGGACGTCACTTTAAGGACCAGCATCAGTATGCTGGGAAGCAGAACTATGGGACATAGGCAGAAATTGTCTTCGCTTTCTGTCAATTGAAGTGCCCATGACGTTACTATAAAAAGTGTCTAGTACAGGGGCCTATCAGTCCATCTCGGTGAAAGGAGTGTACAGACTTGGTGTCGTTAAATTGGAGCTAGTTATCTCTGAGACTGGGACTAACCGAATCCATTTAGTACATAGGTACCGATATTTCTAGGTCGAAGGTCAGCCCAACGAATATATCAGCTGGCTTTAACATAATGGCTCTCATCTACTTAAAGGGAAACACGGCTCTGATAACAGAAAGATAGATTTGCTAAATTTGCCAAGGGTGACCTTCCAGTTGCTTATCTGGAAGCTACATAGTACATATCCGTAGGGATTCCATGACTATGCGGACAGTTATTCCTCTCAGCAAAGCACCAACTACAAATGCAAGATTTTAAAACAAAGCCCAATTCTTGGTACTTTAAAAATAATTCAAAATCTCACAAAAGACATAGAGAACTAACGGGCATAAAAAACAACCCAGAAACAATCATACACATTATTCAGCATAAATGATAGTCGGAATCAAGATCGAATGGATCGTGTAATTAAAAGATAAATTGAATAATACATAAAACACACGCATAAGGGGAAAATATAGTAAAAAGGCGGCGCTTTTTAGATGATTCCGGATAGCCATATATTTCACGGCCCTTCGGTGATTGACGATTTACCACTTCAATAATCGTCGTGTCTAGCTCGACATTTGCAAGCTACTTGCTCAAAGGCGATCTCGTTTGAAGCATACTTTTGTAGAGCCCACATGTGAAGGCTATCAGAGAGATCATTCAGTTTTGTGTGTCAGACGCACGCATCCTTTTCAGGAAGTAGGATTCATCCCGTCGACCAGTGGCGGATGCGAACTGCCCCTGTGGCTGACAGGGACGGACAGATGGAGCGGAAATTACCAGCAGGTATGCGGTGCTAATCTGAAAATGTGCGGCAGGAGCCTCATTCTTTATATCTACGATTCTGGATACTTGCGAACTCGAAGATGCGCATTGAAATTATTGTTTCGCATTATCACCGGGCTCGGAAAGTTCGTTTTTGTAAACATTCGAATTATAATAAGCATCACTGTCAAAGCCTGGATCACAGCCTTGGTGATCATCCATCACTCGCATAGTACCCACAGGCTACAACAAAAATCCGACCAAGGAGTGAAAAAGCGCCGCTTGCCGATAACGGCGGGCGGCCGCAAGTCATGCGGCACAGCATGCAGCAGGCGTCATAATCCAAAGCCATCTAGCGGCAGACTACATAACTAGGATATGGCTAGTGACACCTATTGGTCAGAGAATAGGCTTGACATACACTGTCAAGCCTATTCTCCACCTTCTCTCACTAGATGTCTCTGAGTGATTTCGCCTGATGCATACTGTGCCGCACGACTTGCTACTCAGGGACTGCGCACATTTCCCGCCCGTAGCTTGTTCGTAACATGATTGTTGGTGCCTATAAAAATATTTTTCATAACCACTCTGGATTTATCTATCACGGCTAGCAGCAAACATGAGCAAGTTGCAGCTCTCATGCATCTCTAGCCGCTGCTAGCGACCTTAGCCAGGTTCCACACCACGTCCGGGCACGTCTACAGATACGAACAGATATGCAGATCGGGCGCTCCTGGAGCTAGCCACACTTAGTGTGAATTCGTGTCCGGCGCGGCTAATCCTATGTCTGCTTCGAAGAACGCTATACTAAGGCGGTGCTGGAAAGAGGCGGTTCGGTCGACTGGTCACTGGCATTGGTGTTGCAGGGATGGTGTTATCGTAACTCCTAATTTTGAGAGTTTCCTTGAGTCATTGAGTACGATCGATAAACAAAAGGCTCACTGAGTTGGTGCTAAGAGATGCATTCGGTTTGATCTGTTTCAGACAGTTTCAACTTAATGGAGCTGTAAATCTGTTCGAAGTTTATGGATAAATGTTCACAGACATTGGTCTAAGGGCTCATGCTTGTCTTTAGGTACTGTCCGTTTATCGGTATGGCGGCTCTGAGCAGCAGCACGGGATTCTGTAGGGAAAAGACTGTTTGTAGAGTCGTAACGTCTTTTTTCTTCAAATATAGCATTGTTCTTGGGTAAGCAAAGTGTATCGCATCATTTGCCTTTATAACTATCACGTTTTTCTAGTTACACACCACAATGCGTCACAAGTCAACATGAGTTTGACCAAACTCCATATTCCATATACCCAACTTATGGCCGCTCCTATAAGAGTGAGGTGTGAGCGAAACATTACTTGTTCCAAAATGTCGGAACATTCATTCGATTAATTTCAGCGATCAAGGTAGGAGTTATTTTTACTTGGAGACGGGCGTCGACGTGCCTCCGGGCTCCGCACTTGAGCACGTTTTAGATGTAATCAAGTGTTTACCTAAGACGGCACCTCGGCTATCATAAATTTCGGTGTGAAATTAATAAGTCATTTTTGCTGTGACAGTGGGCACAAAAAATTGTGCAAAGAGGATGTATTAAAAAAGAAAGCGTCACGATTTAAACGAAAAAGAAACAGTGTAAGAGCATCGATAAGAACGATTTCAAGTCCGTCCCACTAGCAATTGCTGTAAAACATTTTGACAAGTGTCGTTCAGCTGATGCACTGATTCTACCGATGTCAGAGCCAATTATGTAGAGATACTGCTGCCTGCAGTGGCGCTAGTGTAACACCTGTCACCTGTCGATCCCGTACATATTTTAGCACGGTGCCGCGTCATCGCCCGCCGTGCGGCTGCGGGCTGCTGTGGGCGCCTGCTGTCACCGTGTGAGCGTGGATCGGAGCGGCGACGCCGGCAGCACCGACCACCTGACCTGACCCGGCGACCTTGAGCGAGGCTGTTCACCTTTTCAAACATCGCTAGCCTGTGTGGAGTCATTAAAACCATAACACTATGAAACCCCTTGACGTACTCCGATACCTTTTCTTGAGAGCACGCATCGTAGTGCCTGTCGGTATCTCGATGTTAGTCAACGTCTAACAAATCCTGTACCATGTTTACTGTGAGTCCGAGCAGTCCATAAAACACCATGTTGAGGGTGCTTCGGTTTCCAAGACACACATTGAACATGTTTGCTTTGGATGCAACAGCTTTGTGGCCCATCTACCGTCTCGCCTCTGTGATATTTATTTTACGACCACAGGTAACAAGAAGCCAGACATGTGCGTGGGTAGAAACATGACGCTTATTGCTATGCTTACTGACCGTTAATTGGTGTGACGCATTAACGAAATTTTATCGCTGTTCCACGTCAAAAGATTCCAAAGAAGATAACACTTCACGTTCCAGAGCCTAAAACTGTTCCGCTCTGCCATGTGATGAACGATTTTGGGCGGCAGCCAGACGCACCAATCAATTGATGACAGATTCACTTTGACAGATCGCTCTAACTATACAACTATAATGATGTAAAAGAACATGGTGCAAGAGGTGGTGTGCTTAATAACAAACAGCGTAACCGAAAGCGTTCATTTAATTAAGTAGTACGTTTGCAGTTTGCACGTGGAGTCCTCGCATTGCCTTGTTTTGAACTGGGATATTATTGCATCTGCACAAGTTTCCGTTAGCTCAGTTCCACTGAGCTCCATTTACCACAACACCAGAATAGCGAACGACTGACAACGTCCCATGTAGTTTTATCATGGACCTACTGATGCCCCATACCTACCTGTTCCTCTCTCCCACGGATCTCTCCCCTCGGCTAGACCAGCTGACCCCGGCCGGGCTCAGACCCTAAACCAGCACCCACTCACTGTTCCGATATCCACCCACCGGCACCCACCTGCTGCTCCGTTATCCACCCACCGGCACCCACTAACTGCTCTGGTATCCACCCACCGGCACCCACCTGCTGCTCCGGTATCCCTGCGCGGTCCGTCGGTCCTCCCGTCTCGCCTCCGTCGATCAGCACGCTCGGAAGCCGACTGAGGAGCTCGGGAGGGCCGCTGCCGCCGACGCCGACACTCGGTACGACCGGCGCCGGGAGAGGGGCGACCGACGCCGGTACTCAGAGGGGCTGCCGGCGCCGGCCCGGGTCATGGGCCGGAAGGTCACTAGAAGGGGATAGGTCATGCAGAGGGACAGGCCGTGCGGAGGGATGGGTCATGGATGGGAGGGCCATTGCAAGGGACGGACCGTGCGGAGTGACAGGTCACGGGGAGGGAGGGATCAAAGGGAGGGAAGGGTCAAAGGGAGGGAAGGGTTATGGAGAGGGACGGGTCATGGGAGGGACGGGTCATGGGAGGGACGGGTCATGGGAGGGACGGGTCATGGGAGGGATCATGGGAGGGACGGGTCATGGGAGGGACGGGTCATGGGAGGGACGGGTCATGGGAGGGATCATGGGAGGGACGGGTCATGGGAGGGACGGGTCATGGGAGGGATGGGTCATGGGAGGGATGGGTCATGCAGTGGGGCGGTTCGAGCGGAGGAGCGGTCCGTTCAGAGGGCCTAATGACCGGGAATGACGGGACGGGTGAGTTTACATACAAACGTTACAAACTCTGACTTGCAGTTTACAGCATAGAAAATGGATGGTTTCACAGCTCTCGCATTCCTACATATTTGACCTTTTCCTTGGCTTTAAAGATTCAATCTTCTGTAACCGATTCAGAAATCAGAAGAAAATATACTGGTTTGCGATTCTTCACAAGATATTGAACACAAAGGCATCGTGATCGAATATCAAATATCCATGACGATGACTGAAATAGGCTATACCACAATTTGTTTGTTTGTATTCTCACACACTAGGTCACAGCACAGCCAGATAATTGTATTTCAGTTGAGACAAGTACCTATAATAACACGAAACTAAAATGATAGACGAACGCGTTTCGGCTAAATCGCCGTCATCCGCGTCTAAAAGGAGAACACGAGGCGTTTGTCTATCATTTTTGTTCCGTGTTATCATACAGCCAGATAAATATATAATCATTGTGGCATGGTGACTGAGCTCTCAGAATGGTTTCACCTTCAAACTCCAAGCATCAACTGAAGCTATATCAGGCACCGGAAAATGATTACTCGGTCTTCCAGTCTCATAAGCTATGATCAATCCCATAAAACGATTCTTATATGTAGGTACGGCAGAATTAATCTGCCAACCACATCCTGCCTAATTTCTTGGCCATCATCAATGGACTAAACGCAAGGTCTCGGACAACTAAGAAAGTCATTTGCGTTGTCATGGATACGCCGCTAAATAGCGTGCCGGCGCGCATTTCTAATGGAGGAGCGCGGAAGCCGGGTAATGGAAGCCGTTTCTGCCATCCGGCTGCCAGGGAACGTTTCCATTCCGCTGCCGGTCCACAGAGCGTCTCCATTGTCCCGGTAGTCCTTGCCGGCGACGCACAAGGGTTGGCTTTTATGCGCGGGGTATTGCGAGCACGGTAAGTACGCTGAAGGATAATTATCAGCATGATCGTCAATGGTACGAGCCAATAAAAGAGACTCCTTTATGAGATTAAGGTCAAACTTATCGTCATTCAATGCACATGGACCAGAATGCACCAGTGATAGGTACAGATACTTATATAGTACAGTACATTTTCAAAGCACACAGGTACGGTACGTGACAAAAGTACGTGACTCTAAGAGAATGCAGAAAGTATAGCGAGGCCGGCTGATAGAAAAAAGGGTAACTACGAACGGAATCCTTTTCGTCTCATTCTTTTTTTTTTGTTTCTGATAAGATTATGAAATAAATTATCGCGTGAAGCTGCAAACATTGATGGATGGAAACGTACTGTACATATAGTCGATTACAGAATGGTGTTCCACTCCTCAGAAGCTATCAGTTGACCGGAGCGCTAAGTTGTGCCGTTTATCACGCAATTAAGCGTGTCGATTGTGAGCATTGGGACAAAACTATAATTTGTGAACTCAGCCCGTGTGATGCGGCACAGCCTACCACTCCAGGCAAATAATTGCCTGTGAAAAGTGGAACATCATTCTGTAGTCGACTACACATAACAGTAATTCTAGTGTAGGTGTACCGAAGTCATCGCTCGGCGAGCCGATCTGGGCTCGGCTGCAGGAGGTCCGCCCAGCAGCAGCGGCGACACCTATCGTACCGACCCAGCTGCCCCGCCGAGGAAGGCACGTGAGGGGGCGCTGCTGCCCGGCTGGTCCGGTTTTGCACGAAAGAGCCAAATGAGGTCAACAAAGGCGCACAGGCTTTTGGTATGTTCAAAAGCCATTAAAAATAAACGACATTTTAAAGCGATTAATTTGTTATGATAAGCGTGCGTTCATTTATCTTGAGGTCACCTGACTTGGGATTATGAGTTATTACCCGACGCTCAAATACCTACTCAGCAAAGATTATTGACAAAAGCCGAGGTTTAAAAAAGAAACGAATGCCGAATATTTAACCCGGCACCTTTATAAAAAAACCTTAACCCTTAATTAACCCTTTATTAATACAAAAACGATGGCGTCCGACACAGAGGTTCTAGGGGAAGGTGGGGTAAGACGGCCCAGCGGGGCAAGACGGACCACCAGCCCTCCCGGCTGAACCGCTGCTGGTATCTACTGCTTTATGCACTCACTATGTTTGTTGTCCTTCGTAACAATGGCCACCTTGAGCTCATGCTGCTAGGATGCCTAGCTTTTGAGTTATTGAGAAAAATGTTGTTTTTCGTCAAACCGATCTAATATAAGAGGTCTACGGGTGATTCAATTACGGCGCCTTTCTTGCATGATTAGTTTCTATTTTGCACTTAACTGTGAAGAACAAAGTTATAAACTTAGTTATAGTCACACTTTAGGAAAGGCAAGGTTTTGCAATGTAGGGCTATTTGACATATACGTCATGATAATGACAGACTTTAGATTTGGGGCAAGACGGACCACTGTGGTCCGTCTTACTCTGTGGTGGTCCATTGTACCCTGCATATGGAAAGTTCTTTTCCAAAACATTGACACAAGTTTAAGTAAGCTAATTTTTCAGGAAGGAGTCTTTGTTGCATGTGAGCCATGCATGCAAGTGCTCAGTTAGCATGCATTCATGCCAAACGACAATCAACACACATGTTCCCAGCTTTTAGCTGCACTTCCATCACACATGAGTAAAGAATAAAGGCTCATTTTGTTATTTTACCATTCTGGTTACTTTTTCTTACAAGAGTACAGAGCAGAAGTGTAACACACATGAATGGATAGCAGGCACTGCTGGGTGGTCCGTCTTACCCCACGTTTTTTCTTGTCTGAGTTTTTGACATGTCCCTCTTGAAGAGCATCCACCACCTAGATGTCGTTAATTTGAAATTTAGTTTTTACACATATCAACAGAGGAAGGATTGAGCATTCCGAAGACTATAAATAATATGAATTACGAGAGCAGTGTAGGAAGATATGCGGCCTCAAACCTTAGCTGGTCCGTCTTACCCCACCTTCCCCTACAACTCAAAAGTTAACAAATAAAATCACCAAACGACGGTGTCATGTTAACCCTCGCCCGCACATGGGGGGGGGGGGGGGTTGCCACCCCCACGTAGTCTTTCTGCTCTGCACTCTACATTTTTAGAGCTAGGAGGCTGATTTTTCGTATAGCTGCTCCTCTATCCTTTCTTGATGTCCACTGAAAATTTCAAGTTTCTGTGGTTTTTGGTTTCGGAGATATTACCTTGTTTTTTTTTTCAGGTCATGTCATGACCCAAATGGCCAATTCTCAACATCTTGCGTTGGCTATGGGCCTTGTAAGCTTTTGGCACCTTGATTTCGGCCTTTCATGCCAGTCTTACCTCCCACCTATCATGGAACATGCTGTTCGACGATGTACAGATGTCAAGGTCAAGGTCAACCTAGGTCATCTAAGATAATTGCGTTTTGGGCAAGCGAAATTTACTTTTTGTGAAGTTTTTTGACTGCATTTTTGGTAAAAGCTTCTCAGATCATTATTTCATGTAATATGGACACATAAACAATCGGTGCACACATCAGTATACACACAGACACACACACACACACACATACAAACACATATAATTGACCTTGACCTAGCTTGACCTAAAATGACCTCAGCAGCAAAAACCTGGTCGGGTAGTGTGACAAAGAGGTTCTAGCTGGCTTGGCACCAGAAAACGGCATCGTCATCGGTATATGATAAGCAGCGCACTTGATATCCAACGGTGACCCAAAACAGCAACATTTTTTAGTTTGACCTGACCTGGAAGGTCAATGACTGACCTGAGAAGGTGAAACTGGGTATCACTGGATTCGTCTCTTCCCAAAGAATCTTTTTGGTCTTTACCGCTAAGCTCTATCTCCAACAGGAACGAAATGGCGCGGGGGGTGGCAACTCCCCCCCCCCCCCCCATGTGCGTTCTAGGATGGGAAAATGGCATGTGCGGGCGAGGGTTAAAGCATAAACCGAAGGAACATGAAATACAACATATGCTCCATCTATGGTACATAACTAGTTGGTGCTACTACAGTGTGATGTTTCCTCACCACCCTGCACTTACAAAACACGATCGTGTATTACCATACCACGAAACAGGCCGTGGACGTTAAGAAAATATCTACAGGATTTATTGACAGGGGCTTTGTATGTGCGAACATGACGCTAATTCCTTCGAGGCGGCGACGCGACTCACAGCAGAGAGGGACTCAACGGGGAATCAAATACCAAATCCGCTTTGCTAAGCCGATAGTGGTCTCAAAGCGTTTAGTTCTGCAGGTACAAAATTAGCGTCTATTGGATAATGCTGACTCGCCCTCACCAAATCGACCATGAGAACGGACTGTGAGAAGACGCCCACGCTCCTCCCATCCGACCAGAACGCTTTGCACGAAGACGCTCCATCCCTCTAAGAAACGTGTCAGTGACCTCTAGAACTTCCCCTTTATTCTCCGATCTACGGCGGCGCCGGCTATCTACGGGACGGTGCGGGGCGGCACCGGAGCTGACCGGATCAGGTCAGCGACCTTCCGGTGGCCATGGGGCGGCTCCTGTCACTGCTGTCCGTCCGATCCACCCATAACTCAGCCCGCAGTCGCCGTATGCAGCCTCTGATTCAGTCCGGCCGGGGCAGGTTCAGCGCCCAGCCCGCCCAGCCGGTTTTTGCTGCAGCTCGCCGTGCTATTCAGACCAGTCTCATCCGCCGTGAGCGGTCCATCCGTCTCCCCTGTCTGCCCCGGATGGTAAGCATGTCTTACTGACACAACAGATGCTAGCATAACTCAACCAGAACATCCGGAAAACAACCAACAGGGAATCAGTAAAGTGCAGATTTGAGTGGTTATCGACTTTTCCATATTTTATGTTCGATGGAGGAAAGTCGATTCTTCACAGGTCCAGATACGGCAGTTGACAGGTCGGGGCGAAAACAGGCACCGCTTGACATTGACATCCAGGGCTTCGTAAAATAAAACGATTGTTGTCCGGCACAGGAATGTTTAGGTACGTCTATAAAGGGACGGGAGGAAGCGATGGCGCCACACACAGAAACAAACGCACAATGACCGGTTTTTACGCAATTTGACTTCGGAAGGGCGGGCAATTTTAAACTGGTTTTGCAAATTATGTCCCAGGCCACCATTTTTCAAGGGCAGTGCAAAGCATGCGACCTTGGAGTGCTGCAGATACATGGAAAGGAAAATAGACGGCGCTATAAAGTAGATCGGAACTCGTCGGGACCATCACTGTAGGTCATCGTTTGCGTGTTTTATTGAATGGGACACTTGTGTAACACCTGCTCAAGTGGTGTGGGCGTTGTTCCTTTGATGAGGAGGCCATCAGTCGTGGTTCGTTGGTGAGTTGGTACTCGGCGTGAATGGCTTACCTCTAGAGTCATCGACAAGAGTATGAGGGACTCCTATCTTTGAACTTCCCAGATATGACACCGTCGTTATCAGCGCCAGATAGTCAAAATAGAGGATCCCAATGCTCAATTATCACAAGGCGTCAGCATACTTTCAATCCTTTCCAGGACAAATTATTTCCCTTCTTTCCTTCTCGCACGTCCCTCCCTGCCCCCTCTTCACTCTCTCCACGCTGTCTGCCGGTTCCTCTGCACTGTGCACGGAACAGCACGTGGTGTGGAGGCACTGGCCGGCGGCGACTCGGCGGTCCGGCCTTGGCAGCAGAGGCCTCCCGCCGTCTTACGCTGCCCAGCGGACCACTCGACCGGCCGGCCGGGCGGTGTCTGTGATCCCCCGCCACCTGTGGCCACCGCCCGGGCCGCCCGGCTCCACAGGCACACAGCAGCGCTCAGCTCGCTCATACTAAAACCATGGCTCCCGACACGGCTCACATCTGACATCATCCGAACCACGATGGAAAAGTTGTGGTACGCCATCTTCCCGGGGCTGCACAGAATTACTGGTGTAGTTTCGCCAACTTCCGGTGCTCTTGTTCTCGCTGACACTGTGGCATGATGAGATAACGACAGCCGCAGCAGCGCATACTAACTGCAGTGAGAGCATGACACATATAAATACATACAGGGCCGTACAAACTGCAAATGTTACGAAGTGGTGCGACACTTTGGTGCGATCAATGACTTTTTTTATTAGTTTAACAAAATACTTGTCTAGAGATGCGCCATTCGCTTGCGGCTGTCCGTGGATCTTATCATAAAACTTAAGAATTACACGATTTCTAAATATCTTTTTTACGTAAGCAGGCCATCTCAATGATCTAATGTTACCATCTTGTTGCCGGCTGCAGTCTCTCAATGCCTCCTCTCCGGACCTCAGTTGTGTCACCTGTAAAAGCACCTGGGAAAATATGGTGTCCAAATGGTGTCTCTGCCGGCATCTGAGCGTGGCTTCTCCGTCTCTATTGACCTCTGAGGATCCTCACCACTATGCCGGGTTCTGCGAACCTCTGCCGTCTGTCCCGGGGTCCTCCGCCGGGGACGGGTGTCTGTAACCTTCCGCTCAGTGTCGCAACGGTGCGCTCTGTCCGAATACAAACCATCCCCGGGGTGCAGCCGACACCTCAAGTGCCAACTGGTGTCCCCTCCTCAGCGAGCGAGCAGACAGGAGGCTGTCGTCGTCCCTCGACACTGGCCTTTACCTATGTGTGTTCGCAGCTGTTGCAGGGGTGTGGACACCTGCGGTAAGATTTCGGCTGCTTTCCGGCCAGTGAGCGTTGCCGGCCAGTAAGTAGCTGCCGGTTGTTCTGGGAGAGTGGGCACAGACAGCGAGTTCCTGGCGTCCAGCCGACACCGACTCAGTCATCAATCGTACGCTCAAGGTGAGCAGTGAGCTGGTGAATCGGCAGTTTCTGTCCGGTGGATTTCCTAAATAAGCAGCCAGCGGTTCGGACGGAACGGTCGTTAAACAGATGAGCTGAATAAGGTTTCACATTTGTCCATTTTCGCTCATATTTTAGATTAAAATTCCCAAAAAATTAACAAATGCCTAAGTGTTAACATATCTTTATTTACCAAAATAAGAATTAATTCACATTGACATTTTGCAACGAAGAGCAGTTCTAACTCAAGAGTGCTCACTCACGGAACAAGGACACAGGGTCACAGGCACATTTGCAGAAAATGAAGCGTGCTATCACAGACATTCTGCCACCCTTCACAAGCAAGGACCTCATCTTTGAATAAAGAGACGATGATATTAAAGTTGAATGTTACGTTGAGCGGCTGTGATTTCTGAAGTCTGTTCATCACGTCATGGATTGGAATTCACTGCGAGTGAATTTCATCACCGTCCGTGCTGCGGGAGGCAGGGGGTGGGGCGAGGCGTCAGCTGGCGACTCAGAGCGCCGCCCACTGCCGGGATCCTGGGAAGGTCATGTCGATACAAGTTCGCCGAACGCGTGCCTCCGTCACCGGTCGGTGAGAGCGCTGTGAGTAACGCAGAGGCCGAGTGAGCTAATGACGCGGCAATTTCCCAGAGACCGGGTCTGTGACGTCACAGAATGGGAGAGACTTCCGGTACACGACTCAGGTGTGAAAGAAAAAACGAAAGAGGAACTTCATTCTCTTTGTTAGTCAAAGTCGTCAAAAATATTCCTGAATACAATTAAAATTACCCAGCCGGCAGTTTGGGAACCTCTACCTCAGCCCGAGATAAATAGACTCGCGGTATCTGCCCACACAAGCAGCGGCGGCGGCGGTGGCGGCGGCGGCGACGGCGGCCTTGGCGGGGCCACAGGGCGACTGGTACCGATGGGGCGCCGACGAGTCACGTGACACCACACAGAGAGACTAGCACCGGTGGGATGTCTGGTCACGTGACCGGCTGGCCGCCCGCCAGGACTCGACCGTCTCGGCTCGGAGTTGGGCTTGGGGCTCGGGGCTCAGGACTGGAACAGGTGCCGGAAAGCACTTCCAGAGGTCGTACTTACAACAAGAATCAGCTGCAGCGGGGTGGCGGTAAAGGAGAGCCATTACCATCCGGTCACTGAAGGTTATCGTGGTTAATCGTAATCAATGTATAACTTCCCAGTAAAGGGGATTAGGAATCATTACCAGTCTGTGATACTGCTGTTGATAGTCCTGTTTATGCAAAAGCATTGACTAGCAAGCATCAATTCGATTGATTGCCAGCCTTTTGGCGTGCTATTATGGGGAAATATGACGGCAAGCAAGCTGCTATTGCCTAATTTTTAAACTTTGCTTTTATTTATAATGTCCTAGTTCATAGAATCAACGTGCAGTTTCTTGTAAGCCGTTGCCAGTCAAGAAAATATAAATGACCCTTGGTTTCCACTGGCTCTCCGTCCAGTGTTTAAATACAGAGGAATCGATATATTGATTCCTCTGTTCAGGGTATGACTAGTGTCAGCCGTCCAGCCCAGAGGACAGTGTCCAGCGTATCGGCTAACCATACATGGGACTCCTCACTCTCCAGTCGGCCGGGGCATCTGTAAGCCGGATGGAGGTATTTACCGCAGGCTCGCGGAGAAACCGGCGACTCGCATCCAGCGGAGCGGAACCCCGGAGGTGTGAAATTCGCCGGCGTTTCACTGGAAACCAATAGGATGCATTCCGGTAAATTTGGGTGAACCGTGTTTCTCCGCTTATGCTGCTTTGATAAGCAACTGCATCCCTTTCGAAAGACATATTGGAGTAACAAAATTCAGCCTCAATTCAGTGCCTACCTATGTATGAATATTAGTTCAGAGATAATGATATAGGCCCACATTCAATCACACAGTGGTAAAATGTGAGGCATATCTACGTTCAATGCCACCGGTAGCTCACGGTTTAATCAAATAGAAGTAGGGCGGCTGGACAGTTTCGCTGCGTGATTCCATTATATTGGGCCGCTTTAACGGCCCCAACATCAATGTATCACAATGCCTTTTCGGCCTTGCTTTGTACCATGTGTGGTCTTCTGAATGTCACCGGTTGCATGGAACGCATCAGTTTGGGTCCACTTGACAGCATCCACTGTGTAACGAGTGGGGGCCCTGTGATTAACCTGCCGAGTGCCAGCCGAGCCAGCCCGTCCGCTGCACTGCATCCGTCCTACAGAGCGCCCGCTATACAGACAGTAGGACGACACATCATACCCTTTCAATGGCAGCTGCATATGGTGAGCGGAACACGTGTGACAGACGGGATCGTAGACCATTGGCAAGTCCGGCTGATAAGCGCAGCGATCACCCACGACTAGTGGTCTATCGCCTAGCTCCCCATGGTCGCGTAGTGGCGCGGGCAGCAGCCGGGGTATCAATTACGGCAGCATTGTTCCACCCACCCTTGCAGGTGGTCGCACGTGATGATTGGAGGTGAGTCATGGAAGCTGGACCGGCCGCGCCCGTCGACCGTCCCGTCCCGGACTGCAGCTCCGTCCAGCCCGGGCGGCAGCTGCTCTCACCGGAACTCAGTGCGAGCAATTGAAGCCGCTATTTTTAATGGAAAATGAGGAACTCGAAAATGATATCATCTAGCGAAAGTGAAAAAAAAAACTAAGCGCATTCAAAGTGCTTGGCAACAATGCGAATCGCATGATGAGATAATGCTTCAAAAACTTGAAATTTTACAGCGCGGCTCGCGAGGTCGGCGTAAACTCGATATTCTACAGGTGAGCACTTGCATTTTTTTAATTCATCAGTTTGATTAAAAATCAGCTCTGAGTGTCTGGAGTGCCCGGTTGGCCCCCTGCCGGCCGGCGGCGGTAGCTCCGCCCGCTGCGGCGCGGACTGGACCCGGGTGCCCTGCCTCCCTCGGACGGGGTGCCGGTCGGCGCGCCGCGGCGCCGCTCAGTCCGTCGGTGTCCACAGTGGTGTCCGCTGCCGGCGCGCGCCTCCGATATACCGGTGAGTGGCCGCGGGGTCTGCCATCTGTGACCCCCTCGACAGGACACTGCCCTTTGATCCCTGGTCAACCCTCGGAGTCTGCCCCTGTGACCCCTGGTCAACCCTCGGAGTCTGCCCCTGTGATCCCTGGTCAACCCTCGGAGTCTGCCCCTGTGATCCCTGGTCAACCCTCGGAGTCTGCCCCTGTGATCCCTGGTCAACCCTCGGAGTCTGCCCCTGTGATCCCTGGTCAACCCTCGGAGTCTGCCCCTGTGATCCCTGGTCAACCCTCGGAGTCTGCCCCTGTGACCCCTGGTCAACCCTCGGAGTCTGCCCCTGTGACCCCTGGTCAACCCTCGGAGTCTGCCCCTGTGACCCCTGGTCAACCCTCGGAGTCTGGCTCTGTGAGCCCTGGATGGTGGACGATAGTCACAGAGCTACCCTGTGAGCTCTGAACAGTGAAAACTTACCGGATCGTCCACCGTCAACCCCTAACCACTTCCTGTGTGACCGCTACGGCATCCCAATGACTCCTGAAAACCCCTCGGATTGGTCAGCTTGGCCGGTGACAGTCACTGCGGCACCCCTGGGGTCGGATCCTGCCTTGAACCGCGGCAGTGTAGTGGCGAGGACATGCAAAGGTGATTACCTATTCCCGAGCAGACTAGTGCATGCCTGTGGTAGGTGGATTATGGACGGAAACCCGAGGAAACCTTGGCATCTGGGATTTCAGCCGAGATTTGTTACAGAAGGGAACGTCTTGATGCTTGTGGATCTGGGCTGGTAGTTCTTAGAGAGGAGGTTACCTCGATATCCGACAATCTAGTCATTATAGTAAGACCATGATGCGAACAATCTACATTATAATTGCTGGGACTATGAACTATCAACTTATGTTTGATATGCTGTAGGTAATGCTAGGATAATCTAGACGATGGCATGGCTTGGTAGTTTCAGTTTTACCTTTTTCTCAATAGGCCATAAAGCAAACAAACAAATGAACAGCAATAAAGTCTTTGCAACAGAGCAAATGCACAAAAATTGCAAAATAACTGCAGCACAAATGAGCGGCATGCCAAGGAGTAAAAATCAAGTTGTTCATCACCAAACAAGAAACTATTGGCATTTCCGCCAGCCCCATTGTTAATCGCTCCCGAATGTCAGCAAGTTTCGGGATATCTCGCGTGTAAAATCGCATCAGGAGATAGCAAAGGTAGATCCGGAGATCACATGGCCGAACATGTTCACCAGCCTCAGATCTGCCGCAACAAAAACTAACGGGCAAAAGTTGCCGCTCCTAGGTCACCATCTGACATTGGGTGAAAAGTAAAAGTGCGCGACATGTATTCGCTGCATTTATCGGCGTGACGCCGTAATTCACTGCTGTCCGCCGCGAGGTTTTGTGCTCTACTTCCGTTGGCGGCGGGGTGGATTTATTTCACCGTCACTCTGTCTCATGACACGGCAATTATCAGCCACAGGGACCCGTAGTCTGTTACGTGACTGGTAGGCTGCAGACTGAGCTCTGTAAAGTATGCAGCAGCGGCGTGGCAGCTTGGTCAATGCCGGGGATGGAGGGCTGACTGATACACTGGCAGAAAACAGCGCAGTAATAGGGCTGGTTACAATGTAATGACTCGACAAATCACCCCGTCCGGTGCTTGTTCAATGTCGAGTAGTTGGTTAGACGAGTTTGCTTATCTGCTCGTCTCGCACGGTTGCGGAGCTTGGATGGCCAAATAATTAAAGGGCTGCTGAAAAATGTTAAAGCGTTCTCTGAGGAACCATAGAGCTAAGCGTGTGGGGCAATTTCGTTTAGAAGAAGGGAGTGAGTGATTGTGGTAAACCATCATTTTGATAATCGTGGTGCTTCGCTTTTAAATGCGGAGTAAAAAAGGAACATTACCGAAACATTTTGCACGATTCAAATGATCGCAGAAAGGGTTAATTAATTCATCGGCTGCAAACGATCAGTATAAGCCTTGAAAGTGCTCGCTCTGTGAGTTAGCGTAATGTGCTACATTCAGGTCAGTTGGCACCGGCGCAGTGTGAGATGTCTATCGACTCCTGTAATTGGGTTTGGACGGTCGGGGGCGGCGAGGCGGGGCAGGCTGGGAGGGTCGCAGAGGGCCTCTGGCCCGACTAATGACACCGTGTCCGTCAGAAACATCGGTAGCTACCCCCGGGGACGACCGACCTCCGCCCGTCGCCCCCGGGCGGAGGTACTTATCGTCCGACTCCTCCCTCCGTCCCTCGGTTCGGCCCTCCCGTCCATTGGCAGCTCACCGAGGACACCCCAGCGCCCACAGGAAACGTCCGTCCTCCCGTCTCCATGGGACACTTCCCTCAAGGGAGATTTGTCCTCCCGTATCCACGGGAGACTGACTGTCTCCCCGGGAGGCTAGCTGACCTCTTCATCTCCTCTCAGCTGGGTCCCGCCACCTCCCGCGGTCCCAGGGGTGATCGGTACCGGCCGGTTCGCCTCCACCTCCTCTCGGCAGCGGTGGTCCTCCGGCCGGTCCACACCACACCACGCCGGCCGCTGCTCCGCCGTACCCAGGTGGCCGCTGCTCCCGCGGCGAGGTCGCGCCTCCCTCTGACGCTGGCCAGAGCCGAGGTCAGCCCCGGCCGGCCGGTCCACCGGACTGGACCGTCCGTCCGTCCGCCGCGCCGGTCAGAGGCTCCGCGCCCGTCAGATTCAGGTCACATCGGCACGACCGCCGCCGGCGACAACACAGGGTCAGCGCCGGCGGTCACCTGCGCCCATCCGATGAAACCGACTGCCACCTGGTGTTTTACCAGAGACCAGGGGCTCACCCAAGATTAAAACACCGCATAAGAAAAGATATCCCATACGGTTTCTGTGATACGCGGGCCACAGGTGGTGCAACAGTATCAATCAGGAACAATCAAGACGAACCATTTCCGAGCTGTCATTTCATGCATCATCTTTGGCTATCTGAGGGCACTAAAATTACATTGTGGCCGTTTTTGCAGCGGTAACACTGAATGCAGGAACACAGACGAGGCGGAGATCAGGGTGTGGTTCGCTAAGTGTATACCTCCCAGGAACTCCGGTCTGCGGCTTAGCCGGGCATCTCCTCATGCGAGTGGGCCATCCCAGTCTGGGCAGCACGCTCCGTTTTGTTTCCATTTACCGCCACGAGCCCGCTGAGCCGCTGAGCCGCTGACTGGCCGGGGTGACGGCAGCGGTCCCGGTCGGCAGAGGCGCCGGGAGTCGGTCGGGTGAGAGGGAGAGTGTCGCTCGGCCGTGCGCCGCCCGTGATTCACGCACCGTCCGCGACCCCGCGAGGTCGGCGCCGCGTCCTTGTAAGGCCGTCCGCTCCGGGGGCGCCGCCACCGGCGCTGCAGAAGATGCGGCACAGAGACGAGCGGGGCTTCGGTTCTGATCAAGGGGCGCCGGAGGGAATCCGTGATCCAGAGATGCTGAGGCAACAAGTGTGATCCAGAAGCTGCTGAGAAGAGCTGCTCGTGGCCCAGAAGTCCAGAAGTGCTGAGCGGTGCGCTGTGTGAGGTCCAGGGCCACCAGAGGGGCGCCGGTTGCGTAACCCGCCGAGGACGTCCGCCGCGTCTGACTCGCGGAATACCGGGAGGTGCCGCTGACACGAACCGACGTCATCGGGGCGTCATCCGTCGTCATCCGTCGGCCGGGGGTCGGTACGGGCGCCGGCGACACGACTGGTGCATATCTGACCGCGGGCACGCCGTCCTCCGGTCAGTGTTGGCCAACACCGCGGCCACATACGGGGCCGAGAGTTTCCCAATACTACAACCGCAGCCGCCCATCAGTGGAAATCAGCCAGCTCATTTGAAATACATGCCAGTGCAACTGACAGAATACATTGACCGATTGCAGATTGAAGCAGCACGCTGAACACGTCTCCGCAGAGCATCTCCTTTGTTTGTATTTCTATTGAGCGTGTATCAATATCCAAAGTTATAGGTGGATGAAGAATGAATGAAGCCATCTCGTGTGGCGTGTAACCGGCGGCCCATGAAAGCGAAAGCTCAACATGCACAGCCACTGACCGGTATTCAGATGGCCGGCGTGGATGAATGACTGAGCGGCGGCAGCCAGACGCGCCTGTCTGGCCGGGCGGCTGCATAAGGCGGCCTCTGAAGGCCATCGAAGTCGGCCATCGATGCCCTCCGCCGGCCAGCGCCAGTATCCCTCGGACTGTGCTGAGACGGTGGGGACTAGGTGAGGAGCGGGCCACAGCGAAAAGGTGCAGCGTTCGGTACATACGCGAGCCTTTCGGTCAGACTTTTACACGATTTTAGTCAAGACAATCATTGACTTTCTCCATTTAGTGAATCAAAATATTAGTATCGCTTAGTCAGCCCTTTAGTTCTCATACATAATTCGACACCTGTTCGTCGCTGGGCCAGACTTCTTACCCATGCAGAGGAGTCTCTCTTTTTTCTACTTCAGTTCCATCATCGACAAAACTTATTTGGCCGCAGGACTCGTGTTCTATCACACTAACAAACACGTAAATAAGACGTCAGCGACACAATGCATGAACTGGATGGATTAACATAGCCCGCCTTCCGACGTGTCGCCTGCCTTCAGCGCTCTGAGCACACGGAAGCGACGCCGGAATGCCCTCCGGAGTTCCTGCATCACTCGGTCCGAGTCCAGTTTTTACCGACTCGTTAGCGTCCACAGCACACTGTGCGCATTACCTGATTAGCGCGCGGCCCATTAGGAAATTACCTCTGTACGGGCGGCCAGCCGCCTGGGCACGAGCCGTCAGTCGTACGGTGATGTCATGCACGCGACGTCAGGCCGCGTCCGTCAGTCCTGGCAACGTCAGTCCGTATGATAATTATTAGCCGTTGGGTTTTATCTACCGCTTTTCAGTTGCCTGTGTCCCCAGACAAGCATGACCGGTAAACTTAAAATAAGGGACACACCTGCCCAGTGACGCCCACCCATGTGTCACACATTACCCCCATCATATACCCAATACCCATCCAGTCCACCTTTCGATGGCCTATGTCGGTCCACGCTATCCCGTCCTACCTAGCGACCTGTGATATGGGCCCTGCGGTCAGGGCTGAACCTCTGACCACGCTCCGAACTCAGTACCCGCGGCCGCCGTCATCGAGTCATGGCCAGATATCAATAGCTGGTGACGGCCCGGGCCTGAAATCCGCTGTCCAAACGGTACCGGCGGAGTGGCGTGTCCAAGACGGACTATACGGGCCGGCAGGACAGGGCTGGTAAAAATGGTTTTGGTGGCTCTGACCAAATTTTCGGCCATGAAAAGTGGCTCCTAACACGCGTAACAGAAGAGGCTTGAAAGTGCGGTGAACAACGTCCTTTTTCAGGAACACCAGACACCTTAAACATCATCAGTAACTATTTTAGTTTTACTTATAGCTCACTGATGTATCCTGATTTTAGGACATCGCCTGGTGTCAAACACAGCAAAAGAATGTAGGTAGGTATATAATTTCTTCTACTTTTGTTTAAGCTGGTTGGTGACAGAAATGTAAGGCACAAATGCATGTAAGGCAATGAATGTTGTTGACAAAAAAAAATATAATACTGACTCACCAACAGAGGAAATTTCATCATCTCACCCACTAGCATAGATCTTCCGCAGGCTGGTCATTGTCTGCATCATCTGAGATAGGGGAGAACGGGGTCAATTGTAACATTTTTTGCATTTTATCATCTGGTGCAAACACGTTTGCAGTTATAAAGCTCTTTCTTTTATTTTCAGAAACTATGATGTTTTGTCTTTAAAATGCAGTTAAAACATTTCCGAAATAACTTCTTTTTCGGGTCAAAATTGTTGTTCGAAAAAGTCAATTCAGCTGTTACAATTCACCCCAGATACGGGGTCAAAAGTAACACCACCCGGGGACAATTGTAACATGTTAATTTACAGGCTACAGCAACACAATTTTTTCCAAAACTTTGATTTAACAAAAGTATTGAACACTTGTTCATCTTCCCAGACTTGATAAGGACGGTTCTTCTCAGGAAAAAAGGCCTAAAACCTCGCACTTATACAGGGGTTGGATGGACCTCCTCTCCCTTGGTTTTTCGCAAATAAATCGCGTAAAAAGCTGCCGATTGCGACAAAACTTACAGTTCTCTTAATTCTAGCAATGTTTCATCTCCCTTGAAAATTTGACGACTTTGACATAATGGCCACTGACCTATAACCTGTTACATTTGACCCCAGCAAAAATGTTACAATTGTCCCCGTCGCGTCTTGACATATTTTAGACGAAACTGGCGCAAAAAGATGTTGCATGTACAGCATTTAATGCTTTCAATTTATCGACAACAAGCCTGCCAACGCATACACAAAGTCTAAAGTCGATATCTTTTCAATGGCGGGAATGAGCTAATCAAATATAACGGAATAAAAATTTACAAAATGCTCTCAAAAACACATTACTGTGCACAGCCATCGACATACCCGGCACTTTCGCTTCAAACTCCGTTGGGAAAGGCAGTATAGAATAACGCATTTTCAGTCTGAACATCAGCTCATTCTATTGGTAAGCTTATGAATTATTAGCACTGTTACAATTGCCCCGTGTTACATTTGACCCCGCTCTCCCCTACACATGATTGATGATGTCCTAGGCTGAGAACTGAAACACAAAGGCACTACAAGTGAAAGTCTAATGTCTAATATTAATTTTAGTTACAAAATGCCTGAAATATAAATAAGGATTGCTTATATAAGCATATTTTGAGTATGACGTACCAAAAAGAAAAACATGCAGAAGAGGAACATATCTTAATCTTCAAAATTTAATTTGATTTTGTAACAAATATGCTAACCATTACTGGGTTGGTTGGCAAATAAATGAGTATCTTTAGCCACTTGAGTTAGGTATCCGTATACATCTTCAAAATAAAAACAAGCGCCATATTTATGTCTAGCTCCACAGCTTGACCAGCTTAAAATATTGAGGTAGGTGGTCTATGAGATTGCTATGAGATGTACTATACAGAAAAGGAGCAACTTCAAATCCAAACGAACAACAACCAACATACCATGAAATGTACAGTTTGCCCCAAGATACCTATAAGAAACAGGTAGGTCCGATGTGGTCCGATGTTTTGAGTAAAGCCCTGGTGACGTCACAGACGTTTCTTAAATGGAGAATTTCGCCTATAAGAAAAATATTTTACAAACGAAAATTTGTGTTCTATTAGGAAAAAATACAATCTTTCAATTTCATCATGAAACGTATATAAATTAATTACAAAACTTGAAATCCTGTGAGTGTTTGTCCCAACCCCCTGCTATACCTTTGGTCACGTGACTGCCATGATAAACTTTGCGTTTTGCAATGTTATGACTAAAACTTTAGTAATAAATGTTACACGTGTATTATTTATGATGTCGTAGGCAGCAATCGTGTAATTATATTCCTAAAATATATACAATCTGTTGAAAAGAGGTCACGTGATGTTACCAAATTGTGCTCTGACAGCATCTTCTTGAACTTCGATTTTGAGTACTTTGTACCTTCATTGAGGCCTAATAACGGACGTTTTTAGTTATGAAATGAAGCAATGAAGCTAATGAGGGCAAAATTTAATCATTTTTGCACTTTCAGGCCGGGCTATCCTGGCATGAACTTCAGCCAGTTTGTGTGTTAAGCGTATGGTGAAGGGAAAACTTCACGCCCGGCTGACGTCACAGACCTCGGCTACCAAATCGTGTCCGGTGGGGGTCGGTTTGCCCGTGCCGCAACCAGCCGCAACCCTGCATGCCCTGCATCAAGGCCATCCCTGCATTGATAAAAATCAAAAGGCCACTTGAATATCATTATTTGTGTTCTAAACTAGTCGGTAATACAGTGAACCGCCAATGGCAGAAGGCTCTGTGGCTCCCCGTTCCCTCAACACTATAGGTCCTCATCAACTGATAAAAGTTACGGAGCCCTATTCTCCGTAGTGTTAAAGCTGGAAATCGACTGATGGCTCTTCGACTGATGAATGCTGACGCTGTTCGCGGTAAGCATTTACAGCTATTCTGAATAGGCTACCAGCTTTGTACTTTGTAGACAAACATTGCGCATAAGATCTCATTGGGAAATTGAATGCTGCTACTAATTTAATATTTGTGCTCAGGCATCTTGTATTTAAAGGTTTGTCGTAGAAAGAAAATGAAAATATGAAACAAAACTTGACAGTTATCCTGCACATGCATACTTGCGTTGAAACGCTTATTTCTGGCTCCCTAAATAGCTTGTACAGCTATTGTTCTGGCTCCGATATTATCAGCGGATCGGCGCTTTTTACCAGCTTAATTACTGAGGCATAACACGCCAGTACAGAGCACGGGGGTCAGGGAGGGGTCAAAGGGCACAGGTGAGTCATCTGGGGCAGGCACATGGGACGTGACAGATGAGGTGATGTGGATGTGTCTTAGAAAAAGTTAGAACTGTGATGGGCAGAATGAACGGAACTTTGCTGTGCCTACATTGCCTGATCAGTGATCACGTTTGTTTGGAAATCGCGTTTGCTCGTTTCCATGACGACGGATGTCAGACATTCCCCAGATACGATCAGAAATGTTAATGTTGACAGAAAAGCTGCGCGGCAATCCTCGGAGGCTCCGCCAACGCCGGTAGCGCAGCCGGCGTATTTGGGCAAAAGCCGGCCCAAGGCCCTCCCGACCGGCCCATAAATAATGGGTCCTCGGTGGCCGGTGCTCATGCCCACCTGTGCTGCCCCCTCCCCATGAGTGCCCCCGCGGCCTGTCTCACTGCCGGCCGGCCTCGAACGGACGTACGAAATTCGGGAGGCTCAACTGAATCTGACAAATAAAAATACCTTTTGTTCTTTACTAATGTCCTGATCGCAGTCAAAATGTAATTATCAGTGTGTTGAGGGGATCTTCTCCGGTCCCCGGGTGTCGTTTATGACGCAGTTGACGAGTCGACGAGTCGACCCCCGTCCACAGTTGACGAGTCGACGAGTCGACCCCCGTCCACGACTCGCCACTGACGAGTCGACCCCCGTCCACCTTTGACTGTCGGTCCCCGTATTATCCGTCCTACGGGCGCCTCGGACGGCCTCGGATGGCCCCGCCGGCGGCGAGGTCCTCCCATTTCCGGCTGCGCGTGCCATCTGTCCGCCTGTCCGTCTGTCCAGTGGCGTCACCGCGCCGCACGCCGTCCCGGCACGCAGCTGACCTTGCGTGGCCTCTCGGAACGGGTCCTTCCCGACGGGTGGGTAGGCGGAGGTCCCACCAAGGTGCTACCGCCGCCGGCGGCAGTGCGGTGCCACGTGGCCGTGCACTGACCGGCAGTGACGTCAGCGGGGCGTCAGACTCACAGACAGTCTGTCTGCCGTGGTGGGAAGTTCAGTCTGCCAGTCTCTCACAGCATCCCCGTGACTGTATGTTGAGTTGGCGGCAGAGACCCTCGATCCTGGATCTCAGATCGCTCAGCTTCGGCCGGGTGGGATCTATTCCCGGTCCGGCACACACGACTCCTTGATGTCTTGTCTATGAAGTCCACGGCGGAGGGGTCCTCTCAGCGGTGCTGGCGACGGGACTTCCCATAACAACGGGCCCCCATAACGTGAGCAATTCCCATAACAATGGGAGTTTCCATAACGAGGGAGGCTCAGCTCCGGTGTGCACTGAGCCGGGCGCGGTCGTTGCCGGCCCCCGCCTCATGGCTGATGTCGGATGTCTGCGGGCCACACCACCGTGCAGCGATATCAGGACGGCACACGCGACTCCCATCCCCCCCTCCGCCCACGGATCAGGCAGCACGCGACCTTCCCCTCCACCACCCGGTTCCGTGACCTCGCCCGGAGCGACGCAGTTGACCCGGGAAGGGGTACAGGGATCCGGAGCTAATCAATGGAATCGGCAAGTAAGAAAAATACAAACCTATAGATAATCAGCAAACACAAATTATTTGTGTTGTTACGCTATCGTCATCAGTTGCTTTACTGTTTAATATTACACTTTTCTAGTTAACCCGCGCCCCAGTGGCGGTCTCAGCCAACTTCGCCCTAGTGAGGGGGGGCATATGTTACCACCCACCTCTAACTCAAAAACTAAGAGGGCTAGGAAGACGCGGTAAAAAGCAGTCGATAGCTCTCAATGCGTACGTTTGAAAGTATTTCGATCATTTTTCACCTTAGAGCAATATTGGGGTCACCAGAGGTCATCAAAGGTCAAAATTTGCCAATTGTCATTATATTTTTCAGAAAACATGCCGCTATCTCAAGAACTATGGTAGCTAGAAAAACGTATGGAAGAGCAAACGATAGCTTTTGAACTCTTCTTTTGAAAAGGTCATTATCAATATTGACCTCAGGTCAACGGTTTAGCCTGCAGAGGGCAAAAACTCCAAAAATAGCTGTTTTTTCGAAAAGTGTTTTTCGGCAATAACTTTCGACTACAAAAAGCCACGACATTTCTATTGCCAGAATCGTGTTCCCCTCGCCGAGACGCGTCGAATGAACTATAATTTGACCTTGAAAGGTCAACTTGAAAATTTGACCTCAGGTCAAGGTCATGACCTTACCGGAAAAGGTCATGTTGCATATCAGTCGATGCGTCTCAACAAGACAAACACAATGAGACCATCCCCAGCGTTCTATCTCTTTCCAATCGCGAGTTATTGGCAAAAAACTGTTTGTAGCCTCAAGTGACCTCGGATGACCTGTCTTGAGGCTATCAGCAAAAATGACACCTTGGTCATCACGAGTGGACTAAATCATTGTGATTCTGAAATATTTGGACTGTTCCGATGCGTACACACGGATCTAGAGGCATTTTCATTTTTCTCCATTGACTTGTAATGGAAAGGTCACGCCACTGACCTGACCTTAGGTCACGGATATAAAAAATCCGAGATATACAAATTGTAGGCGCCCATAACAGCATGCAATCCACCAAGTTTAAAACCTTTCTTACAAACACTCCAGGCTGGACATGATTGCAAACTTTTTTTAGGCTTGGTCAGTTAACTTGACCTGGTGACCTGACCTGACATGACCTGGGGTCAAAAATTTCACACATTGTCCAAAATTGATGTACCAAAAGCTACCCCAAGCGGCGCGGCGCTACGCGCCGCGGTTTTTTATTTACACGCAAAAAACGCGACAGGGTGGTAACATATGCCCCCCCCCCCACTGGGGCGAAGGTTAAAATGGGTGCACATTTCTGTTTAATTAATTAAACTAACGTCGACCACGCCCAGTATTACGCTAATGCAGCAGCCAACAAAAGCCTGCTACTGCCCCAACTGAAAGCCTTCTGCTGAAATCAGGGAAGTTCCTGCCATGAAACTGGAATTATAGCTGCCTGTCTGGAACAATTTGTTCGTCGCTAAATCACAGCAACAACGAACGTAATGTGGCGCAGTCTCGGGGTTGTTTGAATGACGCAATGCGTTCGGGGGATTCCGCATCATAGCTACGTTGTTACGCAATGCAAAACATTCAATAGTTGTAAAAAAGTGCGTGATAACAACTCTACAAGATAAGATAGATACTCGTCACCGTTGCATGGCTGGAAGGATTAGCTATGTGAGGAATTAATTTTTATGCCTAGACTGCATTTCCATGCATGTCCTCTCTCAGATAGAGAAGCCGCAAACACATTTGGAAGCATGCTTTAAGGCAGCAGCAGGTATACAACTGTCGGCTTGCGGTTAACATTTCGGACCGTACTAAAAACGTAGATACATCATCACTTGCGGCCATAAAATATTGAAGAGTGGACATTGGCAGCGAGTACTTTGGTTAGTGAATTTTAGCTTTCCCATGGTGTCGGTGAACTTGTGACATTGGTGAGTCGGTAACTCATTTCCAAGGATTACAGGGCCGGATCGCCCCTGATAGAACAGTTAGCCAACAGGCCACGAACACTGCACTCGCCTTGACGGTATTTGGTTAGAAGAGGAGAAGAGGCTCTAGCCCTCGCCCGCACATGCCATTTTCCCATCCTAGAACGCACATGGGGGGGGGGGGGTTGCCACCCCCGCGCCATTTCGTTCCTGTTGGAGATAGAGCTTAGCGGTAAGGACCAAAAAGATTCTTTGGGAAGAGACGAATTTAATGATACCCAGTTTTACCTTCTCAGGTCAGTCATTGACCTTCCAGGTCAGGTCAAACTAAAAAATGTTGCTGTTTTGGGTCACCGTTGGATATCAAGTGCGCTGCTTAGCATATACCGATGACGATGCCGTTTTCTGGTGCCAAGCCAGCTAGAACCTCTTTGTCACACTACCCGACCAGGTTTTTGCTGCTGATGTCATTTCAGGTCAAGTTAGGTCAAGGTCAATTATATGTGTTTGTATGTGTGTGTGTGTCTGTGTGTATACTGATGTGTGCACCGATTGTTTATGTGTCCATATTACATGAAATCATGATCTGAGAAGCTTTTACCAAAAATGCAGTAAAAAAACTTCACAAAAAGTAAATTCCGCTTGCCCAAAACGCAATTATCTTAGATGACCTAGGTTGACCTTGACCTTGACCTTGACATCTGTACATCGTCGAACAACATGTTCCATGACAGGTGGGAGGTAAGACTGGCATGAAAGGCCGAAATCAAGGTGTCAAAAGCTCACAAGGCCCATAGCCAACGCAAGATGTTGAGAATTGGCCATTTGGGTCATGACACGACCTGAAAAACAAGGTCATATCTCCGAAACCAAAAGCCACAGAAACTTGAAATTTTCAGTGGACATCAAGAAAGGATAGAGGAGCAGCTATACGAAAAATCAGCCTTCTAGCTCTAAAAATGTTGAGTGCAGAGCAGAAAGACTACCTGGGGGGGGGGGTGGCAACCCCCCCCCCCATGTGCGGGCGAGGGCTAGTGATGCCAGCGGTCAATCGGTGTGCTGTGGTGATGTTATCCCTTAGGTAGAGATAACCGCTCAGTAATTAATTCACCAATCTGTTTACCGAAATAAATAGCCAGTCAGCCACCAGCTGCGTCAGCCAATAGGGCGATAAGGAATCAGCTGGCTCCTGTGGGACCATCAATCATGTAAAGCCCGCGGGACCATCATGGGTGTCTTCCATGATTGGAGGCGTCTTATCGATTCGCCATGTTTACATTAGTACATCGTATTTGGTTGAATAAGTAAAAGGTTTCGAAGTGACAGTAAGAAGTGAGCACATACCAACCAAGAAACTTCTTACAAATTGATACCGTCATGAAGACAAATATCCTCATAAAGGCTGACTTATCGTTAACTTTCAGTTTATTAATGGATAACGATTATTTCGTGCCTGCGCCATGCGTGACCAATCAGAGTTTTTTGTCTCGGTCCATGGTCGCTCAGTCGTGTGTGACGTGCGTCATTCAGACTATTCTGAAACTGAGCGCGGGACGCTGTTCGGACGCGAATAGAAACGCAGCCTGAAGTTATGGTGATTGGCCAAAGTTAGTGGCCAGCGTCCCTGGAACCGAAGGTTAATGGAAATGGGCATAACATCGATTTGGTCGATCCGTCCCTGGCCCATGGCGATTCTGATTGGCTCAGTAGCGCCAATGTCTGATGAGGGCGAATTCTGAAAGCATAAACAGTGGTGAGTTTAACATGAAGTTAAAACACTGATATACGTAATCATGCGGATTACGATTTCCTAGCTATGTATATTGTGAGCATATTCAAATAAACTATGGGCATGTTCTTTTAAAATACATGCTTTTTTCTCAAGTTACGATTTCAATTTAAGCCAATACCATTCCGGAACAATCCAACGGTGTTTCAGACTTAGCCCTGTCGGGCCGTCACACGGCGAGCAATATGAAAATTAAGCTACTTAACATTGGGTATAACAGCCGTGCAACAATATTGGGCACACATATATAATTGTGTGCAGCACCAAGCGCTCATCTTCAAGCCAAGGCGCAGTAGTTGTTCTTGGGGCGGAAGTGATGTGCTCTGTCGGCCCGGCCTTCGCCAAGGACGGTCCTCAGCCGGGGAGGCTCCGTCTTTTCAGCCGGGTGGTGAGGAAGAGAGCCTCTGCCGCTGGGAGTCGGCAGCGCTACCCACTGAGCACGGAGCCGGATCTGACCGTGTGTCCGCTCGTTTCCAGCTGCTCGCCTGTCCCGTATCGACGCTCCTCTCTGCTCGCGGGACGATGTCGTGTCTCCGGGTACTCGGACTGTTGGCGGTGCTGGCTGCCGCGACCGCAGGTAAGTAACCATGCCGAGCGACTTGCTGAATGATATATGTCAATATAGACTCTATCTGCGCATTTTAACCACATATTCTTACGGTAGTTTAGCAACGATTGCACGCCATGAACGGTCTTGTATGATTTTTCGGTTGGTGAGATTACTAGTTAACTTCAGTGCTTTTTTTATCGAATAAAACTATTAGGTGTGTGCCTATCCAAAGCGTTTAGAGTCGTGGTCTGGTCAAATGTCACATCACTTCAGTGGCCAAAGGCCGGTTCAATACTGTGGGTGTGTCGGCAGGCAAGGCCTCAGCAGGCGCCTGATTTCCTGCCGCGTCGTAATTGACCGAAACCACCAGTTGGAGTTAGTTATTGGGCATCGTGCGAATCTAAAGACCTTGGCAAACCCGTGTACCCACGATTAATGGCCGTAATCACCAATTATGGTCCAACATGTCCAAACACACATGATGTACCTATTGATATATCGACATAACGATGGACACTATCATGATGACAACACCCTTTTCTTGAGCACAATTATTTATTGTAGCACGGTTACATGGAGCCTTGAAACAATAAGATAGGTAGGTATTTCATTATATGAGGCCATTGGACCCGGCGAAGCCGTAAAGCCTGTGGTTTCAGTCCCGGTAAAACCTTGTACAAAATGATGTGTGAAAAAATGTGCGGGAAGCAAGGGCGTTGCGAACTTCCACTGGTATGCTATTGGAGTATCCAAGTAGGCATCCAAGCCGAGCAATAAAGGTTAACGCGGAAAGCTACTTTTTGAGGAGAGGGTCAAGTTGGACTGAGATGAGCTCTCCGTTGGCCGTGGTAAAAACGACTGTGGTTGTCAGTAATGGTGCCGGGAAGCTGATCTGTAGGATGATAAATTTATAAAGCTTAAATAGCTCCCCATTCACCAAGAGGAGGTAAAATGTTGATGTATGTAAACGTAGAACCGTCTGCAGTGCTGCCCCCTGACGGGATTTCTCTGTACTTTGACAGCGCCGACCGGCCAGCAGGCGGCGGGCGCGTCGCCGACCGAGGACCAGCAGTCGGCAGGTGAGATCCGCTCGGAGCGCGCTGCCTGGGCCGCCGCCAGGTCGATGGCCGGGCGGCGCGGCGGAGCGCAGTGCGCCGGTCACGGCTCGCCGCGCCTGGCTGGGACCGCACAGACCGCGCCGAGGCAGGCCGGTCACCTCCCGGCGCTCCTGAACCGCCGCCGAGGGGACCGCGGCTGGGCACGGCGCGGACGGACAGACGTGTCTGCTGTAGCCAGTAGCCTGACGGTTCCAGGCACAGCTTAGTATTCTCGGTTCGGCGACGGAACGGATCGCCCACCTGACCCGTTCCCTTCCCCTCTCACAGTCTCACAGCGCACACTCATTTGCAGTCTGACACCCAAGCCGTAAATCGACAACCCCCATCCACAATATGACACTGTCCATAAGCCCCTCACAACGGCCCGGCTTGCTCGGGTGCGACGCAAGTTCCCACTGCTGAGAGCTGCACCACCCATTATGCGGTAGTAGTTTTGCCGTGATGAATGCGTGGATTGCAGACAAAACAACCCGACGGCGATCAAAACTTTCGGATAAAAACAGCATAATTCGCACATTCATTCAACAGTACACACGCGAATTGTTCAACATTATATCGTGTATTGCATGAAAGGTACAGTGCTTACAAGATTTGACTGATATCTGACACTTGGCCTGTGTTTCCGTTCTCAGCGTCGCTGGTCTGGCCTGGCCTGGCGCCCTCCCCCGCCGCCGCGCAGGAGGCGGACGGTCGGCTCGGCCGGCTCTCGGACGACGTCCAGGTCTCCGTGGCCACCTCCACCTCAGTGGAGATCACCACGGTGACGACATCGGTCAGCTCCGAGATGGGACCGCTGCCGGCGCGGACGGGCCGGTCCCAGGACGCCGAGCGGTCACAGGAGGAACAGGATGAGGAGGAACATGAGGTGCCAGGAGCGGAACTGGAGGACGAACACACCGAGCTGGAGAAGGCGGCCGAGGGAGAGGCTGAGGTGCTGAAGTCGGCGGCCGGTGAGGTCAGCTCCCCTGCCGGTGTGACCGCCGAGTCGGCCGAGGAGGGAACCTCTGCCTCCGCGGCTGTGACGGAGACGGAGACCAGCACCGACTCCGCGGCCTCTGAGGGCACCGTGACGCCCCAGACTGAGGAGCAGAGTCCCGAGGCCGCAGCGGAGCAGGGCGGCGCAGCGCCAGAGTCCGCCACCGAGGGCTCCGGCGGCACGCCCGCCGACCCCGCCGAGGAGATCGGCACCAAGGGCACGCTGATCTTCGACCTGGGCCCGTCTGCGTCTGACGAGCTGCACGACCTGGTGCAGCAGACGGTGCTGGACGCCCTGATGGACGAGGGCCTGCTGTCGGCCATCACTGCCGACACGCCCGTCATCGAGGCCGAGGGCAGCGGCGTCGTCTTTCTGGAGGAGACCGGCTCCGGGGACGGAGAGGAGGGCCACGGCAGGAGCTCGCCGTTCGTGTCCATCCACTTCTGAGGGGACGCGGGACGTCGCTGATGAGTGTTGGAAGGACACACCAATGGGTCGAGTCTGGCAGGGAAGAGGCACACGGGCAGCTCACCTTATGAAACCCGTATCGGGAGGAAGGACGACTCCGTGAGGCCGCTCCGTGCTGCTCCACTGGCCCTGGAGAAGCCACCTTTCAGAGAAGAACAGCGATCAACATCGCGCTGAACAGACAGGCACGGTTCGTGTGAGCCTGATTATCGCTGACCATATCGGTGCTGAAGCTACTGCGGGTGCAAGACTAATTCTGTTGCGAGCGTGGTGCTCCTGCTGCGGGCTAAGCATGATGCTGGCTGAATGTCTCATGGATCTGTGCAGAAAGAGAGAAAAGTTGCGCGGAATGTCAAGCTTCACGCTCTGGGTAATGTCGTGTGCCGTCTGAAAGGACTGAGTGAAACGTCCTGTCAGGCTTGGAGCCGTGGCGAACAGTGTGGCGGTCCGACAGAGTGTTGGACGGGAACTGTCAGCGAGTGAGGACTGTCCGTGTGACTGACTGTACGTGTGTCTGTGAGGCCGAGCGCGCCCGTGGACTGTCGGAGGCTGCTGCAGAGGACGAGGCATTACGGGGCCCCGGTGGCCAGTGGGTGCGGGCCTGCAGTCTGAGGCGGCTCCGCTCCGCGCGCAGAGGGCATGTTCAAAAGGTGCGTGTATTTATTGTAAGGACTGTGTGCCATCTTGTCGCGCGCTTCATTGCCCCGCTGACCTCCGGTGACATCCGGTCTGAGGCAGAGACTGGGGCGGTGCGCGGGCACATCACCTCACTGATATTACTGATAGTATAGGGCACCGCGGTTCAGTTTTCCGGTTCGGACGAGTGTCGTCATCGGCCGCAGCTAGTCGTCACGGCCACGGGGTCATCTGAACAGGGGCGTTTGGACGCCGCCTATAGACCTAGACAGGACGACCATGTCGGTCGAGAGAATCGGATTGCTCAATTTGTTTCCGAATCGTTTTAGAATAGTTCAGCTCAGTGGTGCACGCTTATATTCATGCAATTATCAACATCTCAAACATGCAGCGATGCATGCAAGCAATGGCACATGCTTATGGATTATGCATACACACAACACATCTCTACATGCGTTCATTCACAAAAGCAGATAAGTATAACTAGTTAAAAAGTACCCAGTCTTCAGCGTTTCTTTCGTTTGTTTCCCAGCTGGTTGGTCTGACCAGTCGAATTAAAAGTTGCGAGAGATTAGCCTTTTTCAGGCTGTTCAGAGCTACTGTTCACGGTAGACCCTCTCCATTCACATCTCGCAATAAGTACCAGCGATGCACCACTTTGTTTCTATGCCATTAATGTCTGTCGTCATTCATTCGATAAATAAAATATTAATGAATCTCTCTTCTCAAGATTGTGCTGTTGTGGGAACTTTATGGTTAGATGAAGACATCAAATAAAATTAACCGAATAACAACCATAGGAGGGACAGTTTGGCTGTCCGCTGTTACGACCAGCGGACCGGAACTCCGTGACTATACCAGAGGTCAGTGAACAGCCGGGCAACAGAGCGGAGCGCCGTCTGGACGGCTAACCGATCAACAGACAGCGGTCTGGGCGGCTGACCGATCCACAGAGCAGGCTGGACAGCGAAAGGTCAGGCTGACCGACCGACAGGCCAGGATGGTCAGCCAATAGGTCAGGCCGACCGGCCAACAGGACCAGCTGTACGGTGGAGATAGTCGTGAACCCTCAGGTCAGTTGGCATTTCTGTGCACGATCAGGTTTAGCTGATAAGCTAGCTAGCCAGTTCGACAGAAGTCTTTGATCAGGTTAGTCAGTGACCTAACGCCTGCCCTGTACACGACTGAGACTCAACGCATCTTCTTTGCTCGGCGGTCCTCTGTGTCCCGGCCGGCCGGGCGCGGCCATCCTCCCTGAGTGCCCCCGGTCATGCTCAGCCATCCTCGCTGTGTGCCCCTGGCCGGCCTGGCTCAGCGGCGCGTGCAGTCCCCATCACCACCGGGAGCGGCGCTCCGGTCACACGGCACCACCTGGCGCCGTCACGGACCCCGGCCACGATACGGCGCGTCACGGAACGTCACGGTGAGTCACGGAGCGTCACGGACGGCCAGCGCGCCGACGGCAGACCGGCGCCCGCAGATACGGAAAGACGAGCCGTCGGTACTGGGAACAGTGGACAGGTGGCTGTGGGAATCACACCGTAATTTGAACTGTAACAGGTATTATGAACGCTGAGGAGTGAACACATAGATATCCCGTGACGGAGCTAGACGATTCATCTAATTGTAAAGTTAGACGTAAAATAGACGATTACAGGTTGTAGATGTTTGGGCGTTTTCATAAATTGAGAATATTATTCATCATTTTGATGACGTGAAAACAGTGGCGGTATGGTGTCGAGTGCCGAACCCCATATTGGCAGTACCCCCATAATTCGAACAGCCCCGGACCAGGGTCGTAGCCTGCCGCCTGGCTCGCAGTTTCCCTGACGACAGCGGGAGCCGGTCCGTCCATATTCGGTGTGTGGGAGTCGCGGCGCTGATGAAATCAGATGCTCGCCCTCCACAGCTGATAGCCGAGCGGCGGGAGGTGATGAATGGAGAGCTCGTTAAATTCAGAGCGGTCGCCGATTCCGTCTCTGTGCCGACAGCGTCTGCGACCGCGGACCGCCTACCTAACTGTTCCAGGGACATTGTCTTCCGCCGCGTCACCGGTCGATCGGAGACGGACTCCACCAAACGCGGACACTGCCGCCGCTGACAGAGGGTCAGTGGACATATTCGTCCGGCGTCAATACATGGGACACGGTGACGCGATGGGGGCTTTTGAAGGTTGGGATGAAAAGGAATGCATGATTACCTGTAAAATGATCGTCTAAATCCAGTTAGAATATCTGCTCCTCCGGCTGTGACGATTCTTCAGCTAAAAATACCTACGTTGGCAATGCAGATAAAAACATAGGAAGGTTGATAAGCATCTGAATCAATTCAAAAGCCACAATGACAGATAACAGTTCGTGGCGATGAATTTATTTACCCATCACCTGCCAATGTAAGCATACATGTACTAGAAGTCATCGAACTCTAAGTTAAATTCTTTTATAATGATTCGTCCAAGCATCCGTACGACGACGACCGCCTGAGCCTTTTCAGTGTTATTGACCATTGCACCGTTGCAGTCTCCATAATAAAATGTCTGGACTCTGTAGATCCGGTCCTATTGTCATATGAGCCACCGATGTCTCGGTAAAGAGTTATGGTCCGTCCAACCAGTCTGGTGGCAGTCTCAAGAGCCGTTGAACTCTCCATAACGTGTTACGGCCGATTGCGCTGGACTGGGGTTCGTATCACATGAGTCGTTGCAGTCTCCGGTCTGGTGTTTTCGTCAAATTGGTAGCGGTTGCAGTCCCCGTACAGTTTGTGATATGAGGACAGTGAATGAGCCAGCCAGGTGTTATTGCCCTACGGGCCATTGAAGTCCCCAAACAGCTCATGTGAATATGGTGTTACCGTGACATATTCAGCCGCTGCCGTCTCCATAAGGGGCTGTATGTTGATCTTTCAGTCTGGTGTTATTGCAATATGATCTGTCGCAGTCTCCCCTCAATGGTATAGGCGGAGGCTAGTCTGGTGTTATTGGCACACGTGCCGTTGAAGTCGCCCACCTGGTGCTCTTCTCACATGAAGCACGACAGTCTCCACTCTGCATTGTTGAAGGATGATTAGCGAGTCCGGTGTTATTGTTTTATGAAACGTTACAGTCTAAATCGTGGTGATATTATTAAATGAGCCACTGCACACTGCACAGTCTCTTATCTGGTGTTTTCGTCACATGAATTGTTGCAGTCTCTGAACAATGACCACACTCCCACAGTCTGATGTTACCATTGCCGTGGTCTGATGGCGCTACACGGGACACTACGGATTCTACTTTACCCGTACAATGACCGATGCAACAGTCCCTGACCTTGTTACCGTTGCATGCATTGGTGCAATCTTCCAGTTTTCAAACCGTGTCGGAGATACCGTTGTGCGCATGATATTGCGGTTTCCACGCGTTCGTACCACGATGACGGTCATATTGCACGCGCCTGTCTGATATCTACTTGCTTAAATTCTCTCCCTAAAGCCAGTAAGTTAAGTGATTTGATGCTAAAAACTGAACAAATGGTCTGGAGGAAAGTCATCCTCACACGTGTACGACGACCATTCCCTTTTTCCCGCATTGCGTTGTGAACCAGCTGATACTAGTAGTGTGTGTAGTTAGTGGTGTGTACCGTACCGAGCATTCGTTTACAACTCCAACGTATATCCGTCGTGCAATAAGGATTTTGGAACTTCTCCGTGACATGAGAGGCATGTCAAAAACGTCATTCAGGCCACGGGATAACCTAGAATGTTCTAGATGGTACATGATGGAGTCGTTGACCCCGCGTGCAACCCCACTGTCACGAGGATCAGCCCGATCTCTCTGATGGAGATTGTATTGAGATGATACAACAGCGGCTCGCTCTGACCAGCCATTCGCAGTTACCGGGTGGGTCATCCCGAAGAGGCGGCCTCTGGCTGAGAGTTGGCCGGCACTTCCGCCGCATCCCGTGCCAATCTGAATCGTCTCCGAGGGGTAACGCTCTCCGGCCGACGGCGCGGATTCAGTGCAGCTGCGGCCGGTCTCGGCGCGGTGTCTCAGCCCTGCCGGCGGCGGCGGCCGGCTGCGCTGAGTGCCGGCCGGCGGCGGCGCGGGCTGACCAGCGCCGTCGGTCGCCGCGGCCGGCACCTGTGCTGCAGCGGCGGTCATGGCCGCACCGGGAGCGCTGCGGCTGCTCGCGCTGCTGTGGGCCGGGGTGGCCGTGCTGGCCGGCCGGCCCGGGCCCGTCCTCTCGGCGCAGACAGGTGAGTGGAGAGCCGGCAGTGAGCCTCCGGGCCCCCGGCTGACCCGGCCGCTCAGGGGGCGATGACCGCGACTCAGAGGTGGGCGCCCCGCAGAAACACGCGCCGCCGATCATGCTAATGGCGTGCCGTTGTCTCCGGCTCGATGGGCACCCCACAGTACGCGCGGCACGCACAGACTGCCACCGATGTACCGACAAGACTGAGCGCACCTCGGATAGGTCACTGGCCAGCCCCGCCTCCCCCGGCCCCCGTGTGCTGATAATCTGATGCAGAGTGTTTGGATAGAGTTGGCACTCATCTCACTCATCTCACGCAGTAACCATTCATTTTCTGTTATCTAATCGTATCGTGGATCTAGGTGGGATCGGCGATCAACACGTGGAAAGCGTGAGGAAAGGCTGGCGTAATAATGACGCGCATAAAATTTCATTCGTAAGTGTATTCCGAGATCTCCGAGAAAATAATCACCGACTTATTTCCTACCTTTCAACAGTAAAATGTTACAAGTCACTTGTGACAAGTGGTCAGTTTAAATTCCATCCAATAGGAATGCCTTCTTGTGTCGCCCTGCAGTCTCTAGTTTCCATGTGCTACTGAGGTGTGCGCTGTTGCAGTCTCCAGCATTTGTGTTACGTACAAGAAATATTGGCTTTCAACAGATAGTTGCATCAGGATACTTGCATTTCATGAGAATCATCCAGCCGGCCTGATGAAGCTCATAAAATGTTACCATCAGTGTGTGCAAATATTCATAAGGTGGTTTCCCTGAATTGGGTATTCAATGGCTGAAAGGCATTTAAATCGTTCAACGTCGAAGCATTGGGCTCAGATACTGATTTAATCACAAATGAATGAAAACTTGACTCGTCGAAAACGTTGATAACGTTGGGTCGTGTCGGAAAAACAGGCGACATTATCGAGTTTATCACGCAGGAATACACTCAATGTACAACCAATGGATGGGAAGTCATTGACTGGGGATAGATGACAGTGCGTTTCCTGAAGAGTCAACAGCCGTACGAGGCGACACGGCCGAGGATGCTGGGAACGGGATGACTGGCGGATGGCTGCGGGCCGTGGGCCATCTGCCGCGCCCCGTCCCGATCGGAGGCTATCTCCAGCACCTGACCAGACCCAACAGCTGTGAGCCGCGCTCAGACACCCACAGTGTCACAATTACCGCGGACAAAGCGGACCCGTCAGGAGAGCATCTTACGAGCAGCGGCGGGCCATTATAAAACTGCCAGTCATTGAGGGCTCTCAGCGTACAGAGCCAGTAGCTTCAGATGACACTCGAGCGCCATTGACCATTGTCAGCTCGGTCGTTACGGCCACTCGAGTACACTCGAGGGATGTTTAGTGGCAGTGAGAGACCAAACCCTGTCATTAGTGGTCTGCTGCTGTTAGTTTTTGGTGGCCACCAGTGATACACGGTGTCGTTATCGTCAAACTCACTCAGCCGTGTTGTATCGCTCTTGTTGAGCCCAGTCAGTGGAATTGTTTGTCTCATGAGTTATGATATGTGCCGGTCGGCCGCTCACTGTCGAGCTAGACCGTCGGCCGGCGGTCGGGGGCCGTCCACAGGTCCTGCTCAGCGGGCCAGACGGTGTCGCACTGCCGGGGTCACCGCCGCGACCGGTCGGCCGTCGGCGTGTCGCTCTGCCGGCCCCACAGCCTCCTGGATTACCGGCAGCGTGCATAACTAGCGAACGCTGACTCTGACCGGTATATACCGCGCCATAGTGAACGGCTGGCTCTGACCGGTACCACGTCACTAGGCAGCAAAAAGGAGGTTCACTGATGTGCGACTGAATGAGAAGAACTATGGACAGTGCGCTGTCCTTACCATTGATTTTCTAGGACAGTGACTTATCTGGAACTTATCTTCCTACTTATCTGCAAAAAAAGCATGCTCGGCAACACACTTGGTACACATCCAGCGAGACCAAAAAAGGCTATGAGACCACAAAAGTCAGCATTTCGGTGTCCAGCTGACGCTGGGTGGGTAGCGAGACGGAATATCAATGAAGCTACCTCGCTTGTTTTCTCGGGAAACGGTGCCTCCTATTGAGAGGCCGCCCTAAAAATATTGCCCTATTTTACATTGTCGGACAAAAACACTCGGCGGGTGGGCGGTGGACTCGGCACCTCCGCGGCGCGCGGCGGTCCTGTGGGTAGGGTGTGTGCTGTGGGCCGGCAGTCGGCGGCGGGGAGGGCGCGCGGTCGGCGGGGAGCGGCGCGGGGGAGGCGGGGAGCGGCGCGGGGGAGGCGGCGCCGGGCGCGTCTTCCTCCAGCGGGAGGGGAGGCGCCCGCCTGGCCCACCGCATCACTGACCTTGGCTGGCCGTCCATGGGAAAAACGCCCACCCGGGGCGGACAAAGGAACGACCTGCAAACAGACCGTGTGCGCCGCCTCGGCCGAGGGAGGGCTCCAGGGAGCCGGGGCAGCGCAGACGTAAACTGATAGGGCCGATCACTTTGCGTCGGAGGCCAGGAAGTTCTGGCAATTACTACAGCGGGCTTCTCTGCAAAAAGCTGGCGAGTGTCGACAGGTTGCACTTCATTTCCATGAAGTTAGTCTCCCCGGGTGTTTATGAAATTTACGATGTGCGTTAAACGCCCTAACGGCCCATGCCAATTATCTGGTAATTGTGATAAATTTTACCGAATAGGTATTCGAAACCATACAATCATCAGCTGTTAAGCGAACTAAGTTCCAGCAACTGGGTCGGATGAAGGAACATTAGCTGCTTGTTGCAGCTCGTCCGAGCGACTGGATCATCGCTGCAGATGAAATTACTACCGTGGACAGCAGTGTAGACTGCGGTGCAGCAGACAGCTAATAAGTAGGTAGCTCATCATCTCACCCCTGGCCTCGCCCTGGACCTCCCTGGTGCACATTGGGTGAGCTCTGTCATAGCAGAAGGGCAGCGTACCAACTCGTTTCAGACTTGTTCAGAAAGGGGAGCGATTGGGTGGAAGTCCGTACAACTTGACTGCATCGCACCGTGGCCGTACAATTTCAGACACATGCTACGTACTCCATGCGTGTATGTACTATATCACGCCCATCAAACCAAACACGCACCCTCCTAACGTTTGACTCTCAACCGGCAAGCCCATCTCACATACCGTCGTCCAACGCCAGACACAAGCCTCCACCGCGCAACTCCCTCCCCCTCCCTCCACCGTCCACCACCGGCCGATCTCAGTCGAGTGGGCGAGCGTTCCGCTATGAATGGAGCGTGACCGGTCCCCGCCGGGTGGCACTCATTCATCGGAAAAGTACCGGGTCATCCTAGTCACAGCGCCCACACGACGCGCCCCCTCCCACGCTAAAATACACAATGAATGACGTGATGCTATCTTCCCGACCCCAGGTGGGGAGGTGACCAATGTCACCGTGGAGGCGGCCGCCGACCCTGCCGACTCTGTGGTAATCAGCTCCGCGACTGATGAAGCCGTGGACGAGCTAGTGGACCAGGCGGACGGGGATGTGGACGAATCCGAGGAGAGTGACCGCTCCTCAAACCTGGCAGCGCTGCTCACCAGGCGGAAAGGTGAAAACAGCTCGCAGCGTTCAAAGTTGGTTAGGGTTTTGCTCCTTAGACCAGCACCATAATTAGTCAGGAACCGGCTTCTCTTACGTCGATGTGCAAACCAGTTAGAATGTGGCATAATGCCGAGTACTTTAAGAAAGGATTGTACGGAACTGTTTGCTTCAGCTATCCGGTCTTCCTAGCAGGGAAGTTTAGCTGTGTGACGACGTGTGATGGGCTACTTTTAGGCGCCACCCAGCGCATAGTCTTGAGGTCCTGTCGGACTGGCCCCGTTTTTCGGTGTTTCGAGCCCCAGCTGACCGTGTGTTGGGGCCGGGCCCCCAGCTGATCTTGTCTCCCGAAACGGGTGCTGCTCTGTCCCATCCCGGCCAGTGAGAAGGCCGGTCGGCTGATGGGCCGTCGGCCCGTCTCAAGGCCCATAAAACCGTCACCGACCGGTCCACGATCCACCCTAATGGCCAGCGACCCACCACTCCAGAGCAGCAAACAAATGGGAGGGTGGTCCGGAGAACTGTTCAAAGGGCCGGCCGCTCTCGATGGAGGGTGTGGGGAGGTGAGGAGAGGGGAAGGGGCGCGCGGCTGCTGCTGTGCCCTGACCGCCCCTCTGCCCGCGCCCCCAGCCGGCTGCACGTACGGCGGTCAGCTGCACGCCCCCGGCGCCAGTATCAAGTCGACGGAGCCGTGTCTCAACTGCACGTGCCACCCGGTCTCTCTGACCATCACGTGCCACCTGCGCGTGTGTCCCACGTACCCAGTGCCACCGCCGGCCGGCTGTTTCCTGGTGACCAGGAACGGCCGCTGCTGCTCAGAGCTCATCTGCGGTGAGTCAGTCTGCCGCTCACAGCTATTTAGGTTTATCGTATCTTCAACCTTATGCATCGCCCATGAACGAAGAGCCGGTGCTTTACAGGTTGTGATCCGGGTGAAAAACTAGATGCTGCAGAACTTCAGAAATATATTTCAGAATGGGTGTTCGTCATAAAAAAACGTTGAGAAGCTAGCTTCATCTAGCATATCGACCATCACACCCGCCTCACCCTTCCGTCCCAGACCACGACATCAACACCGTGCGCCGAGACCAGCGGCGGGACGACCTGCCGTCGGCAGAGGTGGCGGATCTGGCCGCCAAGCTCCAGCTGGGCAACTCCACCGGGCTAGCGGACCTCCAGGGCGGAGATGGTGAGAGCGGCACACCCACCGCCGGGCTCAACTAACTGACTCGGCTGAACAGAAAGCACTTACTCATAACGTCACCAAGGTGTAGCATAATGCTAATGGCATGATGTTCCAAGCTAAGCCCATGCTAACACGCTGTTTTTGTTGGAATGTCCGGCATTGTTTGTCTTCCCTGCATGTCTCAACCCTCACAGATGTAAAACTGTGCTCTGTGTGTAATTCGCCACTAACGTTGTTTATAGACTGCATCGTTAACATTCGCGTCGCATCCTTGTACAGTGAGGCCTGTCCCAGCGACAGCCGGCGATGGATGCCGGTTCCCCTATCCCATCCCGGCGACCGGCCAAATGCCAACCTCAGTGGCGCTGCAGCAGCCGGCTCCGGTGGCGCCACCTAACAGTCCCGCTGGGTCCGCGGGGCTCGCTGCGGTGTCCCTGGATCCGCCGGGTCCTCTGTGTGGGTCCGTCCATCTGACCGTACTGGGCCCGTACGACAGGCAGCTGCACGGTGGCCGGTACTGTGTACGCCGACGGCTCGGCGATGCTGACCTCGTCGCGGTGTCAGTACTGCTTCTGTATCCGCGGCCGGCAGCGCTGCGTCCAGCCGCGCTGCACGCTGCGGGAGGAGGGCTGCCGGCCCCGGTACCGGGCGCTGGGCACCTGCTGCCCCACCGACTACGACTGCAGTAAGGAGGGAGTGACCCAGTCTGACCTGACCTGACCTGAGCTGACAGACAGGCGGACAGCGGCAAAATATGGCTCACAAACAGCCGGGATGGCCGATAAGGAACGTAGTTTTTGTGCATTGCTGGATGCAACTTGTGCATTATGTCTATAGTATATGACACACGAATAGCATACTTCGCAACAAACTACGTTGACGACGTACGCATGTGATCTTTGGTGTAAATATGTACACAAATCTCGTGTCTGGCATTGCTTGTATGCTTAAACTAACCAGTAATCATATTAAAACCTCATCAGCGCTACTAATATCGTACCAGCAACCTGATTTTAGCACTTACCTGTATGTTCAATGCGAACGGAAGTAGAACGAAAAGATATCGAATGTGGAAAAAGATACTGGCTAAAAATTTGGAGATAAAAAACTAGTCCTTACAGTAGAATAATAGTGGAAGCACTTGGCGCGGCCATGGTCAATTTCTTATTCAGCAGACGAATTTGCCCGTCACCGTCAACCAATCCGTATCTAGTTGGGTGGGGTTATAAGCCCGATGAAAGTTGTTTGGCATTGATGAACACCACGTTCCTATATTTTTTCAGAGTCGGCTACTACGACTACAACCACCACCACAACCACCACCACCGAGAAACCATCGCGAGGTAATGGATGTGTTCACATTCCAGCTGAACTGGAGCAGTTTAGTAAAAGAGGACAAATAAAATAAAAGAAGACAAACCTTTTCGTCCATTCTATTTTCTAAATGTTATGGAATTCGAAAAATATGCAATGTATGAGTAATGTTTACGGCTGCCACCTATTCATTCTGTCCGTATGGAGCGACCTATAAGATCAACGTCACGGAGTTGTTTTTTGGCCTCATCTCTTTTCAGTTAATCGACATGGATCAGTTGATTCCAATAACGCCCCCTCCCCTCCATTCTCAGACTGCACCATGCGCGGCCGGACGTACCCGGAGGGCTCTCGGGTGACGGACCTGGCCCGGCCGTGCCGCTCCTGTTTCTGTCTCCGTGGCCACGTCCGCTGCGCCCCCGTCCAGTGCTCGCCGGCTCTGGAGGGCTGCGCGCCCATCATGGAGCCCGGAAAGTGCTGCCCCGTCTCCTACAACTGCTGTGAGTAGCGCCTGACGGCTGGCAAAGACCACAGCGGCCCGCTCACTAGCGCGCGGTGTGCGGCGTGGGCCGGCTGGTAGGTTATTATTCCGCCACTAGATGGCAGGCACGTCGGCGCCTAGAGTCAGACTGTGCCGCAATGCCCGGATCGGGAATAGCGGGCGGGCCTTGAAGTCCATGTTGATTTAATGAGCTCACAATTTAAGCAAAAGCAGAACTCTTGGTGATAACTCATTTGAATATTCTATTTTGTTACCACCGTGTTCTAATGATAGAGGAACTGATTGCTCCAAGCCTGGCTTGGAAGAGAACAAACGCTCTCCGTATTGATGATGTAAAACTGAACGTTTTTCGTCTATTTCCAGCGGCCAGCCTGCCTGACGCCGGTCTGGTGGCCCGCACGACCCTGGATCAGGAGGACTTGGATGAGGATATAGAAGACGAAGACGTCACCGATTCACTGGCACAGGTAGGAATTGGAGGACTCATGCCCCGACACAACCAAATTTCGTTGGAAGGGGAGGGGGTGAAATGATTGACCCAGTGCTAATCGCGGTGTTGCGAAGTCTGTGAGCTCTTGTGCTGATAGCTTATGCACTTAAAATTGATCAAGATCAAAAGTTTTTTTTTAAGTAATCAGTAATGGTAATTAAGAATAAGAGCAGTGTCACTCACACCAGTGTGATGTAGATTGCCAGGAAACAATGTCAGAGAGCGAAGGAAACAATACCGTTTTTTTACGGGGAGCTGCTCCGTGATCAGTCGTTACTTACCAAGAACAGCGGACATTTATTGATAAGGACAGTCCATTCTGGGCTGGAGCCCCTGTCAATTCATGACGTAACATGGCCCGTGTGCTGAGGCATAGCCTCCGGCGCCCGTACAGGGTGGAGTATTTTTCCATCCGCACCCCGTTACCGGGCAGGATGAATTGTAATCGCGCCACAGTCTCCGAGATCATACCTGACCTCCGAGCCAGTCCCAGAAAACATTGACCGCGGCCGGCCGGGCCCGCAGCGACCAGCCCAGCCGGAAATATCCGGATTTATTTGGTGTTGCCATTGAGCGGGATGCCGAGTCACGGCGTGGGGACAGCGACATCCCTCTGATCAGGCGCAGGTCGCCTGACGAAAACACCGGCCCCGGTGCGCAGTAGCCGGGCCTTTGTTCACCTGGCGAGCTGCCACGACGACACAGACCGTCAACATCAACAGCGAATGAGCCACGCTTTGAAATAATCAAAATATAGGTTTCCGACAAGACGGAGAATAAGCATGCAACCCTACACAATGAACCTACGAGTATGAGTTCATTTACCTCTGTATCTGTATACGGTACATGTGGTGTGTGTGTAAAAACAGCCGCAGAATCTACAGCTAACCAATATTTAGGATAGACGGCCTTCCTCCCTAGTCACAAGTCTTGTGTCCCTGTGTGCCTGATTCCCCGGGAACTACGGACGCTGACCCGTGCCCCTGTGTCTGCAGGCGGTGGAAACTGAGGAGCCCGACACAGGTCGTCCGGTCAGTTTCGCTCGCTCAGCGAACCCAGCACCGGCGGTGAGTTCTGTGACACGCCGTAAACAATCTGCATCCAACGTCCGTATCAAACCTGTCAGTTTATATTAAATGACAACTTGGTACATCAATTTGCGAGGCATCCTGCTTCATATATGTTTCAGTGTGCTAATAGCAATTTGAATCACCAGGTGGTTGTTACAATGCTGCTTCCATACATTTATCTGGCCCTGTTCCTAACACCGGCCGGACTAAGTGAAGCCGTCATACCCTGACTGACGGCAGCTATTCTCCTTCCCCACAGGAGGAGGCGGTCGGGGTGGGCTCGGTGGTCGCCGTCGACTACGGCTCGGTGCGCCCGGCCCCGGCCCGGGCCCCAGCCCCGCAGTGGTCGGCGCCCGTCACCTTCCGTCTCAGTGTAAAGAGCCCCGGCCTCAAGGTGTCGGGCGGCCAGCGGCTGCCGCCCTGGTTCGACCGGCACGACACCGGCCTCCTCACCGCCAGGGACCTGGTCCTCTCCGGTAACGAGATCGCCAGTCGGCGACGACAGCTGCGTGTCGACGAGCTGCCGGCGGCTGAGACGGCGGCACCGACGGGTCAACAGGATGGCGCCGGACACGCCGCACCGGCTGACGAGACGATCTTAGACAAGAGTACACTTGCCGTCTCTGGAGAAACTGAAGCAGAGAAGACCGCGGCAGGCGATATGGTGGACGTGGAGGAGGGCTCTGGTGAGGCGACTGACGTCGAGAGCCTGGCGGCGGAGGACTTACACGCCAACCCTACCCCTGCCATTGAAGACGCGCCCGCCGACCCGGCCCCAGCGGAGGACGCGCCCTCCGCCCTTACCCTTTCCGCTGAGGACGTAGCCGCTGACCCGGCACCGGCGGTGGCGCCGCTCGGCGGGCCGGTAATGATGACCGGGGCGTTCGCCGGGTTCTCCGGGCACGTGATCCCCATCCTGGCTGACTCGGAGGACGAGCGGCGGATCGAGGACGCGCTGGCGGCCGCGCAGCAGGAGGACGACGTGGAGGGCTCCGGACTGGCCGGTCCGCCGCGGCCCGAGCTGACCGTCACCAACATCATGAAGGCGGTGCTGAGTGAGATCGAGTCCCGCCAGTCTGCGGTGCAGACGATCGTGGACGAGCCGGGATCCGAGTCACTGCCGGGGCAGGCGGCGGCGCCAGAGACGGGCAGTCAGATGTTGGAGGGGACGGCCTTCGACGACCCAGAGGTCGGTCCGGCGGACTCTGACGAGATGCTGCCGGTCACCCTCAGCTCGGCAGAGAAAGCAGTCTCTGCAGCGACAGACGATGTTGAGGGTAGCGGCGCAGAGCAGGATGAAGCAGAACATCATTCTTCATCTGTTTCCGATGGCAAGATCGCGCAGGAGCAAATACTTGTAGAAGAAAAATTGATGCCCGAGGAGCATATGGAAATTAAGGCGGAGAAGCACCCTTTTGTAAAGGGCGGCGAAGCGAAGATCGAGGCAAACGATACTAGCGAAAAAGTGATGCAAGAAGTTCATAAAGGCGCTGAACCAGAGTCTGCGTCCGAGCACGAGCCAGAGCCTGAGTCCGAGCCTGCCTTGGAGTCTGAACCAGGAAATCTGGCGGAAACTGAACCAGAGGCCACGTCCGAGCCTGAACCAGAACCAGCATCGGAACCTGAACCAGAACCAGCATCGGAACCTGAACCAGAGCCTGAAACAGAACCTGCAGCTCAACCAGATCAGGATCATGTGTCCGATTCCAAATCAGAATACGACCCCGATGATGAGCATGAACCGAATCCAGAACCCGAGTCAGAATCAGAGCCATCATCTAGCCCAGAATCCGAATTCAACTCAGAACCGAAGCCTGAGGCAGAGACGACTACGGCCAACGCTGAGCCAGAGCTCCAGTCTGCGCCGAAGCTCATACCTGAGAAAGAACCGGAGCCTGCCCTTGCATCACAGTCAGAGTCAAAGGCCGACTCAAAGTCCAAGACCGAGGCTACATTGGGGTCGAAGTCAGAGCCAGTACCTGATCTTGAGTCAGGTCCTGAGTTCACGCCAACATTGGAGTCAAGAACAGATACTACACTCGAAACGAAAGTAGATAAAATGCCTGAACCAGAGTCACAATCAAAGCCCATGACTGAGTCTAGTTCTCAATTGGAAGCGGAGATGAAGTCTGAAGTGAAGTCAGGATCGGAACCAAAGGATGTAACCGAATCTGGATCATCTTCAGAAACGGGCGAAGAAACAAAATCAAAGCCAGCATCTGAGCCAGAGTCAGAATCCTCATCAGAACACCAGGATAAGGCTGAACAAGAGACCAAAACACCAGCAGAGCCGACATCCCAGTCAGCGATGGACCCCGAGACGACGGAACTGACACCCGACGCCGACGTTCCGCCCGATACAGTGGTCGAGTCTCAGTCTGCGTCTGCTACTGAGGGAGACACCGGCCCTGCTGGGGCAGTTGAAGGAGCTCCCGAGTCAAACCCTGATGCTAAAGGTGAACAAGAACAACTTCAACCCGAAGATACTGCCGAGACAAGCACAGCCTCAGAAGCTGCTGGGCCGGAAATGCCCGACCAGAATATCAAAACCAGGGAAAACAGCGACGCGGGCGGTATGACCGAGGGTAGCGACACCGGCGACGACAGCGTCCCGTCTGACCCGTCAGAAGCCAACGAGCCCTCCACGGAGCCGACCACGCCCCCGACCTCAAGCACCACCACCCGGCGGCCGCTGCGGCCGCTCGGCTTCCTCTCGATCCTGGACCTGCTCACCGGGCGGCGGCCCGTCTCCAGCCTCCCCACCCGGATCCCGCCGAGGGCACCTCTGCGGACCACCCTGGCACCCACACCCGTGCCGGTACCGACGGTCCGACCCACTCAGTCGCCGTTAGCAGGAACCTCGTCAGAGACGACCGGCTCTGAACACTCGGAGCAACCGCTGACAGGGTCAGGTCACGAGGGGACGGGCCACCACAGTTCTTCCCCGGTCTCTGCGGAGCCCGGATCAGAACAGAGTCCCATTCGGCGCACTGAGACGGATGGCAAGGAATCCCTCCCGGAGGCTGAGGTTGCACCTCCAGGGAGGCCCGTAGCGAACACTGAGGCGGCGCCGGCTACATCTTCAGCTCACGTGCCAACCAAATCACCCCGACCGGCACCTAGCACGACCCCGCGGACAGCACCAACCACCACCCTTCGGCCGGTGCCAACAACGCCTAAGGAGCGGCTGGCTCTGGACGTGCTGCAAAACACCGAGTTCGAGGAACACGAGCTGCCGCCAGCACTACCCAACCTCAGGTGAGCAATGCCCAAACCTCAAATGAAAATTACTGCCGCCTGGTATATGTTACAGATGCATACCTTGAACTCTTGCGAGTCCCCTAATGACATCCATCCTAGCAAGCTCTGGCAAACTGACTCAGCCTGCTAGCGTGTTTGAGATTTCACAAGCGCACACGCTTTGCTTATACCGCATCGACAAGGGTCTTGAGTTACGTCCCAGACAAACGTTTGCGCCGTAGCGCTGACCGTCTGTATCCGCCGGTCTCCCCAGGATCATCCCGTTCGTGGCGGCGGACGCCGTGGTGAACCGCTACCCCGAGGAGCTGTCGGCGGAGAGTCTGAGCAGCCGGTTCGGTCTGACTGCCGCCGACCCGCCAGCTCAGCAGGACACCCGCGCGCCGCCAGGTGAGGGACAGGACCAACCACATCGCCAGGCAATGGAGGGAACCGGACAGGGACCAACTACACCGCTATGTAGCACAAACTGTTTTCACCCAACGACTGACCAGTCGCTCTCGGCGCCTTCCCAGACTGGTGCCGCGTGGAGGAGCGGCTGTACCGGCACGGAGAGCTGGTGTACCGGCCCGAGCAGCCCTGCCGCACCTGTCGCTGCTACCGCGGACGGGTGCTCTGCCAAAACACAGAGTGTCCGCCGGTGCCCGCCGGCTGCCGAGCGAGGACACGGCGCGGCTTCTGCTGCCCGCAGATCATCTGTGGTGAGTGAGCGCTGAGGGGGCATCGAAGGCTCGGTGCTCAGGGCGGGAGAGGATCGATAGGGTCACTGACTGTCAAACAGAGCGGCTTAGTCTTGTTTATGCTGCATTTGTTCAGTGAAATTCCTGAACTGCAATGATTGGCGACTGAAATAACGACAGTGCCGTTAATTTTCACTCAGGTTGAGTTAGCTTGTCTTGTATCGTTCCGTCCATTCACACCATTCCACTCATCGACGTTCCACAGCTGAGGAGGTGACGGAGTCGGTGGATGAAGCTCTCGGCCCGGTGGGAGAGCTGGCGGGCGCCGTTCCTCCAGTGCCTACCACCAGGGAGCCCGTGTTTCCTACTACGAAGCCCGTGATTACTACCAGGAAGCCGGTGTTCACTACAAGAGAGCCCGTGGCTACGACAAGAGAACCTGTGATCACCACCCGGGACCCGGTGTTCGCTACCAGGGATCCGGTGTTCACCACCAGCGACTCAGTGTTTACGACAAGAAGGTACGTGTTCGCTACCACGGCGGCTCCGCCGCTGCTGCCGCCGGGCCGGCGCCGCATCCGGCCGAAGCCGGCGCGGCTGGCGGACGCCCTGGCCTCTGCCAGCAGCACCACCACCGAGTCGAGCCGGCCGGAGACGGCGCTCGACAGCCTGGCCTTCACGCGCGGCGGCGGGCCGGCGGCCGCGCTGCCGGCGGGCGACACGGCGCCGCTGGTCGGCGACAAGCCGTCCCGGCGGCCGATCCTGCCCCTGTTCGGTCGGCCCGACCGCACCCGGTACCGACCGCGACCGCGGCCCCGGCCGAGGCCGCGCCCGGCGCCGGAGACTACCCCGCCGCCGCCGACCACGGCCCCGCCGGTCACCACCCAGCCGCCTCCGCCGTCCACCCAGCGGGTCACCGAGACACCCGCCCCGGAGACACCAACCACCAGACGGACCCCGCCGACCACCGAGAGGGTCACCAGGAGGCCGCCGCCGCCGACGACGACGACCAAGGAGCCGCTGCCGCCGCCGGAGGAGCGCGTGAAGAGGCCTCCGCTGCCGCGGCCGACAAAGAGGCCGACTCCGCCGCCCATCGAGGAGACCAACGATCTCGCCACGGGAGGCGACCCGTTCTCCCTGTTCGGTAAGTGAAACTTCTTAGGGAAACTTCACAGGAGAACAGGAAATCGTCTTGCCAGCATCACAGGCATGCATCACATGACTTCATGCGTGCGTGAGATCATACAAAGGTCTATGTTCGTAGAAGTACTGATCGCCAACTTTCCAAACTTAAACAGCACTTGAAACAGAGTTCCATTTCTGAAGTCATGTCCCACACAAAAACAATCTCACTGTCATATCGTCCCCACCACCCACGGTACCCAACAGCTGACCCCTGTGTCTGCCCCGCCAGGTGCGCTGAAGCTGTCCGGGTGTAACATCTTCGGCCGCATGTACCGACTGAACACGGTGGTCGCTGAACTATCGGACAAGTGCACCGAGTGCCGGTGTACCTCCACGGGAGTGACCTGCCGCCCCACCGGCTGCTGAGTAGCCGCGGGAGCGGAACGGGAGAACATGGTCAGCGAGACTGGAGCGGGAGCGGAGCGGAGCAAGAGTCGTTGTGGATGGAGCCGAGCCGGAGCCGGAATCGCGTCTGAAGACGGACGGGATCCGAGGTTTACGACGTCAGAAACCAGATGCATAAGCTCCAGCCGGGAGGGAGGGGAACTGAGCCATGCATTCCGGGCATTATTGTGAGATCGGTCTATGGTCGTGTGTTGTTCTGGTCTCAGAGGCACTGGCGTCTGTACGCGTCAGTCCGCCAACCGAGGGTTGGCCGAGTGACTGCCGGGCATTAGAGAGCTGTTTTAACAGACATGAGAAGCACTTCATAGTGACAGTGATTTTAAATACAAGTTTTATAAACACCCTCTGACTTTGGTGGCCTCCAAGCAAGAGTGTGGAGGTCATGGGCGCCATCTCTTATTTTTTATCCACTGTTTTGCGGTTACAAGTGTAATACGAACACCAATTCACGGCTTTTATCTCCCCCTCTCTGCCTCTCTATGTTCTCCATATGTCCCTATTTCATGGAATGCCAACAAAAGTAGAAATTATCTATCCAATAGGTACCGCCACAAAATAATCAACAAATGCCGTAGTCGCCACGCTAAGCGCGGAGAACAGTCGTTTAGAAGGGAAAAGAGGCGGGCGAAAATGTCGTCCCCCACCCCATCGACGTCAAGTAATTGGAAAATAGCACCATCCCGCCGTGGGTATCAAAATAAAATGTTCTGTGGGTTCCTCTCAAAATTGAGTTTTCGCTTCGCCCCTGGCTACTGGCTAAAGGCTATTCAAGATTGAAAATGAGATTCGTTATAAAATAGGAGATAACATAGCCAAAAGCATGCAAATCCGGTCAGTCTTTTAAGGTAGGTATCAGTCACAGACACGATTAATAAACCGAGGTCAACGGTCAACATCGGGGCAGACTGCCCGCCCCGTCCAGTGTCCACACCTTGATCTCGTCTTGGGGGTTACTGCGGCCTGTGTATCTACCCGCATCTACACAGCACACAGATACACACAGAGATGTAGCTGTGCCGAGCTCCCCGAGCAGCCCCGGTCTCAGAGGGTCCCACTGCTCTGTTTTCTCCGAGCGGCGCCAGATGCCAATGCGGTGTCACGCGCCGTCCGACCGTCCGTGGGGGTATATAGCGGCCCCCGGCGGCGCCGGCGGCACACCGAGACCCAGACCAGCCCCGCCCGCTGCTCCCCGACCCACACAGCAGTCAGTCAGCCATGGAGAAGAGCGCCCACACGGTGATCGACGTGGCCGGCTACCTCGGCAACATCCAGCTCCGCCAGTGGCCCCAGGTAGGTCAGTCGTGAGGGGACCGACCGCCCCTGAGGTGGGAATGCAGGGCTGAAACCCCTGCAGTATGCAAAGACGCCCCCTGGTATTCTGGTCTACGATTCTCTGCCGTTTCAGTACGATGCAACGATTCACTACCATTTCACTTCGATTTCTTGCCGTTTCAGTACGATTTCAGGCCGTTTCAGTACGATTTCAGGCAGTTTCCGCGGTACGATTTGTTTGTTTGTTTGTTGGGGGTCAGGGGCGCGCCGACCGCGAGGTCATTTTGCGCCCATTGCGCGGTACGATTTCTTGCTGTTTCAGTATGATTCCTGCCGTTTCAGTACGTGGGCACGCTGCTGGCCGGTCTCACGCAGCTCGAGATCGGCATTGTGATGGCCTTCTCTGCCGTGCTGTTGCCGCAGCTGGAGGCGGACGGGGTGGAAGTCTCTCCCGAACACCAGAGCCTTCTCGGTGAGTGGTCCCCTGGGGGCGGCCGCGCCACACCACCCAGGACCCTCCCGGCAACCGCGGCACTCAGGGGAGAGAGGGACACTCCGACGCCCCCGGAATTGTCAAGAGTAGTCACCGCAAACGACTCGATAGATGACCTTCGTTAGCCACTAAATAAAAGATAAAAATAAAGCTACATTAACAGCAGCTACTGACATGTAATTTATCTATGGATGCCCAATTTGCAAGCACGTAACTTCAATTTTTTATCAAAAGGACTCTTCTATTAAGCAAAGACATGAGCAAGCATTTCTTGCTTAAAGGAAGGGTGCCACCTTTTGGACACAACGCAGTTTTTACAAGATTAGCCTCACATGAACCTAAAAACCGGCTTCACTTACCTATGCTCGAGACGGTCAGCATTGAATCCGCACGTGAAGTTATCATTTGCGAGTTTTGCTGCCAGCATTCGGGCAGGCAAAAATCTTCAGCACTATTTCCTCGTCGTGTTAAGGGTATTTTATAAAACATGAAATCAGCAAAGGTATGTATAAAAGTTATACTTTTGAAGCATGTTTTATCATTTTGAAAGGGTATATTTTTTCTTTATGGTATACACTTAAGTTTTAAAATTTTAATTGGGAAGTTTTTCTAGTAAGTTGCATGAAGGGTGAAGGGTTCCATAGATCTCTTAAGCATTGTAAAGGAAAAACCTTTACTCGACTTATTTGATGTTCTTTAACTGTTGGCAAATATGGCCAACAGTTACCTACTTGGTTACCTACAACTTAGTTCAAATCATGTTATCTTCTTCCTTTTTATTTGTTCATCTTTTTGTCTCAGTTGCGCCATCAATGCAAATGGCAGAATGATATGTTGCCATGACAACAGGATATGCCAGCCGTCCTAGCTGCCACATCAAACGACCTTGAGTTGTAGTGGTGATATAAACAACGATCTTTTTTTTGGCCAATGTATTAAATGCAATGTTTCGGTTTTTTGTATATTGTGGACGCGCTAACCACGTCTAAAAATTCAAATAAGTAAAATAGATTCATAGAACAAAAATTTCGGAAGGTGGCACCCTTCCTTTAATAAACATAGGTATTCTTTAAACAGTTCAAAGGTAAGAGCCTCCCCGAAGCAATTGATCCTGTTTCCTATTTTTACGAAGCGACCAGCAACGGACTCGTCACCCCAGAGGCGACAGAGCCGTGCTGGTCCAACACCACTACCTATACGAACCCGATGGTGTGTTCCCGCTTCGAAGTCTAGCTTCGCTTCATCGGTCGTTTGTGGGTTAGCTAGGATAGGCGATGCATTGCATGCCTTGCATCGGTACAGGTCATTGCATGCCTTGACTGAGTGCTGCGTAGGGTTTGACGTGCTGCGGGGACCCGGAGCGGGCACCCGTCTAGAGGGCCCACGGGTGCGTCTCGCACCGACTGCCGAGGTCGGCCGTAGGTCCTCCGTACCTGTTAACCCATGTCGTGCTTTTCTCTGTATTACAGCGTAGCAAGTGTGCAGCAATCGACAACGGGAAGGTTTGTGTTTGGAGTTTAGTAGGAGAGGCGCCAGAGGGTTCGCCCACTTCACAGCTACGTTAGACAAGGTCCAGAGTCAAAGTTACTAATACTAGGTCACTTCAGCTATCCTTTAGATTCACGAATCAAGGGCGGGACATCAATAGGGGCAAGAGGGACACCAGTCAACAGGGACATGATTAAACCACTGCTAACTAATTGGTATTCCCTGATACCAGCTATTTAGCAATGGCGTACCTGCACTGGATAAACGGTCACACATTTCCACCGTGAGCAATCACATTACCGAGTTTTTTATGCAATTAGTTAGCTCTCCTGCCAGAAAGAAAGGATTCAGACTTGGGATCCGTAGACACAAAAAAGGCGCTGACTGTGAACAAAGTATGTGGCAAAGACGGAAGGAATTAGGAGCGACCAGAAGGTCGACTCCGAGGCTGATGGTCGGCCGACTGCAGCGCTGGGGCCGGCCAGAAGACGCGGAGCCGCGGCCGCTGCCAGCGCCGACAGCCAGCTGAGAGGAAGGAGGACGCGCCGGCGACTCTGGAGGGCCCAGCCCCGCCGCCGTCCCCGGTGGGCACCGGTAGCGCGAGCGGCGGCCGAGCGGCGACCACCGGCGGCCGGCCGGCGGGATCGCTCCCTCGCGCTCCACCGACACCCTAGGCTGGTATCTACCATCGACAGGGGAACAGAACCATGCATGCTTCCAACCCCACCGTCTGCCCGACTGCGGTAGTTAACCGTCTCCTCTCGAGCATGTTTTGGAATTAACATGTTGCAACAGTAATCAATATCATACTAATGAAGCACTTGCAAAGCGCTTCGCTGATACCAATGTTCGGTTACCTAATGCTGAGACCCACTTTCGAATAAGCCTTGCAAAATCGTTTTGAGAAAAACAAAAACGACAGGACAAAATGCACTAGGTCAGTTTATTGAGCTGTACCTATTTCAGCGCCGTCTCTCTGATGAATTGCAGCACCTATCGTTTACCACTTACCGCCATACCCGCCGAAAGACTTGATGGCACTTTTGGAATGGTAATGGGTAGGTATAGTGGTAAATTACTTCTCAATCTGTCATTGATTCTCCAAATGACTGCAGTCGGGCATGTCACTCCTGTATCCTTTTATGGAAGGGTTTATCCAATAATGGGGATTAGTTAATTGACGCTCTAAATGTAGGAATGACAACATGTTTCTTAAAATTTGATAAATACGGAGGCCAAACGGCTGAAAAAGTGGAAGATATGAATTATATTATGAAGTGCAGACAATGTTGTCATTTCTACAGGGGCGATAGCTTTGCAGGTGAAAGGCTAGGTAGTTAGAGAAGTGTGCATGCACAAGAAGGACGCCTCCCACTTGCCCCAAAACCACCCATGCAGACATCCCATCCCATAATATGACCCGTATGCCTCCCACATTGATTGCGTCCAATCGTGGTGTTAGTTAGGTTAGACGATGCATTGCATGCCTTGCATCGACACAGGTCATTGCATGCCTTGACTGATGGAGCTATTTAGGGTGTGAGTCGTTTTGCCGAGGTGGTCGGCCCCGCACCGCGCTCAGTGGAGGCGCGCTGCCGCCGCCCTCCGTTGGCCTTTTCTCGGTCACGTGCCGGCCGGCAGCACATCGTTACATAGCGTGCTTTTCTCTGTCTTACAGCCTAGCCGGTAGCGGCGCCCGGCACCGGAAGTCTGTTGTGAGTTGCGTTAGTTTAGCAGGCCACAGATTCGTGCGAGCATCGCATGTTGGGCCTTGCGCCAGTTGTTTGCAATGTAAAATGTGTAATGTGTAATGTGTGTGTTGTGTTACTGTATTTGTAAATGTGCTCAAATGTTCGAGGGTAGGTTCCATTGTCAATCACAAAGTCTCGTAAAAAGAAATGACTGAGACATCTGTGGGAAGGGAACTTTTTCAGTGGGTAAGGCTGAGAATGCCACGGAGGGCTCAGCAGCGTCAAACCACCAATTTGCTGATGGCAGTCAATTAACGGATACCTATGCACCGCAACCATATTTGATTTCCTAATTAAACCAAAATTTTAAGGGTGAATGATTAAAAGTCAAAAGATAGGTCAAAGGCAAAAAGATCGCAAGATAAATATTACAGATTTCAGCAATTTCTTATCGATCCTCAATCTTTCCGAAGCCATCTCAGCCGTGTAAATGTGATCTCATGTGTGCCGTGATGCAATGTCAATATCATGTCGTGATAAAAAATCGACGCAATATATGTTCAACAATTCGCCAGTGTCCATTCATATGCGAGGTAAACCGGCTACACCGTTATTGCAAAAAATGTCTTTCATCATGAAATGAGAGCGCTGAATCCCTCGATTCCTATCCTGTTTAGCGTTTTAAGCAGCACCGCGATTCTGAGAAAAGTATCCATATTTTTACCCACTTCTCGTCTATTTTTGCCTTCCTGTGTCTCTTGGTCCAACCTTTTCGCCAATAGCTGCTCCCATCAGTCCCACGCCACGCTTGAACAGGTCTAGAGATATGAAGTGCACCTCCTAAGACACCATCCTCTAAAGCAAGCGGCACCTAACATCTTCTCCTCTCACCCAGCCGACTAAAACTGAAGGAAAGAAGGCGGAAGGTCCCACCAGAGACCGACCGCACTCAGTGTGCGGTCCCCACCCCGCCCAGGGCAGAGATGGCCCGCCTCCCGGACGCCGGTGCCTGCGCGCTGACGCCCGCCCGTGTGTCCCCCAGTGTCCATCACCACGGCCGGCATCGTGCTGGGCTGCTCTCTGAGCACGGTGCTGCTGCGCTACATGGGCCCGCGCCGGCTCATGATGCTGCACAGCCCGCCGGCGGCCGCCAGCTGGCTCCTGGTGGCCGCCGCCAGCGACATCCGCCTCGTCATCGCCGGGAGGCTCCTGGTCAGCTTCTTCAACGCCGTCACGCTGCCCTGCTACCAGGCCTACATCTGCGACGTGGCTGTGCCGCGGCTGCGGGGCCGGCTCTCGGCCACGCCCGAGGTGCTCTGCTCGCTGGGCGTGCTGATCGGCTACGGCGTCGGCTCGGCCGTGCACTGGACGCACATGGCCGCCATCCTGGGCGTGCTGCCCAACGTGCTGATCTTCGCCGGCTTCCTCTGGCTGCCGGAGTCGCCCAGCTGGCTGACCGCGCAGCTGCAGTTTGACGAGGCCGCCGAGGCCGGACGCTTCTACAAGGGCGACGACTACCCAGTGGAGCGCGAGATCGAGGCCGCCGCGCGCCGCGCCGAGAAGAGCGAGCGCGTGACCGTGCGGGACGTGCTGCGGAAGATGGCAAACCGCGAGACGCTGCTGCCCATCCTGCTGGTCACCGGCCTGTTCGTGTTCCAGATCCTGTCCGGCATGCTGGCCGTGCTCAGCTACGTGGTGACCATTTTCCAGATGGCGGGCACCTCGCTGGACGAGTACATGTGCGCCGTCATCATCGGCGTCACCCGGCTGGCGGCCAACGTGCTGGCCTCCGGGTTCGCCGACCGGTTCGGCCGGCGCACGCTGCTGATCGGCTCCAGTCTTATGTCGGCGCTCAGCCTGGCCACGCTGGGGGCCTACTTCTGGGCGCAGCAGCGCGGCCAGCTGGCCTCGGCCGACAGTCTCGGCTGGGTGCCCGTCACCGCCCTCATCCTCTACATGGCCGCCGCCAACTTCGGCATCGGCCCCGTCACCTGGATGGCCATGGGGGAGCTGGTGCCGGCCAGCGTCAGCTCGGTGGCTAACGGCGCCATCCTGCTCGTCTGGGGCGCCGTCTACTTCGGCGTGCTGCAGGCGTTCCCGTACCTGACGCGCTGGCTGGGCGCGCACGGCACCTTCTGGGCGTTCGCCGCGTGCTGCGCCGCGCTGGCCGCCTTCGCGGCGCTGCTGCTGCCGGAGACGCGCGGCCTGGAGCTGCACCAGGTGGAGACGCTGTTCGCGCGCCGGCCGCCCACCGACGCCAGCCAGGACAAGAAGGCGGACGACCTGCGGGAGGTCCGTCCGCGCCACGAGCCGCTGCCGGTGCAGCGTAACGCGCTGCAGCTGGACCGGCAGCAGGTGCAGGAGCTGCGGCAGGTGCGCCGGCGCACCGAATCCTGCATGGCCGAGTTCCGCACCCCGGCCGCCAACTAGAGCCCACCACTCCAACCGGCAGGGCCGGTGGTGCCTCAACACACACTGGAGGTGGGTCCAGCTCACAGTTCCACCGGCGAACAGTTCCAACTGTAGTGGGCACAGGGACGATACCCGCGGTCAACCGCACCCGCGATACCCAATATCATTAGACGTTAGGGAAAGTGCCGAGGGAGAAATGCACGTCGTGATAAGCATTATTGGTGGTCTCATGGTTGTGCTTGTGAGCTAGAACACACACAAACTGAAAGCAGTGGCGTATTTAATACAAAGGCAGTCCTGCCTTGAAACATTATTAGGTAGGCTTGAAGAGTGGCAAGAGCGGCGAGTGGAATAAATGGAAAATGTCGGTTACATGATGTATCGAGTGTGAATTGGTTGCGCTATCGGGAGCGTAGACAACAAGGGCATTTGCGCATGCTAATTTTACGCATGAAAAGTTAGGAGTTCATAACCAACTGTCGTGCTAACTGCTAATGTTAATTCAAAATTCGCTTGGAATGTGTTTCAAGTTTCAACCCAAGCCCTGATGCCTCACAATCTGGGTGAACTGAACTCTGTGACAACGCCGCAAACATACAACAAAGAAACATAGTTTGTTTGTCGAAATGCATATATTTTCACCGAAGGCGGCATTTGAAATCTCGTCCAATAAGACAAGCAGCTTCTCCGACATATTGATGAACTAGTGACACACGGCCGCAAAAAGGAACATACAAAAATTATTGGGACACTAAAGCACAGGGCCTAGCGAACTTCTATGAAAACGATAGCAATGACAGGCGACAGCAATGCTGACAGTGCACCAGACAAAATTAGATCGCAAAATCCCGCAGTGACCTGTCTTAAAACCACATGAATATCAGGCCGTACACATTACCCACATCACAATGCACGGCATTACGGGGACATACAGACAGGCGCCTTACAACACCAGCGATGGTGAACATTCTTAGAGGCTTTTGTTGACAAATCTTTTGATTCGTGTTTTATGTTGAAACAAGTGAAAAAAGAAAACTACCACCAAACTCTACATAAGCCCGGGGCAATAAGCACAACAACCGACTGTTTTACGGTTTGAAAGTACCTAACATCGTATTGAACGGAAACGAAGTAGCAAGTTTTGGCAGGGTGTGAACGCTCGTTGTTCACTGTCGAGGTACGGCACAAAGCAATCATCAATATGCAGTCTCAACACCGACACTACGTGGCTTGAAACAGCACAATGCCCGACCGTCATTGTGATTGCACTACCTCGGTGGATAGTAATGGAAGAATGCCAACAGCCCGTAACGCTGTGGTTATTTCACTCTAACGCCCACGGCAGCGTGAAGCTATCACGACGAGAGCCGACGGACATCACAGCCAGCAAATGAGGGACGCCACAGAGTGGCAGGTCACTAGCACGTCTACCATGAGCGCTCAGCTCGGCCATGTCATCCTTGTTTCCCATCTGCCGACCACACAGTTGGCATGTCAAAGTCTAAACCGTTCCATCACTCAGCTCGTGGTCCATTCTCACTCAACGAAATACAGTGCAGCAGCGCTGTCCTGTCCACGACAAACACATATAATAACGCTGCCGTCTGGTCCACCAAACCCTGCACACGGCGGCGGCTGAGTTCTGCACACAGCACAGCACACCCGCGCCGCGGCCGGCTACCGTTTGGTCCTCGGGTCGCCGCCGGAGCGGCCGCGGCCCGGCTGCGAGCGGCCGAACGGCTGGTTGCGCGGGTCGCGGCCGGCCTGCCAGCCGCCGCCGCCACCACCGCGGTGACCGCCGGCCGCCGAGCGCGAGTCGCGCGCGCCGTTGTGGTTGCCGACGAGCGCCGGTGGCGGGCCGCTGCCGGCCGGGGCTGACGGCGCCGGCGGCGCGGCCTGCTGCGACGCCGCCGACGGCTGCGCAGGCTGCTGCTGCTGCTGCTGCTGCTGCTGAGCTTCCGTCTGCGGCTCACTCATGAATGGGAGCTCCGAAAACACCATGCAGAAGCTGCAATAGAACGCAGGCATAATACACCCCGCCGAGCGCCAGCACACTGGGACGGCAAACCTAGCAAAGAAACGGTAGTAAGGACAGATGCCGTTCAATTGACTGTGGGGACTGTAGTAGAGATGTCAATCGGATACCAACTTCTTGGTATACCGATACCAAACCGATACCAACTTGGTATTTGGTATTTCAATCGTAATGTGTTTGGTATTTTGTTGGTATCATGAACCCTCAATAATGTATAAAAGGCTAGGAAATCGGTAAAAAGTTGGTATTTCCCTCATTTTTCCAAGTTGGTTTGGTTTCGGTATTTCCCCATGGTTTTGGTTGGTATTTGGTTTGGTATCGGTATTCAGATTTTCCGTAACTGACATCACTAGACTGTAGCGAACATTGGTAGTCCTAAAAACGGCGATTATTGTTTTATGCAGATTGACGGCTAGCGTTAGAAAAGTTAAATGCAAGCATTCCATTGCCCCAAAACTAATGCCTATAGGTATACTAGGTAAATGTTTAAATCCAAATTTTATCTGAAAGACAAAATTGAGGAAAGCGAGTTAGTAGGCAAGTTTTGGTTGGTGAAGACAAAAATTTTGGAATGAGCAATGCTAACAATTTACAAATTGCATTTTGCAATATAGCTCCAGGATAAATATCATATATTGAAGAAAAGGACGGAACAAAGGATGACAGAAGACCTGATATTGACAAAAACAACCAATACAAAACGGATACTTACCAAGAAAATGCCTTTAAATTCATCCATGTAAAAATTACTCGGTATAAAACGTGCAAAATTATTCAGACACAAAAATATCATCGCTGCAATAATCGCAAAAAAGAAACGCGGAATGGGCCCGATAACGTCAGACAGGAAAAACACGGAAATGGTCTTATTTGGCAGTCAATCGAAGGATCACATCGTGAAATTGGATATCATCAGTAGCCCCGAAGAGCATAATAGTAGGAAACTGAAAGAATAATGCATTCAGGTACGAGGTTATGTCACAAAGTCTCCGAGTATGGTCTACCACGAAGTGTTAATTGTCTTGCCCTTGCCCCATGTCAAGCTGTGTATCGCTCTTGGCGTTACGGATACGAGGTGCGATCTTTTTATCAATGACTGAGGATTGGAAAATCCGCAAATTTTATCCTAAATGGTCCAAATATGGACTGCTTGGACATGGACTGCTTTCCTGAGTCAGAACTCACGCTAAGCGCAACTTATTGTGCAGGTTCGTTCTCTAGCGCCCGATTAGGATACAATTCCTAGCACACGACATATATTATTAAAACATACATAATAATTAAAATAGAGCATTCGACGCGTTCAAATTGTTGGACACCACTCGCCCGCACAGCGCCTTCATCTGGCCGGTATCTGGATATCACGGGCGCTGACCGCAGGCCAGATACGGGGAAATGACGAGCACCAAAGCGACTCGAACCGGGCTCTCCACACCGGTCAGCTCCGGAGACGGACAATCCTCCGCTGCGCTACTGGGAAGCGGTGCCAATAATGCTAAATGCAGATGAAAGTAATGCAGGAAACAGGGAGTGAGCGATGTTAGCACCATGCGACAGATGCTAGGCTGCGACGACGGGAACAATGGAAAGGCGGGAAATTGGGCAGCAAGCTCTAGCCTCTAACAAAGTGTACTCACTCGCCGATGCGCTGGAGATCGCCGCCCTTTCCCACATACAGCGTGAGGCAATTCTTCCAGATGTTTGTGTATCCTTTCGTGACACGAATGATGTCTCCCGTCTGAAACACACGCATTGAACGAGGGTCGAGACGGGTCAGGCACCACACTGAAGGCTTCAATTACCTAATCAATGTTATATTTTGACAAGGATCGATGTACATTTTGAGTCGCCTATCGTGGCAGATGTTTGGCAGTGTGCCACGTGTCTGGACAGCTCACCTGAAGCAGTCCGCCGGGCTCGTCCCAAACGGACATGTTGATCGAGCCGGACCGGTCCGCCACCCGACAGGTGCGCACGTCATGGCCCTCCATTGTCTTGTTTGGCCGCCCTGTGGAACAAATGATGGTTCTCCTTGTTCAATACCCATTGCACCGTAAGATATGTGCATTGCATATAAAGCCTAATCCATCATTTGAATAATTAAAAAAAAAAATGGAAGCAAACACAATTGAATATGGAAAGCATTAAAGCACAACAGCATACGCATTACAAACTCCTCGTGGAAACAATACAAATGACAAAGTAGGTACATTTAAGAACAGTGAGGTGGCATCATACCTATATCAAGAATAATCAAATTAATGGTTATGTTCTTAATTCCAGGCTTCATCTCTCGAACTTCCATTTTGATTAAAATAGCTCTGGTCTTCGGTTTTCAATTGAATCGCTTTCTCTGAAAATGCACAGTCAGTTAGGAAACCCATGGGATGATTATGGAGCGAGCGTAGTCTTTCCTTAGATTAATTAATAGCGGAGCGGAGTCTTTCATAGATAAACGGAAATTTCTGAGTATGAGCGACCGGCCGGCCGTGCGGACGATCTCGAGAACGGCTAGGCCGATTGCGCTCAAACTTGGCACACCACTAAACCGGTTAGTAAGGTGCAGTGCACAACTTAGTAGGAGGTACCCGATCACAATTTTGCATGTGCAAGGCCCACCCTTTCGCTCTCTCCATTGGTCGCCGCTAAGGGCGTTATACTAGCTAGGATACTATGCATGAATCAGTGGATGATCAGTGAAACATACAAACTATGACATCACTACAATTTCAAATGCATCAAAATTATTGACAAGCAGTTGTAATGAGACAAAAATATTTAGCACAGGCAGCTCGTAGGAAAACTAGGTGCAACAAATTGATTTTATGCTTCCGAGGACACGGGCATGCCTCTCAAAGCAATGATCCAAGACAAGTAGACAGTGGCGTATCCAAGGGGGACCCTGGGGGTCCTAGGATCCCCCCTGGAGCCTAGAAAAAAAGTTTTTTTTTATAACACGGAAAAAATTGAAATGACTTCAAGGGCCCTTTTGACCACTTCCCATTTTATTCGCTAAAAGAAAAAGTATTGTAGAACTCTTTTTAGGATTATTAGAGGACACATTTAGGCCAATGAGGGACCTTGTGAAGGATACAGAGGGCCCTCTCAGGCACACAGAGAGCCCTCTCGGGCACACAGAGGGCCCTCTCAGGTACACAGAGAGCCCTCTCGGGCACGCAGAGGGCCCTCTCAGGTACACAGAGGGCCCTCTCAGGCTCACAGAGGGTCCTCTCAGGCACACAGAGGGCCCTCTCAGGCAAACAGAGGGCCCTTTCAGGCACACAGAGGGCCCTCTCAGGCACACAGAGGGCCCTCTCAGGCTCACAGAGGGCCCTCTCAGGCACACATAGGGCCCTCTCAGGCACACAGAGGGCCCTCTCAGGCACACAGAGGGCCCTCTCAGGTACATAGAGGTCCCTCTCAGGCACACAGAGGGCCCTCTCAGGCTCAGAGGGCCCTCTCAGGCACACAGAGGGTCCTCTCATGCACACAGAGGGCCCTCTAGGGCTCACAGAGGGCCCTCTCAGGCACACATAGGGCCTTCTCAGGCACACAGAAGGCCCTCTCAGGCAAACAGATGGCCCTCTCAGGTACACAGAGGGCCCTTTCAGGCACACAGAGGGCCCTCTCAGGCTCACAGAGGGCCCTCTCAGGCACACATAGGGCCTCTCAGGCACACAGAGGGCCCTCTCAGGCTCACAGAGGGCCCTCTCAGGCACACATAGGGCTCTCTCAGGCACACAGAGGGTTCTCTGAGACACACAGAGGGTCCTTTCAGGCACACATAAGGCCCTCTCAGGCACACAGAGGGCCCTCGCAGGCAAACAGAGGGCCCTCGCAGGCAAACAGAGGGCCCTCTCAGGTACACAGAGGGCCCTTTCAGGCACACAGAGGACCCTTTCAGGCGAACAGAGGGCCGTCTCAGGTACACAGAGGACCCTTTCAGGCACACAGAGGGCCCTCTCAAACACACAGAGGGCCCTCTCAGGTACTCAGGGGGCCTCCCAAGCACACAAAGGGCCCTCTAAGACCAGCAGAGGGCCCCTTAAGACGAACAGAAGGTCCTCTGAGGTACGAGGGTCAATGCCAGGCCACAAGGTACCCTATGAGGCCACCAGATGGCCCTCTTAGATCAAAGATGGTCCCTGGAGGTCACCAAAGGGCCCTCTGAGGTGAACAAAGGGCCCTCTGAGATCGAAGAGATCAAAGAGATCAAAGAGGGCCCTCTAAGGCGAATGGAGGGCCTTCAAAGGTCACAAAGTGCCCTCTGAGGCCACTGGAGGGCCTTCTGAGGTGATATGAGGCTATGTCAGACCACCATGAGCCCTATGAGGTTTAGGCCCTCTGAGATCAAAGAGGGTCCTTGAAAGTGATCGGAGTACCCCTTAAGGCTCATTGAGGCGAACAAAGGCCAGAGGGCCCCCTTAGACACCACAAAGAAGTAAAAAAGATCCCTCTGAGGTCAAAGACAGCTCTCTGAGATGTAATAGGGCCATTTGAGGCCTCCGAGGGCCCTCTGATGCCACAGAGAGGCGCCCTCTGATGCCAAAATAGGGTCCTCTGAAGTCTAAATCCACCAGAGGGCCTTCTGAGGCGAACAGAGGGCCCTAACATCCACCTCAAAGAGGGCCCTCTGAAAATCAACTGGCCCTCGGAGTCAGTGTCCCAAAATCGTATTTTGGCTTGGGTGTCAGAGGGGGAAAAGATCACCCAAAAGAGGGATAAGAGTGGACAATTGTCAGTCACAGGGCAGTCGGAGCCCTCTGAGAAGGCCACTTGAGCCTTACAACAGAGGGCCCTCTGAGGTGATCTGAAGGCTATGTCAGGCCACTATGGGCTCTATGAGGTCATCAGGCACTCTGAGGAAAAAACTCTGAGGCGAACAGAGGGCCCTTGGACAATCAGAGGACTTTTTAGGTCAACTAGGGGCCTTATGAGGCCAGCAAAGGACCCTTTGGGACACAAACAGGGCCTCTCAGGTACCCGGAGGGACCTCTTTTCTAAGGCAAACAGGGGGTCACCTTAGATGATATGAGGGCTATTTTAGGCCACTAGGGGCCTCATGTATTAGACCAACATACGGTCATTTGAAGTAAAAGAGAACCTTTTGAGGTAAAAAGGGCCCCTGGAGAGAAAACAGAGGGACCTTTCAGGTACCCAGAGGGTCCATGGAGGCCACTAGAGGACCCTTTGAGGCCAGTGATGGTCTTCAGAGGCCATCAGAGGGTCCCCCTGAGGGTAACAGAGGGTCCTTAAGACGACCAGAGGCCCTCCGTGAAAATGCGGGCGTCACAAGGCCCGGTTTGCATCAAAGGTCAGGTAGCTATGCCCAGTTTTGGCTCTCTGTTGCCTGCCGACGTGTTCCGAGCTGTCGCAAAAAAAAACGATGTGGTGGCACCCACGCTCCCCCCCCCCCCCGCCCCCCCCCCCCGCCCGGCCAGGGTCCTTCTAACCAGGGATGCGGAGGCGTGGAAATTTCAGACGGCTCCGGCTCCGGCTCCGGAGAAAAAAAAAATCGGCTTCGGCTCCGGCTCCGGCTCCGGCTTCGACTCCAGTACTCAGTTCATCCTTTATACAAATAAATACGGGTGGAAAAGAAAAGATGAAGGATTGGTTCACGTTGTTTCTGTATTTGCATAACAAGGCTATTTTGAATACCACATATTTTACTGCCTTGCAGGCACTGTGAAACCGAACTAGGTCAATAATGTTTTCCTCTTCAAAAAAAAAAAAAAAAAAAAAAACAGCCGGAGTGGCCGCCTTTTTTACCGCTCCGGCTCCGGCTCCGGGCTATATTGTTTCACGGCTCCGGCTCCGGCTCCGGCTCCAGGCAAAATATGCCGGCACCGGCGGCTCCTCCGGCTCCAGCTCCGGCTCCGCACCCCTGCATCTATAACCCGGCTTCTGAGCCACGTACCAACACGCCTAAGGCAGTGTTCGAAGGGACGCAAGCAAACAATAATGACGAAATTACGCCTGTCACTTTTTAGATCAGTTCAAAATTCAGTTCACATAGGTCATCCAAGGTTAAATTTCGCCAATTTTCAGGTCCAATTTCGACAACTTTCAACAAACCACCGCATGATTCGGAAATGAATAGAGCTACAGTACCGGGGAAAAGCGTAGTTAATAGCTCTTTTAACACCCCTTTCGCCGTTTCCATCCTCAGGACATTCAAATCCTTCTCCTCCATGCCGCAAACCCTGATCCGGGCTGGACCTGGACGGGCAGCTTTATTCCATGCGGGCGGCTCCCATTGGAGCGCACTGCAGCTCCTAAGGAAGCACACTCATAACCGGGTGCAGTGAGCACTTGGGAGGCTGGTCGGCCTGTCCTGTTGGACAGGCTCAGCCCCAGTGAGTCACCAAGGTGCCCGCCCAGACCAATGTCTCCCTCAATTCCTATCATCCCTCCGGCCCTGAAATGGCCTGTCAGACCGAAAGCCGAAAGGGCCTGGGTCCAACCCAACAAAACAAACAAAGCTCTTTTAACGCACTTTCTGTAAACTGTGCTCAGATTTGACCTAAGCCTGTTAATTGTACACTTTTTATATCGGAACATTTTCATGTTCCTACAGCTCTGTAGGCCTGATAGCTCTTCCTGCGAAACATTTTTTGGGCCGAAAATGGCAGAACATGACGTCATTCTGACGTATTTGCGGCCAACCTATCAAAGCCTCTGGAAAAAGGTCACAATGTGTAAAATGGATGCCCGGAGAGGTCCTGAAAGTTTCGTGGCGATATCTGCAGTCATTTAGGAGATAGCTACGGAAGAGGACAGGGGGCCGTTTCGCCCCCCCCCCCCTTACGGGGTGCGGGCTAACGCCCTTTCAACTCAGGCTTCAAGGGCCCTTTTGCCACTTAAGGGCCCTTTCAACCCAGTCAGTCAAGGGCCCTTTTGACTGCGGATCCCCCCTGAGAGAAATCCTAGATACGCCACTGCAAGTAGATACCTACAATAGGAATAATCCAAGACAAGTAGATACAATAGGAATAAGACTATGAAACCTTTGAAATGTACTGGTGTGTGGATAATTAACTGCATGTTAATCTTATAAGTGTTTATCATGATTTACGTGCATAATTTTAAACACTGAAATACAGCTTGAAACAATGCTGTAAGTGTCTATATCAATATCAATATTGATATGAATCTTATAATCACGACAAAGTTGAAGTGACAGGACCAGTGACCACACGCGAAGCAATTTGCGAAGATTCTGGTACATCTCAGCATTATTGGAAAGCTTAAGGGTGCGTTTCACGCGACCTTTACACCACCTGGCGAGGATCTTGCCGACATAGAGATACGTTTCTAGACCAGTAGATGGCCCTAGCGCTGAACGCCGGTTTGTTGTCATAGGACAAGTATCACATTTCCCCTGTCCATCCATCTGTTAGCGCAGAGGGGTTGGACTGCCGGGCCGCCCCTCCCCATCCGCGCCTCGCGAGTTCGGGAGGATTGGCACGGGTCCGCCGCGCCGGTCAGGCCGGGCGGAAAGGACCAGATGTCATGCTTTCAGTCGAACCACATTGGGCCGAACCCGCGCCGACATACACGGATAGGGAAAGACCGGAAAAATGTAAAGGCTAACAGAATGAGGTACAGGAAAGCAGCTTCAGTCACATTCATAGTGTTAGCTTCATCAATCCTCGCTTGGGGAAGTGGGACGTTTTTTGGTCAAACTTACAATTTTTGCCCGTAAAAGCGCCGCGAAACTTGGCATAGCTTATCATACATCAATTTCTAATCGCGTGTGAAATTGTGGAACCCCAGTCTCATAAGTTTAGGTCACCCAGTTCAGGTATATCCTAGATGCTCGAAACTCGGGTTATTGCATGAGCTATCAGCATGAGCTACACACTGTATAGTGCCGGACTATCGCATCAGAAGGCACAGAAGAATATGCTTTATAAAACTTTTTTTTTTTGCAATTTTGTCACCGCTTCAGAGCTACAGTAGATGCCCGAGTCCTTTGAAAGTTGCAGTGCACGATGTAATAAGGCCATTGGTAGCTGCATCGTGTATATCTCGGAATCTTATAAGTTCATCCGGACTTAAAAATCCCCCAAGAAATCGTTCGGGTCGGAGCTTTCGAATTGTATCACAAAACCTCGTCAGCGTGTCGTAATCGGGTTCGGGGGTATCGGTCGCAAAATTGAGGACGTTTTGCGACCGATTGGATTCCCCGTGATGAGGTGCATCGAAATAGGTACCTTTTTATGCAAAAGTATCAACTTCTAAATTTGACCTCTTTACCAGACCTTGACATAACCTCCACCAGAAAGTAACCTAAACCGTCCCTCATGGCTGTCTAACCAAAACCATTGAGTTGGAAATGAAAAACTGGCCACAAAACATGCATCACACGGCCCTAGTAAAGTTGGGTTCATGTGTTGACCCTTGGTGACCTGACCTCTAGGTTACCTGACCTGGTATCAGTGACGTCTTTTAGTAACATGTGTACTAGGCAACCAACGCTTTGTAGATGATTTTCGATAAAATGCCTTTTAATCAATGTTATAACGCATTGTCTAGAAGGCCCGTGAACGGTGAAAGTTTTTAACTTTGACCTGACCTGTGACGTCACCAGTGACCCTGAGGTCAATGAAATAAATGTTCTCAAGGCAACAGTGCTATCGAACGCCGTTTGAGTTTTGCGAATCCGTCCAATAGTTTCGGAGATACGGGGGGGGGGGGGGGCAAAAATAGCCCCACCAGTGTGCGTCTTTAGGTTATGTGATCCGAGGTCAATCTTTGATCTTGACCTTTCGAAGTCAACATATATATGCTACGAGGCGAAATTACGAGAGGACTACGATGCTGCTAATTGCTATCATGCAATTTTTGCCTAGCTTTATTGCTTCAAAGGTGATACGTGAAAAACTATCTCTAGAGACGCTATTTTGACTGAAATTCAATCAATTAGGTATACATCATTTTGTTGCTATTTCGTTGAGAAACACGGTCGTGAAGGTTTCATGTCGCTATCTTTCATAGATTCGCCAATATTGGCTAAAAAGTTGGATAATTGCAGCTTTCCCCGAAATTTGACCTTTGACCTGCCATAACTGGGTCAAATATTGAATAAGGGTAAAAAATATACCACCAATCGCGAGTAGGTACTCGTTGAGAGCAATCGACTGCATCGACTCTTTGTTGCGGAGCGAGCTATGACGCTTAGTTTCGAAACGCCGGGGAGGGGTATGAAAAATACCCTGCCAGGGCGAGGGTTTTGACATAACAGTCGAAATGATATTTGGTCTCACGTCACTCAAGGTCTATGTTATGTCTCCATGGAATTTGTAGGCATTGCTGGTTATTTTCATTATTTATGTTCAGTACGGACTGCCCAGGTCAGGTCAAATACGGGCTACGGACTGCCCAGGTCAGGTCAAATACCTACTGTCAAAATATACCTGTTCGCTGTTCGTAATACCACTCACACAAACTTGTGACATCTTTCAAATTTTTTTGTTCCTCAAAAAGTTCCTCACAAGCTCTTCCCGGCGTACTCCCGATCAAGAGTGAGAGGCGCGCGATAGGAGACGCCTGGCTGAGCGCCGCTCATGGATAGATCGTGGGATGAGTCTCCGACCCGTCTGGTCACGGCGAAACTTAGCAGGGAGGGTTCAGAGCACCTCGACGGCGGCCGAACGCCAGCGGGGCGCCGTAACTAATGGGTGTGACACTGTGTCAACAAACGCCGCTGAGTGACGGGCCGAGGGGACCGTCGAAACGCGCGGGCCATACAGCCAGAGACATCTCTCGGCGATTTTATGAACTACCTGTGCAATAACTTTCAAATGAATAGAACTGCATAGTGCTGCATGCAGTGATGAATCACTCTACAGGATTGTGTAGAGAATCGATGTCTTTATGATTCCTAGCAGCCACATTTCAATTTTTGAAATTGTTGTCATGGCTTTCATGCAATGCACTGCAAGATGAAAATTGTATCATGCAAAACATAGTGCAAAATTTGAAAAAAGGCTTGCTAGGAAATGTTTTCCTTGACTTTGTCAGTCCAAAACTGCAAACATCACAGTCGTACGACAATCCGTTATTGAGTTCTATTCGTTTGAAATTTTGATTTTGCAATATGTTTGTCTAAATTGCTCAGTATATGTGGATTGCAGAACAACGGTAACCACTCTGTGATGACGAGGTAAACGTCCTTCATAACATATCCAAATGCAAAGGCAATCGAAGCAACGATGCTCTAGATATTTACGAAAAACGTTTCTCATAGCGTTACGCGTGAAACGCACCCTTAACAATCAAGGAATACGTTTACATGCTCTAATCATACCATCATACCCAGAATTTAACCAAAAATAGCTTACAACCACCTACCTATTATTTTTCCCATTGATGTTGACGGCGTTGACGGATTACCCCGCGCGCCAATTCTGTCACAAGCTTAGAGGAAATCAAGGCCGAGGAAATTCCGTCTTTATTTCAATGGTCCTCAGCTGGTGCTTATGACGTCAAAGATTATAAGGCCCATGCGTCAACTCAAATGCCTACGCATAAATAGGTAGTAAAATTATAGTAAAGCAAACATAATTCAGCGGAATACTCAGTACTCGCTACACAGCGGTAAATCGCACGGAAATTATTTGGAAATTATCTAGTTTAATTATTAACTAACGAACGATCCTCTTTTGCTTCGCTTGCGATTCTCAATTTCATCTGATCCCGTTCCAGGGAGTCCATAGGCATAGAGTCTATCTCTATAGATGGCCTTGGTCTATCTTGAGTCTATCCCCCATCGGTTCTCAACTGCTGGTTTTCTACATGGATTGGTTGTACTTGGGTTGCACCACGGTGTTTGGGCACTCCATAACATACTCCCTCCTCTACGCTTCTCCAACCTTAGTAATCTTGCTCCAAACCATTTGTTAGTGGTTTGCGATACATTCACATTACTCTTACGGCTCACGCATTGGTGCATGAACTCAAATGCAGTGTAGGATGTTTTAATGCCTTCTAGCGCTGTGCCCCACACGCATTAACCCATTTCGCCAGTGTGACCAATTGGCTGCGTTCGCACTTTCAGTTGTTTTACAGTAGTGAGTAGGTCCAGTTGAACATTTATCGCACAGACATTTTTAAGAAACAAATAATGCTTGGCAAGTCCCAAAAAACCGTCATTGAAGGCTTGAGGGATGATACACTTCATTAAAAGCGCCTGCAAATTTATCGACCTGCACCGCCACCACAGGCTCATGAAGGTTTTCACACAGAGCACTTCCCGAAGCACACAAACTTTACAACAGTCGTATGTATTATCGTCACCCCACGAACGGCCCCGGAGCAAAGTGAACAACATGAGAGGTCACATGGACGCAGTATATAAATTATTCCACAGCGGCCCGGCGGCCGGGCCAGCACCGCCGGCACGGAGGCGCGTCCCACCGCGGCGCGCCTGCCGCCGCCGCCGGCGGATGTGGTGGAACGTGCAGCATCTTTATCCAACAATCGGCCAACGCACTACGAGCCCCTGCAAAAAGCCAGCACAGCTCATCAGAGAGGTTTCCCCGCAACAGTCCATCGTGTAACATTGGCGTCGACAGAAAAAAAAACAAACAAACAAAAGGCAGCAACGGGAAACATACAGCAACACATGGGAAACACACGGCACTGACGGGAAACACGGCACCAACGGGAACACACGGTACTGACGGGAAACATACAGCAACACATGGGAAACACACGGCACTGACGGGAAACAAACGGCACGAACGGGAAACTAACGGCACGCACGGGAAACTAACGGCACGCACGGGAAACTAACGGCACTGACGGGAAACATACATACGACAGGGAACAAGTGGAACTGAAGGGAAACAGGTGGCACACACAGAAAACTAGCCACACTGACTAGAAAAAACACATAGCAGATCAAACAGGTTTAACTGACTGGGAACAAATGACACTGGCGGGAATAGAGGTGAATCTGTCACTGCACCATGGTAAATGGTAATAATAACAATACAACGCATTGTGTGGCATTACTAATGGCATGTTACTGGACAGTAACTGTACACTGGACACAGTTAAGTACTCATTTGAATAATCACTCAAGACAACGATTCATGCCATTAATAGACGGACAATTTTACCACTTATGGATGGAAAAGGCGATGAATCGACAGTGTGTCATCAAGACTGTTGTTAGCTTATTACCAACAGTGTTATTAGCAATTACTTACACAATGATGTTGTTGATGGGAATGTGGATGAGCTTCACAAAGAAGCCAATGAAGCCCATGATGGCAAATCCAATGGCAGTGGCAAAGGCAATCTTCTGGAATTCTGAAAAAATGAGACTTTAAGTAAAGTGAGGTTTTACCAATCTCAACAAAATTGGCTTTGATTGATGATATTTAGAAAGAGAGTGATCCAGAGGACAGCAAAAGATGAACTTGTAGCTGCAAGGATGGCACTTGTAAGCTACATTCCAAGTCTCATGGTACCTACTTTGTCAACTTGTTCCTGAGATACAGTTGCAAAGCTAAGCCACTGATGACACCTCAGATTACTCTAGCAGTGGCCTGTACCATTTCTAGACTGAAATGACCACAAGAAATTATTGTTACCTTTCCTGTCTGGCTTTGTGCACCGTTTGACAAGGCGGATGGAGTCCTTGGTGAACTGCTTTGCAGGCTCCAGCACAGCGGTAATCTGATCCATTTTGTCTTTTTAGTTTCTCAACCTGCAAAGGACAAATCATACTTCAGGGAACGAGCATCAATATAAGTACCAGAGGGCTGTTCACGGGCACCACACACTGCTGCATGCGGTGTGTCCAGCAGGCGTGGGGGTAGGGGATTGGCAGGCGGTTCTGACGTCATGGCTGCGTGCGGTGGACGGTCCGCTGTAGCCAGTCCCGACCGGCCACAGCGGTCGCTGTGTGCGGTGACGGGAGGCTGACGTAGGGACGCAGTGGGCGGAGCTTGGAGGCTGTGTGCGGTCCGACCACACACAGGGCCCGTAAACTGCCCTCGGTTTTCAACAAACCTATAATTTATATTTAAATAAAACCTAGCAGGTAAAAATCCAAATGCATCCCAGAGGGGTGTTCACGGGCACCGCACACTGCTGCGTGCGGTGTGTGCGGTGCGTCCAGCAGGCGTGGGGGTAGGGGATGGGTAGGCGGCTCTGACGTCACGGCTGCGTGCGGTGGACGGTTCGCTGTGGCCAGTCCCGACCGGCCACAGCGATCGCTGTGTGCGGTGACGGAAGGCTGACGTAGGGACGCAGTGGGCGGAGCTTGGAGGCTGTGTGCGGTCCGACCGCACACAGGGCCCGTGAACAGCCCTCAGATAAATTTGATTAAAAGGCCACACTGAGCTTTCCATTCATATATTAATTCATGGGTTGTGACAAGAGCTGCACAATATCATGCATTACAACAATAATTACTGGATGTAAGCTAGCCTCAAACATCCAAAATAGAAGAAAATGATGGTACTGTGATGACTGATAAATTACAGTGATTGTCAGTGTTTTTGCCTTTATCTGAACATACCTATTTATCCTTGAATAAAGACAGGGAACTCCGTGAAGCTTAAAATGTGCAAGGCTAGTCGCTTTCCCCACAGCCAACAAGATACAATTCGGAGCAGAATAACAACACACCCACAAGGAAACTCGAGTGAGCCAAATATGAGTGAGCTGCAACGTGTGTTGCCAGAGTGTACAGCTGGAAATTGGTAGCTGATTTGGTTTTATCTAGTAGCATAAAATGTTAGGATCATATAAATAGTGCCTAGTTATTGGAGACTTATCGATATATCAATTTAATTTAAATAGATTCACAGATCAATTCAGGAAATTTGATAGCACAATGCATGAAACTGAAAATTTTGTCAAGTAAATGAAAATTTCAACTAAGTCAAAGTGTAGAAACTAGTACAATAGAGGATGACGTTTCCTACTAGAATAAGCGAGATGCTAGCGTCATCCCGTACACAACAGCGTAGTTCAAGGTTCACGATTCACTCATTCACAGCAGTTATTCACAGCAGTTGTAAACCAGAGATTAACATTGTATCTTGAGGGCCAGGGCCTAATAGGTGACGAACAGGCAGGGTTTAGGTCAGGTCATTCAACACTCGATCACATATATGTATTGAATTCGATAGCTGAGCTTTATTCATCACATCATAAACGTCTGTACTGCGCTTTTATCGACTACAAGAAGGCATTTGACTTGGTGAACAGAACGATGCTCTGGACAAAGTTGATCTCCAATGGTATCAATGGAAAAATATTGAGGGTGATACACAACATGTATGTCAATGCCAAATCTTGTGTCCAACAAGGAGCTTATGTTTCAGATGTATTTCCTTGCAATATTGGTGTCAGACAAGGTGACAATCTTTCTCCTCTTCTATTTGCCCTCTACTTGAATGATTTCGAGCTTTCGCTCTCCAAGAAGTTCAGAGGCCTTGAGCTCCTCAGCAGAGAAATCAAAGAAGCATTGAGTGATGACGATGTAGAGTATTTTGTGAGGATATTCTGCCTCCTATACGCCGATGATACAGTAGTTCTTGCCGAATCTCCAACAGAACTGCAGGCAGCTCTAGATGCTGTTCATGGTTACTGCCAAGAATGGCAACTACAGGTCAATATTACAAAAACCAAAGTAATGATTTTCTCAAGAGGCAGGGTAAAAAAGGTACCAACCTTCCTGTTTGGGAATGAACCACTAGAAGTGGTCCATGAGTATACATATTTGGGTACCGTCTTCTCTTCCAATGGATCAATGAAATCTGCTGTTCTCAAACAGGTGGCACAAGCTAACAGAGCACTTTTTAAAGTATGCTCGATGATATCAGCACTCAACCTACCCATTGACACCTGCTGTGAACTTTTTGATCGTATGGTAGTGCCTGTCTTGCTGTACGGGTGCGAAATATGGGGCTCAAAATATGGGCAATATATAGAAAACTTTCATAAAAAGTTTATGAAGCACCTGTTGAAAATTAGCAAGTTTTCTGCTAACTGCATGGCATATGGTGAATTAGGTAGAATGCCTCTAAGCACTGTCATCCAGAGGCGAGTCATAGGCTTCTGGATACGGCTGAAATATGGTAGCAGACACAAGCTCTCATACATCATAATGCAGCTCCAGCTATACAAACTTCAGAATTCCGAATTCCGGCCTCATTGGCTCTCGAATGTAAAAAGTATCCTTGACAGTGCAGGGCTTGGAAACTACTGGGCTGATGCTCCGGACAAAGACGAGATACTGGCAGTACTTGAAACTCGCCTTGCTGATATAATCAAACAAACTTGGTCCGAGTCAGTTCATACCAACTCTTTGTGCACAAATTATAGAATTTTTAAAGACACCCACGGTCTCGAGCCTTACTTGACCCTTGTAGGGCCAAAGGACCGTCTTGTCATGGCTAGATTTCGTTGTGGGAATCACAAACTACCGATCACTGAGAGTAGACAGAAACATGACGCTACTCTTAATACATGCCAACTATGTACAGCAAACAAACCTGGGGACGAATTCCACTACATTTTGGAATGTTCAGCTTTTAGAAGTCAGCGTGAAGCCCTTATCCCGCAATACTATTACAGGCATCCTGACACAAATAAATTCAAGGCTCTTTTCTCATCTGTCGAAAAAAGACTATTACATCGGTTGTCAAGGCTTATCCGGCACATCACCACTGCCTTTTCGTAGCCATTCCTATTCCATTCTCCGATTCTTCTGCCGATCTCCTGCCGGTCCCCGGTCACCTAACTTCTCTCCCCACCTGTAACCAAATATATACCAAAAGTTGTGTTCTTGTCAACTGCTTTGTATATTGATATGTATGTTAGTATGTGTACATATATGTGTCTGATGAGTGTGTTGGGAGTCGCTGCTATATGCGAGCCATCCTCCCGTTTGTATGTTTATATCGTCGTTTCATGTGTACATAATCGCAACCTACATGCAGCCCAGTTCCCTTACCCCAAATGGGGTCGTGGACAAATACATTCATTCATTCATTCATTCACTCACCAGATGTCCCTGTCCTGAACATGTCCAGCTTACCGCATCATGATCATCAGTTTCTTTGATTTGCAACGCAAGACGATTTTCACGGAAGTCTGTACTGTATACAATATTCTGTAAAGCAGCTTTTCACAGCAAATCTTTCCTCGTCATATGCAAATTCAGTCTAAGCTGTATGCCTCGATACCATTTTGATCTAAAAACTTTCATTTAGTAGCAGCTTACTAATCTTTCTGGCGCATCTCTTTCAAACCTAACGCAACTCCAGTTTATTTTCCGTGTTCGATAGCAACATTTCCTTATTTTGTCATATGTCATCACTCAAATATGTCATGCAAAAAAGCTGCCCTGAGCGTTTTTAGCTTACTGACGTCGGTAATTTTTTGCCAAATAACACTTATTACGGCAAAAGAAACGTAAAAATACTCCATTGGTCAATTTAGCGAAGCTTTGATTTAAACTCTGTCAGTTTCTATGGAAACCGAAAAGGTAAATGTGCTTCTAATAGCTCTTTTGAATAGAGCTGGAATGCATCAAAAGCATTTCAATATTGCATTGACATTTCATATCTCAAAGTTGAAGTGTTTTTATATAGGTACCTTGTCTCATATATTGATATATTTTGAGGAGCCTTTCTTCATCAAGCGTGCATATAGGTAGGTAGCGCGGTGTGTACGTTGTGTTTGCGTTGTGTAGGTCTATATCATTATCAATATAGGCACGGTGACTATAAATATGGGTAAATGTCAAGTTTAAGTCCTAAGAAGATTTCATTAATAAATTTTTCATATTTTTACATTATTTGACATCCTGAATCCAAAAATGATACTCATATGTCTCGCAAATAAAAGAAAAAAACATAATCAAACCTGACCTAACCTTACCTACTTACCTATAACCTACCAACCTACAACCTACAAACCTACCCTAACCTAACCTAACCTACAAACCTACCTACCTACAACCTAAAACCTACAAACCTACAACCTAACCTAACCTAAAACCTAAAATTTTTGCTGTTTCATATTCGTATCAATAGCGCCACAATTGTAGTTAGCAAGGGCGGATCTAGGGGAACGTTTTGGGGGGGGTCACCAGTCGGCCGACATGCCAGGTCTGATGAATGAATTCTGACGACCGGGGGGGGGGGGTAGGGAGCGAGTATGTCGAGATCAAATGACATTTGATCTTCGTCGTTTCTGAGTTGAAGTTTTATCGTAAGTCACTCGGCTCAGTAGTTTTAGTTAGTGAAACCCACCTATAGAGGAGCGTCGCCACGGATTTTTTTACTGGGGGGGGGGGGGGCGGATCGACCGACTTAAAAACCCAGAAGTAGTAGATATAGTTACCTCACTTATGCATTAGTCTAATGCCCAATGCATTAGTAGCATACAGTCACGATCTCTCTTATTGACCTGTGTATGAATCGGCGGCGCGAAGCGCCGCAAAAATTTGAAAAAAAGTTGTCAAAACACAGCTCTAAAACACAAATATTACAACCCTTTTAGCATGCTAGTACAAGCCGGAGTTCCTTCACAGTGCACATATGAATTCCGATTCAATTTGACACGGTTGGTGTTATTACAGTCACGATCTCTCTTATTGATTGGTGTATAAATCGGCGGCGCGAAGCGCCGAGAACATTTGCAAAAGAATGTGTCAAAACACAGCTCCGCTCCAAAACACAAATTTTACCACCCTTTTAGCATGGCAGTACAAGCCGGAGTTTCTTCACAGTACACATATGAATTCTGATTCAATTTGACACGGTTGGTTTATGTAATTACAGTCACGATTTCATATTGACCTGTACGTATGTACATGAATCGGCGGCGCGAAGCGCCGCGAAAAATTTGCAAAAACATTTGTCAAAACACAGAGGGGGTCTCCTCTCTACAGAGGACCACCGATCTCTACTGCGGGCCTCCTCTTTTCACAGGGCCTCTTAACTACAGAAGGCTTCCTCTCTACAGAGGGCTTCCTCTCTACTGAGGGTCTCTCCCTTTCAGAGGGCCTCCTTTACAGAGGACCTCCTCTCTTCAAAGAGCCAGAGGACCTCATCTCTGCAAAGGGCTTCCTCTCTTCAGAGGGCCTCTTCTCTACAGAGAGCCTCCTTTCTTCAGGGGGCCTTCTCTCTACAGCGGGTCTCCTCTCTTCAGAGGGCCTTCTGCATTCAGGCGGTCTCCTTTCCACAGAGGGTCTCCTCTACAGAGGGCCTCCTACCTACTGAGGAGTCAGAGGGGCCGACACAGACACTAGCGGTTATTCACTGGAGGCCCCAGGAAGTAAGAAGGGCCCTAGCTGTCAGGCTGGTCAGAGTGCCCTGAATGTCCTGACGTGATTTTTGGGATTCCCGTGAATTTCTTTCGCCTCCGACGTGATTTTGACCTGCCAGGGCCCAGGGGCACTAAAAATAAAACAAACAAAATAAAAAAATGGAAATAGGACATCACCAAAATTAAGTGGCCGAAATCCGTTGAGTTTTTAATTTTGCGTATAGGTAGGGGGCAGGGGCACCACGAATTAAATTCATGACCATCCCCTTGGAGTTTTCCTGGATCATCCCCTGGTGCTCGCACGGTTGAGACAAAAATGAGTAAGATTCTGGCCTTCAATACGCCTTTTCACGCAACACGATCCAGAAAAACAAAGGTAGGGGAGAGCGGGGAGAGTTGTATCATGTCCAAGTTGTATCAGGGCGAATTGTGCCAAACTTATCCAATAGATAGCGCTCGTGACACGACCAGCCGACGAGGTTTTCCGGGCGCCATCTTTCCCTGTTCTGTCGTGTGGCTGGGTGGACGCGTCTCGAGTTGAGAGCCGATTTTATGTTTTTTTAATGTCATTCTAAAAAAATGAGTTGCAAGAAAATGTGTGTTTTGGGCATTTAGATGTGCACGAATTTGAAAGATCTCCGTAGCGGTGGTGAGGGTAGGTTCTAAGGCTGCGTGAGTGAAAATGGATTTCTCCAGCTGTCCGCTGTTTTTGAGCACGAGGATGTTTTTTTCCAAGATGGCGGCGAGGTACATGTTGTATCAGAGCCGGGTGGGGTATGTTGTAACATGTATGTATGTATGGGTATGTTGCTTTTAATCGCGAAAGCTAAGCCCTGTCTCGCGTTTGTAGGTAGCTAGTCAATGCTCGTTCCATTTCGGCACAATGTGTTGGCTTCTTTGCTCTTAACGGGCCACTTTTGCTTCTAGTCTGTTGATGTTTCGTTCGTTTCGATGTTTCGTTCGGATTGCATTGACCTAAGCTTGGTCTAATAAAAGTGAAGCCTTTGAGCATATACATTGTATTAACCCCATTTAATATTGTTCTTATGTTCAAAACCAGTAGCAAGCACACTCCCTGAAACGTGAAATACCTAGTGATACAAATTACCCCACCATGTGATACAACTCACCCAAGCCATGGGGCAAGTTGTATCAAAAACATTGTTCTATTCGGCAGACCGTAGAAGAAAAACTGGTAGAGGTAGCGGAAAAGTTACTTTGCACAAAAAAAGCAGAAGAATCAAGGAAGGATATAGTATGGAAATAATGAGTTTATCACGGATAGTTACGAGGTTATGGGTCTCGGAGTAAAAACTGATACAACCCACCCCACTCTCCCCTATTAGCTCAGAAGTGTTTGACATGTGATTTTGAGCATGCAAGACGGCGTCTATAGCGCATTTAGGTCTTCGGCTTTTGGGGGGGGTCAAATGACCCTCTCAGACCTTTTGGGGGGGGTCATGACCCCGTGGACCCCCCCCAGGATCCGCCACTGGTAGTTAGGACCTAAACTTGACATATACCATAAATATGTAGGTACCTGTGTCCTGTTGTACTCTGATATCAATATGTACTGCCTGGGTGCCTTAGGTATCACAAACAAATGCTCAAAACTGAGCTTTTTGCCCATTCAATTTCAATGCCTTGGTATGTAACTCAAACTTTGTACATATTTGCTGGCAGTTAACAATTTAAACCAGGGGTGGGGATCTGTAGGTGGAGCCAGAGCCAGCAGATTATAGCCAGAGCCAGAGGAGAGGTGTGAAACAAGCCCGGAGCTGTAGCTGTCAAAGAAGGGAGCGACTCCGCCTCAGGCGTGTTTTTCTCAGAGGAAAAAAATTGACCTAGTTCAGTTTGACAGTACAAGGCAGTAGAGCATGTGGTACATCATAACCATGTCCTCATGGACCCAGGGCCATCACATGAATGGAAAAGGCTATAGCCTATAAATACGTATCATCTCCAGTTTACTCACCTCGTTTACTCACCTCGTTGGTTCCTGCATATCTTTGGAGTGGTTTCAAAGGACAGTCAGAGAGGAAATGAGGAACCCACACTGCTCGAGACGCGCCAGTCATCAACAGAAACAATGCACATGTTAACATTCGCTAAGAGAATGACTGGTATAGTGCGCCTCCGGTGACATTATTACCAAAACATTGTCAGGCTTTCTGGAGTTATGCCTAGTTACATTGTTAGGTTACAATGTAACTAGTGTCCCACAGTATGCAATCAACCTCATGTCACCTCCTCCCTCCCCACGTCTACTGCATCTCCAGAGCCTGAGGATCAGTCATCAGGTGACGGCCATTGTTTTGGCCACCCGTATTTGATTGATCACATAGGGGATGTAGGTACTGACTACTGAGTCGGAGCTGGAGCCGGACCATTTTACTCGGAGCCGGACCTGGAGCTGCCAGGACACTTCACCCGGAGCTGGAGCCAATTTCTTTTCTCCGGAGCTAGAGCCGTCTGAAATTTCCACGGCTCTGCATCCCATATTAAATGCCCAGTAAAATGTCCACTGAATAGTGAATTATAAGTGCAGTTACCTAGTCTAGCATCAGAGGTTAACCTGCGCCCCACTGGGGTCTGCATATAACGCGCCCTACTGGGGGGGGGGGGGGTAGGAGGGCTATTTATAGCCCCCTCCTAACTCTGAAACTAGGGGCCGATCGTCAAAATTCGAACGGAGTCTGATTGATAGCCCCGGAAAAACTGCAAAGTGAAACCTAATTTAATTGACCTCGAGGTCACTGATGACGTCACAGGTCAGGTCAAAGTAAAAATTATTGATAATTGCCTTGTTCGCATTTTGGGCTCTGGCCGCCGTCTTACAAGTCAGATCAGGCTCATTTTTGGTTTACACACTCATGAACAGATGATTTAACCCGCGCCGGGCCGGTGCTCTGAGATTCCGCGCCGGGCCGGGGGGGGGGTGTCTGAACACCCCCTCCCCTTCTAACTCGGCTCCTGGGCCACGTAGCGACACGCGGTAAGCGGCAATCGAAAAAACGTCCAAAATAAGGACGAAAACACTGCGGTCATTTCTTGGGTCAGGTCAAAGGTCATGTCACCAGAGGTCACCAAAGGTAAAATGTTGACTATTTCAACATTTTGGAAACTGCCAACGGCTATCTCGGGAACCAATAGAGCTACAGCGCTGCGGAAAAGCGCATTCGATAGCCCTTTTACAGACCTTTCTGAGTGATGTTCTCAGATTTGACCTCAGGTCAACGGTTTAGCCACCAGAGGGCAAAAACTCCAAAAATAGACGTTTTTACGAAAAGCGTTTTTTTCGGCAATAGCTTTTGACTCAAAAGAGCCATGACATTACTTTTGCCACCATCGTGTTCCTCTCGTCGAGACGCGTCGAATGAACTACCAGTAAAACGCCTTTTGGGCGAAGAACGAGCGAGCGAGATAGTGAGCCCTGCACGTGCGGAAGGGCGAGAGGGTGCTTCCAACGGGCTTGCGCAAAGCACCCTTCTAACTGGTCGCTAGTGGTGTGCCAAATTTGAACGCAATCGGCCCAGCCGTTCCTGAGATCTGGAAGCGGCATTCTGCACGTGCGCACGTGCAAACGGGGTCCAAAATGACTTTTGCACGGCACCCTTCTAACTGGTCCCCAACCGTGTACCAAATTTGAGCGCAATCGGCCCAGCCGTTCTCGAGATCTGGAAACGCCCCCTGCACGTGCGCACGTGCAGTAGCACCCTAACCGCAACACATGGGAATGCATTGCCTGGTGGGTGCCTACCTGTATGCCAAGTTTCAGCGAAATCGCCCCAGTAATTACCGAGTTACTGAAATGGGAACAAATTTGGCACCTCTTATTGTTGTATTTTGCACGTGCACTGGGGGTGACCCACATGCATCGAGAGTATCCTATTTTGGGTAGAAGGGATGCTGCTACCCTATAAAAATTACCGCAAGTCAATCGCCCAAGCGGCTGCTGAGATATGAGCCTCTCAAAATCACTACTTTTGCAAAACAGCTTGAACACCCTTGACTTTTCACGTGGCACGTGCCACGACGGTCACTGAGATGTATCAAAAGTAGTCAATTACGGGGTAGAAGGGATGGGGCTACCCAACAAAAAAGACCGCAGGCCAATCGGTCCAGCGGTTGCTGAGATATAAGCCTCTCAAAAGCGTTACAGGCCGGGCCGGGCCGGGCCGGGCCGCTCATACTGAGATTTTTCCGTTATATTGAAAAGACTCACTTCGCTCGCTGCGCTCGCTCGCTCTTAATAATTTGACCTTAAAAGGTCAACTTGAAAATTTGACCTCAGGTCAAGGTCATGACCTGACCGTAAAAGTTGCATATCAGTCGATCCGCAATGTCGAGCCGAACACATGTAAGGCGTTTTCAGCGCTCTAGCTCGCCTCTATCAGAAGTTATTAGCAAATAGGGGAAGTTGGGGCAATGCCGGAGTTGGGGCAAAGCCGAAATTCGAGATATTTCGAAAACCGTAAGACATGGATGCCACCTGTCAGTGATGCTCTGAAGCTTAAGTGACTACAATTATCGCATGTTTGTTACGAGTCGTCATTCGGAATACTTCGACTGTGAGGGCGCCAAGAGCGTTTTCAAGGTACGTTTCCCTTGTACTACATGCGCCTTTGAAGCTGCATTTCTTACTCATTATGCTACCGTTTGTCTGGCCAATTCGGTCAAGTAATCTTTAGCATGTCTTTGCATAAGTGTGCTGCCTATTTGAAATTTATACAGCGCGTTGAAAAGTTATGGGCCTGCAAATGAAAGTATGGCAGGCTGGGGTAATGCCGAAAACGTGCGATTACGCACGTGTTAAAAGCACGCTACGTGGACTTTACTGCTGTGGAATAGCAACGCGTATTTTTAGTCACACAAATTACACTTTCAACCGACACAACGGCCTGCTACCTATAAGGAATGATTTACCTGGCATGTTCTTATTATATCACACAATTATAACTTCCAGTGTGCACCGCGTCCTCAAGCTCTTAAAACGCGTGTCAGCTTTGATGAATTCTGGATAAAGTTTGAGATAAAATGGCAAAACATCAATGTCTTGATTCCCCGTACCGGGGCAACGCCGAAAAAGTCACTTCTTTGATATTTTTAGTTTGTGCGCTTAACGGTATGCGAATTCATCAAATGCGCCTGGTATGTTTGAAAGGCAAAAGACTGGCCTCTCGAATGACGCCAACAAGAATAGCTTATGTTGTCTACCTTGCGTGCTACGGGCGTCAGAAAAAAAGTCTTCGGCGTTCCCCCAACTTCCCCTAACTGTTAGATTTTGTTCGTGACCTGAGATGACCTCGGGGACATAACAAGGGGTCACAGTTGCCATTTTCCGGTTCAGTGTGTCAATTTTACCTACATATCGATGTTTGAGAGTGTCTAGAATAGCGTTCGTGCAAAGCAGACGCTTTTCAATTTTCTCCCATTGACTTATAATGGAGGACGCAAAATTGACCTGACCTTAGGTCACGATATCAAAATTCCGAGATACACATTTTATAGATTATGTTGCTCTAATCAATCGCTGAAAGTTTTAAGGCAATCGATCAATCGGTGTAGCTATGACGAGCATTCTTATTTTTTTCTGAGGTGAGGTCACTTGGCGTGACCTGGTGACCTGACCTAAGGCGACCTGGGTCTGAGATTTTCACAACATGTGCGGAAAAGATGCACGAACAGATGTGCCAAAAACGGCGGCGCTCCGCGCCGCCGTTTTTGAGATATCTGCGAAAAACCGCAGGGGGGGGGTATTCAAACACCCCCGGCCCGGCGCGGGTTAACCCTCGCCCGTATTGGTGTTTTCCAGCCGCGAACGTATAAGGGGGGGGGGGTCCGTTGGACCCTTGCCGTTTCGTCCCTGATCGAGCTAGAGCTTCGCGGAAAAAAACGAGCGTGTTGCCCGTGACGAGAGGAAGCCGATGATACCCAATTGTAAGGTCCTAGGTCATTGGTTGACCTTGCAGGTCAAGTCAATGACCCAAAAGTCGGGAAAATCGGGACCTGTTAGAACGTCGTAAAGTGTGGCTGCTATGGGGTTTTTCGGGGTGCTGATCACGAATATCATGTTAGTTTTCATCACAGATGATGTCTTCATGCATTTAGGCCAGGTCGGGTCAGGTCAGGTCAGGTCAACCCAACCAGTAAGGGTATTCGTAGTAGGTGGCAACCGCCTCTAACAGCTTCGTAACATGTTACGAAGGCACCAAAACTACTTCGTAAATGTTCATATGGTTGCTAAATTCGAATTCAGCTCCAAAAACTGGTCTAGAAACATGTAAAACTCGAAAAAGTGAACCGAGGTCACCCGAGGTCACCAAAGGTCAATGACCTGACCTGACCTTCAGGTGACCTTGACACCCACCCTAATGCATGGGGGCAACATCATATCACATGTTTGAACGCTTGAAACCACGAAAAGACTGCAAACGCGCGGCTAATGCGAGCCGACATACGCTGAATCGCGATTCCGGCCAAACATGGTCTCGAAAAGTAGGTCACAGGTCAAAGGTCATTTGGGTCAGGGTCATTAAATTTTCAGGGTAGGTGTAAAATTGATGAACGCGAGGGTACTGAAAGTTTCGTCGCGATCGGTCGCTTTTTACGCGAGTTATTTGCGAAAAACCATGGGGGGTCCGTTCGACCCCCGCCCCCTATACGGGCGAGGGTTAATGCCCTGAAGGTACCAAACTTGTACTTTGATCTTCAGGTCAGGTCAGGGCCAGGTCATCACAGGTTACAGAAATCTTCTGTCATGCATTGGTCACATATGACACATGTTTTATGGTCTATTTAGGCCATAGATTTCGAATTCGATGTTTATGTCATTCGAGGTCATTTTGAGTTGAATTTAGCTTAGGCCAGGCCACTTTCAGGTCAAAAAAGGTCAAATTTTAAAAGCTGATTTTTTTTTTTTTGAAACAAAAAAGTATCGGATGTAGTTTGAGCACAGAAACACGATGGTCTTATTTATATTGGTGTACGAGGTCAAATACGCACTGAAAAATTAATTTGAAAATTTATAATCCTGGAGTTTTAGCTATAATGTGTATAACTTGGCCCATTATTTAAGATATCTGGCTAAAACCTGCTAGAGTAAGTCATAAGCATTTGTTTTATCACATATTCCGTTTTTTCGAAAAGTCAAAAACTTTTTGAATACAAGATAAAAATGTAAATTTTAGATTGTAATGTATAATATTTTCAAAATTGCAGTTTTATAGCGCAGTCTTTTCTGAGTCCTCTCAAGCAAAGAAATTGGATCTAGCTCAAAAACTGAGCTCTTAGGAGCGATTATCGTGGTTCAATGCTTTGTGTCGAAATCGGCAGAACATGACGTCACTCTGACGTCATTTCCGGACGACCTATGCTAGCTACGAAGTTCATATTTTGACACAAGGTGTCAAATTGATGCATCCGAAGGTGCTGAAAGTTTGGCGTCGATACGTCAAGCGATTTAGAAGTTATTGCAGAAAAACGCGAGGGGGGCTATGAATAGCCCCCCCCCCTCCCAGTGGGGCGCGGGTTAATGCGAAATCAAGATAAGAATGTAGGTTTTTGGTACCTACCTACCCTACCACTATTCAGACATCACATCATGTCACGCAGCAAACAAGCTGAATCATTTATTCCTCCTTACAAGTGCGGATGCAACCCAGAAATTGAGCATGTCCAATATCTCAGTGCAGCCTTCTAAGCTGGTGGGGCAGGGGATTATTTGATTGGGTGATGCTGGAGAAGTGGATCTAAAAGAGGTGCCACGCAGGGCTGCGGAGTCGATGGATTTTCGGCGACTCCGACTCCGACTCCGGCTTTCGAAAACTAACTCCGATTCCGACTCCGACTTCGGGCAGAACTGTCGACTCCGACCGACTCCAACTCTCGACTCCGACTCCGCAGACCTGGCACGGCTGCGGAGTCGACGGATTTTCGGTGACTCCGACTCCGATACCGGCTCGGGCTTCCAAAATCGACTCCGACTCCGATTCCGGTCACAACTGTCGACTCCGGCGGACTCCGACTCCAACTCCGACTCCGCAGCCCTGGTGCCACGTCTCTGCTTCGGACAGGCTGCCATCAGGCACGTGACAGAATACCTCATGTTAATTTGATTCCCCCAAGCCTGATAGATGACAGAGCAATGAAGTTTCTCATATTATGCAATGTGGACTGGTAGGTAGACAGCTAAGTTTTGACTTTTGAGTGTGCCTTTCCAGGCCTGTGCTGTGTGTGAGAAGCCATTTGTCTACCCGCTGCTCCGGACTCCTGTCTGCAATGGGGGACCCGCTGGACGACCTGGATGACATCCTGAGCAGTCCGCAGAGCCGGCCACGCACCAGCTACCTGGCGCCGTCCTCGGAGCCGCGGCCGGCCACCTCGGCGCCGCCGCGGCCGCGCCAGGAGGTCACCGGCTGGGGCGACGCGCCGCCGCCCGGCTCGCCGGCCCCGGCGCCCGGTCCGCCGGTCGGCCGCCGTCAGAGGTCCGGCTTCCAGGACCCGGCCACCACCTCCAGGTACAGAGTCGGCTGGACTACGCTGGACATTGCGGGGCAGATAGCTGCCCACTGGCTCTGGCTCTACCGGGTTTTAGACACCCTCATTTGTTCGTACAACTGTACTGAATTAAGTAAAAATGGGAATCGGTTTAGACTTTGTCGATGTCCGCTGCAGCTGACCCTGTGAATCGACATACGCTGTGGAGATGCCTGGTCACCGTGTAAAGTCGATCTTTTGATCGGCCTCTGTGCTGACCGGCGGCCGGTTCTCAGCGCTCCGGAGTCGAAGCCGTTGGCCAAGCCTCGTCCGGCGACATGGGACGACGAGGACGCGGTGCTGCCCATGATCCCCGACCTGGAGGAGGTGCAGGAGGAGGACCTGGCGCTCCAGGTGGCCGCCGCACCGCGGTCAGTCAGCGGGGGTAACACGGGGACCTGAACCGGGGACCTGGCGCTCCAGGTGGCCGCCGCAGCACGGTCGGTCGGACTACTTGTAGCAGTTTGACGCGGCCGGTCCTGTCAAGATTACTGGATCACTGTGTGTGATGGGAATATACCGTTTTTATGTAGTCCTTTGGTTCCATGCTGTTATTCTCAGTACGTTTTCCGCGATTATTTGGATGGCTGTCTTTCTCGCTCACATTCCGCTGGTCACAAAGATGAGGTGCTATCGCGGTCTTATGCACCACCTGCCTTTCCCCAAACATCTTCCTGCACCCCTTCCCTCCCCCAGTCCGGCTCCCGGCCACCCTCTGACGCGCTCGCTGTGTCTGCGCGTCGGACAGGGCGCGGGTGAACCGGGTGGTGACCATGCAGGAGCTCAATGACGACCTGTTCAAGCACCCGACCTTTATGGCGCTGGAGGACATCGACCTGCGGCTGCTGACGCGCGCCCTCACCGAGCCGGCCGACGTGCAGGAGGTCGGTGGGGCGACACGGCAGACAGCGGGGCGCAATGGGACAGGGTGGGACGGTGTTCATGGTTTCTCGAAACGCACAACCAGTTTTCTGTCTATTTTGAATTGCAATTTTCCTTCCCTGGGTGTGGGACGTGCAGTGTAACAGTGTTGGATTCCCGCTGACCTGACCTGACCTGACCTGACACTCCCGCAGCCTGTGACACGTCTCCCTGGGTGTGAGACGTGCTGTAGGATCTCAGTGACCTGACCTGACCTGACCTGACCTGACACTCCCGCAGCCGGACCGGCCCTGGGTGTGGGGCGTGCTGTAGGATCTCAGTGACCTGACCTGACCTGACCTGACACTCCCTCAGCCGGACCGGCCCTGGGTGTGGGACGTGCTGTAGGGTCCCAGTGACCTGACCTGACCTGATCTGACACTCCCCAGCCGGATCGTCCCTGGGTGTGGGACGTGCTGTGGGGTCCCAGTGACCTGACCTGTTCCCCCCCCCCCCTCCCGCAGCCGGACCGTCCCTGGGTGTGGGACGTGCTGTTCACGGAGGTTCTCTCAGAGGTTCAACAGGACGAGGACTCTGATGACGGCGCCGTGGACCTGCCGACACCAAAGGTAGGTCACGTGACACCTCTCCCTGATAACACATTGGCCGGCCGGCACCAAAGGTAGGTCACGTGACACCCTACAGCCGTCACGCTGCCGTTTAGCTGTGCCTAGGCATTCAGTGTGCCTGGCGTTGACCGTAGTAGCTCAGGATCGGACGCAGTTGCCTCGCCTGTATTAGGAACATGTAGAGTGTACTGTTTGATAGAAACGCATCAGATGAATGTTCGATCCTGTAGAAAGACTTCATTGCTCCGTGTGTGTAGCTGAGTAGCAGTGATTGTATGTTGACCTGTTGTGTAGGTAGCGCCGTTTTGAATGTGTAGCTACTTCCCAGCTCTGTTAGTGACCAGTATAACATATTATTGTCCGGACCGCCGTCCGTGTTAGTTCGATGTGCCGCAACGGTGCGGTCACCGGAGCCTGGTCCGGAACCGGAGCCGCTGACCGGAGCCTGGGTCCGGATCCGGAGCCGCCCGCTGACGGGTCCGGGTCCGGATCCGGGTCCGCCCTGCTGACGGGTCCGGGTCCGGTCTCTGCTCGGTCCGCCCGCTGACGGGTCCGCCGTCGGCCGCCGTTCTGTTCCAGTCTCGGGCCTCTGCGCGCGGTCGACGCGCCGCCTCTGGCCGCCTGCCGAACTCGGCCAAACCGCGCGGTCAGCCGGCCGGCCTGTGAGGGTCCGACCCGGGGCCTCAGACGGCGGCCAGCGGCCGGCTGTAACACCCCACGGCAGGACAGCGCGCCGCGAGCGGCACCGCGGCCGACGGCCGTCAGCTGGCGGTAGTCCGTCACCTGACAGACGGACGGCAGTCCGTCACCTGACAGAGGAGCTCGTCCTGACGGCAGCCTATCACGGAGATCGTCCTGACGGCAGCCTGTCACCAGCTGACGGCTGGACGAAATTACCGATATGTCAGCCTCGGTACGCTGGGACCGCGGTAGTCGCCATCATTTCAACGAATATTGGCCTTCTGAATTGCCTTGCAAGAGCAGCTTGTAACTAAAAAAATGAAGCTGTTTCTTACCGGACGATGCCTCCGTTGCCATTTTTATAGTCGATCTGTGCACTGCATGCCCTGCCCACAGCACATAATGTGCCTTCAATGTGATGCTGCTTCTCAGCTGTTGCCTCTATCGTGTTTTATCATGCATCTAGTCACGGCGGCTGGTCATTTGTCAGATATTGCGTCATTTTTTTGTGATGTAAAGCAGATCTGTTTGACCAGTACCTATTTGTCCTTAGAGTGGAAGAAGCTGACATAATTTTACGCTGCATGCTTGTTGCAAAAATGATGCGATCTCTTTTACAATTAAAAGCTAGTTGCGCACATTTTATCGCAGCATCCACATTCATTGATATTACAATAATCTAGTCAAATCTATAACTGTCGTGCTGGTTATGGATAATCGTATGCGATGCAGAATCGTTAGTTTCTGTTATGCCTTCGAACTGTCAGTTTCCTGCCTGGCGTCTGACCGCACTCGCGCTCACGTGTCCAGGCTGCGTGGGTTCACAGCGGCTACCGGCCCTTCTGAGACGGAGGAGGTCGCTGCTGGTCACCGCACTGCCGACCCAGCCAGCTAGTCTGCCATCAGCTCCACCGCGCGGTTATATGAATCGGTGCGATTGCCAGTCGTCGTCTCAGTCATACTCTAGACTCTGTTCCGAGCCGTTAGGTCCAGGTTCGGAACGTCACGACAGGCAGGCACTAATGGTCACAGCGGCACCCCAGTGTATGCCACCGAAGCGTGTCGTGTTGATCTGTTCACGTGTGAGAGTCATTCTGAAGCACCTGTGATAGTGTATCGATTCCGTCCATATTTGTCACCAATACACAGCACATCTGAGTCAAGTGGACGAGTGAACTGTGAACTGAAGGGCCATCCGAGGCGGCAGAAGCGGCACCGACGTGGGTTATGCTGAAAATAGCTACATTGAAGGGACGTCTGAATAAAAATTCCATATCGCGAAACAGTTATAAAAACCCAAAGAAATTATATTTGTCAAAACCCCACTCAACAACACTAAATAGAAAACTGGGCTACAGCACAAACACCGAAATAACATCGCACACGTTGCTATCAAAGCACAGAATGTAGAAGAAGCATCACAGTCGTCCGCTTCTGATACCAGAAGCAAGGGTGAGAGTTCTTCCGCCTCTCCTGGTGGGCCGCAGTGCAATGGAGCCGCCTCTGTGGCAGTATTCACAATCACGGGTTAAGGGTAGGGGTAGGAGTAACGGGTAACGGGTTATTTTTGTGTCCGTGTTCACAATCGAAGTTTACCCCTGATGGTCGCCCGGCGACACGCAGACGGCACCACGCAGGCCAGGTGCCGTGATTGTGAATACGGCCATGACTGGAGTGTACCCTGGGGTCGGCGGCGGGCCCACGTCACCTTCCAGTGGTTCTGTCCTCACACAGAGTTCGCACAGCTCCATGGCCATCATCCCCAGATCGTGTACTGCCCGCACACCCGGTGAGACTCGAGCCATCGCGCTGACTCGCACGATCAGACCAGACCGTGTCAGTCGCACAATCTGACAGTCGCACTCCGACCGCGCCGGCGGCCCACTGCGGCCGTCCCCCGCGGCCCCGAGCAGCCGCCGGACTAGCTCGCCGTGACTGTCCAGTGGTCCACTCGCCCGACTAGTCCGCGGCGTAGTCGTCGTGCGCGCCGTAGTCGTCCGCGGCAGAGAACACATCGGCCAGCATGTGCCGTGGGATCTCCTCCCCGCGAACCTTCAGCTGGTAGCAGGCGTTCTCGACCTTGGTCAGACTCTGCCGCAGCGTGGCCAGCTTGCGCGTGATCTCGCGCGGACCGGTGTTACCTGCCGGAGACGGCCGTGCGGAGACGGATGAACATTCTGCTGTATTGGATGAACGTTTTCAGCGAAAGAGGTAGAAGACGGTGAATACCCCAGAACCTGCTTTTTAATCCTTGTAACGCAAAGCCTTGGAACGCACAAGGAGTCGTTAAACGCAAGATAAAAACATCTCCATGATGAACTTCAATACCATAATATGGATTTTAATAGAACTGCCGGGAGTCGGAGTTGGAGTCGGAGTGATTTTTGAAGCCGGAGTCGGAGTCGGAGTCACTTTAAAATCCATCGACTCCGCAGCCCTGGTTAGAACACCTTACTGGAGTCACCTACCGTCACATACACCGTACTGTAGTAACTCACAGTCACATACACCGTACTGGAGTCACCTACCGTCACATACACCGTACTGGAGTAACTCACCGTCACATATACCGTACTGAAGTAACTAATCGTCACATGCACCGTACTGAAGTAACTAATCGTCACATACACCGTACTGAAGTAACTAATCGTCAACACCGTACTGACTGAAGTAACTGTATGTGACTAATCGTCACATACACCGTACTGGAGTAACTAATCGTCACAAACACCGTACTGGAGTAACTCACCGTCACATACGAGTACGCCGTACTGGAGTCACTAATCGTCACAAACACCGTGTTGGAATCACTGACCGTCACACCACCGTACTGGAGTCATTGACTGCAATTGTCAGTCAATGACTCCAGTACACTGTACCAGAGTCACTGGAACTGCTCGATACAGAACACGTAAAATAGTCCAGCCGATATGACATTTCATGAAAGCTCACGGACTGTTTTATGATATGTACCAAGACTGCGGAGCGCGGGCATATGCCTTATTACCCCTTTATCGCTATCCAAGACGTCTATCAGTGCGGTTGGCACAGAAGATGCCATAAAACGACAAATCCTGTCAAATCCGGTAATAGATAGCAGGCTATGATACCCGGCACCCCACCGCGGCCGGCGCCGGTTCGCCGCACCCACCGATGTTGACGAATCCCTCGTGGATGGTGCGCAGCAGGGCACAGAGCCGCCAGCACTCCTCCAGCTGGCCCGAGCTCACCGAGCTGATACAGCGGCGCATCAGCTCGCCCGTCAGGTCGGCCAGACCCAGCACGTACTCGTGGTAGGGCAGCGGCAGCCGCAGCGGGTCGCCCACCTCGCCCTGGCGCAGAGAGACGGGTTAGCACAGCGGTAGGGGGACGGTGGCAGTGGGGATGTGTAGAACAGCTCCGAGGCCATGCGGGGGTCGATGGAGACTGGCACCCAAAGGTAGTCAGGACTGGGCAAGGCATAATGGGCGGAGAGTCGAGACCCCGGCGGGACGGCCCCTATAGGCACTGACGACAGTAGCTACCACCCCGCCCCGTACCTTGTATCATGACACTCACCCCGCCCGGTACAGTCTCTCAGCACCCACCCCGCCCGGTACACACAGTCTCATGGCACCCACCTCTCCCGGTGCGGTCTCAGCGGGCGGCGGCGGCTCGCCGGCAGTGGTGGAGGGCTCGGCCCCTGACGCCGGCTCCGCACTGCCCCCGGGGTATGTCAGGCGCTGCTGAACCTCGGCGCAGCTGATCACTCGGTCGTTGAGTAGATAGTGGTAGAAGGAGAGCGCCTCAATGTACTCCTGCAGGCCTGTTGAACACACGGAACGGCCGTACGGCAATGAGTAGGTCAGTACACGTTGACCGTTGACGGGTAACTATCACTTTGCAGAGCTGGTAGGTGCAGCAATTCGTTAATAACATCAACCACCAAAAGGCTCGCTAAGGATGAATGAATGTTACAAATATGACAAATAATGAATATTAAGATAGCGTAAGAATAGCAAACACGGTGGTGTTCCACAGTTCTCACGCAGCATACGGCCCCGCAGCACAGCTGACTGGCCGTCCGGTCTCACCGGGGCTGATGGCGCGCAGGTACAGGTACGGGTCGTGGCCGGCCAGCTCCTCGGCAATCTGGCGCAGCGTGCCGCCCTCCAGCTGACGGAACCGTCCGGCCGCCTCCTCCAGAACCTGCCGGTCCTGCTCCTCACTGCCGGGCGGGACAGGGCAGGCGCGGTGTCAGGTGCAGTCAGACTCGGCTACACCATCCCCCGTCCCGTAACAGAGCTAGATAGGCCACAACAGATCCACCATCGCCCTGAGTTCCACCCACCTCGTCACCCTGTGCAGCATGAAGATGATGCGCTTGCTCTCGATGGTGACGTCACGGCTCTTCTTGACCAGCCGCTCGTAGAGGTCGTGCTTGCTGTCCAGCTGGGAGGCGAAGCCGCGAAACATGGCCGTCACGGGCGTGTCGTCCGCGGCCGGCTCCGGCTTGGGCTCCGGCGGACGACGCTCGCCGCCGTCACCATGGCGACTGTTGCCGTGACGACCACCCCGGTGGCGGGGACGACCAGAACTCATGGTATTTCTGAAAACAAGAGATTTTACAAACTACTCACAACTAGAAAAAAACTTTGAAAAATGACTTTAAACATGATGTTGTTTCACTAGCCTACAAGCATGTGCTGTTACTTGTTAGTTTGAAACTGATGCTACACTTGATTTTAGTATTACTTGCCAGGTATTATGGTACCTATTAAAGGAAATAGTTCACTTTTAACATGGGGTTTGGAACTGGAATAGCAGTTTTGTTGCTTGCGCTGAGACTAGCACAAATCAGAAGCTTTTACGGCCCAACGATCACCCTAGACGAAGATATTCCATTTTTTGTTCCGAAAAGAGTGCCTTGCAGAGGAATGCGTGCCTTGCTGAGGAATGCAGTCACGTCATCGTCAGCCAATCAGAATGCTGCTTACAGCCGATGGGTTTGTCCTACGCAATATGATTGGTCAACGCGTAATAAGCTTCCGCGTCAAACATTATTTTATATAGAATATAGTTCTTCTTATACTAAAATATAGAAAATAATCCTTTTTACAAAAACGTTTTGTTTTATTTTCTGATCATTTTGAGCATAAAAAACCATAAATCCATAGCAAAATACTAATTTCAGGAAAGTGAACTATTTCCTTTAAGGCTAGGTATTAACTTCCTTTGCCTAGGGTGATCAATGGGCTTTGGGCTGTTAAAGCTCCTGATTTGTGCTACAGTGCTAGTCTCAGCTCAAGGTAGGTACAAAATTGGGTATTCCAGTTCAAAATCCCATGTTAAAATGGTATATTTGCTTTAAGTGGTCAATAATTCGTGTTATGCACTTCCAGTGTTGCCATGATTGAGATAGATTGAGCTTCCCTGTTAGGATTGAGCAGAGGTTACCCTTTATACTGTAGCATCAGTATACCCAATATCTACCCCAGATTCAGTAATGGCAGAACACCTTCAATTAAGGGGGGGGGGGCACTGTTGGCACTGCAGACTTTTGGTCCCATTCTTTCTATGCAACACCCATAGGGCTAATGTTAAGATGCCAAAATCAAAGGGGGTCACTGTGCCCCGGTGCCCTCCCCGTTCCGCCGCCAGCATTACAATTAGTAGAGCAGACATCACACGAAGGTTTTCCTACCAAGGAGAAGTGCTGTGGATTGTAGGGTAGGTTTGTAGGTTTGTAGGTTGTAGGTTGAAGGTTAGGTTAGGTCAGGTTAGGTTAGGTCAGGTTAGGTTAGGTTTGTTTAGGTTTTGTTAGAAAGAAGTACCTCCAGGCATAGCGCCTCTCCTTGGTTGGAAAACCTTCGTGTGATGTCTGCTCTACTGATATCCTGCCGCCTATGCCTAGATTGTTATTCTCACATAATGCATAGTGATAAGCTATGGTCTATGACCGTCATTATTTAACAGAAAAATTTAAAATACCGCAAAATAATAGGTACATACCTACCTAAAGAAGTCGGTCGTCAATACTAGCCAATACAAGGCCAAGATACCAGCAACAATCGAGAATTATTTTTGCAGCCGCACCAAGGCTATAAACCGCAGGGTATATCCACAGTGTATATAAATACGTATATCAATATTGATATTGATATTTAACAACACATAAACCGCACTCAGCCGCACCAGCCGCACTCACTCCCAATTGTCGCAAATGCGTCGTTGACACCCCAAAACAGTGATGTGCGTGAAGTTGGCGTCGGATTCGGATTCGTATTCAGCGTCGAGTACCGAATCACTTGAAAACGTCATATCTGGTCAATTCGGGGACGGGGAGCACGAATATGACATTAATTTTGCCCTAGCAGGTATCCCTTATCCCTTAATCGTCCCTTAAACGACGGGGCGCGCCAAAAGTGCCTCAAGGGTTCTTCCGATCACGAAAATAATGGTCCCAGGCGATTCCCCGGGTCGATATCTAGCCGCACCACCACTAACTTCACACGTGCCTCATATCCCTTATCCCTTAATCGTCCCTTAAATGACGGGGCGCGCCAAAAGTGCCTCAGGGGTTCTTCCGATCGCGAAAATAATGGTCCCAGGCAATTCCCCGGGTCGATATCTAGCCGCACCACCACTAACTTCACACGTGCCTCACATCCCTCATCCCTTAATCGTCCCTTAAACGACGGGGCGCGCCAAAAGTGCCTCAGGGGTTCTTCTGATCGCGAAAATAATGGTCCCAGGCGATTCCCCGGGTCGATATCTAGCCGCACCACCACTAACTTCACACGTGCCTCATATCCCTCATCCCTTAATCGTCCCTTAAATGACGGGGCGCGCCAAAAGTGCCTCAGGGGTTCTTCCGATCGCGAAAATAATGGTCCCAGGCGATTCCCCGGGTCGATATCTAGCCGCACCACCACTAACTTCACACGTGCCTCATATCCCTTATCCCTTAATCGTCCCTTAAATGACGGGGCGCGCCAAAAGTGCCTCAGGGGTTCTTCTGATCGCGAAAATAATGGTCCCAGGCGATTCCCCGGGTCGATATCTAGCCGCACCACCACTAACTTCACACGTGCCTCATATCCCTTATCCCTTAATCGTCCCTTAAATGACGGGGCGCGCCAAAAGTGCCTCAGGGGTTCTTCCGATCGCGAAAAGAATGGTCCCAGGCGATTCCCCGGGTCGATATCTAGCCGCACCACCACTAACTTCACACGTGCCTCATATCCCTTATCCCTTAATCGTCCCTTAAATGACGGGGCGCGCCAAAAGTGCCTCAAGGGTTCTTCCGATCGCGAAAATAATGGTCCCAGGCGATTCCCCGGGTCGATATCTAGCCGCACCACCACTAACTTCACACGTGCCTCATATCCCTTATCCCTTAATCGTCCCTTAACCCTCGCCCGCACATGCCATTTTCCCATCCTAGAACGCACATGGGGGGGGGGGTTGCCACCCCCCCCCCGCGCCATTTCGTTCCTGTTGGAGATAGAGCTTAGCAGTAAAGACCAAAAAGATTCTTTGGGAAGAGACGAATCCAATGATACCCAGTTTTACCTTCTCAGGTCAGTCATTGACCTTCCAGGTCAGGTCAAACTAAAAAATGTTGCTGTTTTGGGTCACCGTTGGATATCAAGTGCGCTGCCTATCAAATACCGATGACGATGCTGTTTTCTGGTGCCAAGCCAGCTAGAACCTCTTTGTCACACTATCCGACCAGATTTTTGCTGCTGAGGTCATTTCAGGTCAAGTTAGGTCAAGGTCAATTATATGTGTTTGTATGTCTGTGTGTGTCTGTGTGTATACTGATGTGTGCACCGATTGTTTTTGGGTCCATATCACATGAAATCATGATCTGAGAAGCTTTTACCAAAAATGCAGTCAAAAAACTTCACAAAAAGTAAATTCCGCTTGCCTAAAACGCAATTATCTTAGATGACCTAGGTTGACCTTGACCCTGACCTTGACCCCTGTACATCGTCGAACAACATGTTCCATGATAGGTGGGAGGTAAGACTGGCAAAAAAGGCCGAAATCAGGGTGTCAAAAGCTCACAAGGCCCATGGCACACGCAAGATGTTGAGAATTGGCCATTTGGGTCATGACATGACCTGAAAAACAAGGTCATATCTCCGAAACCAAAAATCACAGAAACTTGAAATTTTCAGTGGACATCAAGAAAGGATAGACGAGCAGCTATACGAAAAATCAGCCTTCTAGCTTTAAAAATGTTGAGTGCAGAGCAGAAAGACTGCCTGGGGGGGTGGCAACCACCCCCCCCCCCATGTGCGGGCGAGGGTTAAATGACGGGGCGCGCCAAAAGTGCCTCAGGGGTTCTTCTGATCGCGAAAATAATGGTCCAGGCGATTCCCCGGGTCGATATCTAGCCGCACCACCACTAACTTCACACGTGCCTCATATCCCTTATCCCTTAATCGTCCCTTAAATGACGGGGCGCGCCAAAAGTGCCTCAGGGGTTCTTCCGATCGCGAAAAGAATGGTCCCAGGCGATTCCCCCGGTCGATATCTAGCCGCACCACCACTAACTTCACACGTGCCTCATATCCCTTATCCCTTAATCGTCCCTTAAATGACGGGGCGCGCCAAAAGTGCCTCAAGGGTTCTTCCGATCGCGAAAATAATGGTCCCAGGCGATTCCCCGGGTCGATATCTAGCCGCACCACCACTAACTTCACACGTGCCTCATATCCCTTATCCCTTAATCGTCCCTTAAATGACGGGGCGCGCCAAAAGTGCCTCAGGGGTTCTTCCGATCGCGAAAAGAATGGTCCCAGGCGATTCCCCGGGTCGATATCTAGCCGCACCACCACTAACTTCACACGTGCCTCATATCCCTTATCCCTTAATCGTCCCTTAAATGACGGGGCGCGCCAAAAGTGCCTCAGGGGTTCTTCCGATCGCGAAAATAATGGTCCCAGGCGATTCCCCGGGTCGATATCTAGCCGCACCACCACTAACTTCACACGTGCCTCATATCCCTTATCCCTTAATCGTCCCTTAAATGACGGGGCGCGCCAAAAGTGCCTCAGGGGTTCTTCCGATCGCGAAAATAATGGTCCCAGGCAATTCCCCGGGTCGATATCTAGCCGCACCACCACTAACTTCACACGTGCCTCACATCCCTCATCCCTTAATCGTCCCTTAAACGACGGGGCGCGCCAAAAGTGCCTCAGGGGTTCTTCTGATCGCGAAAATAATGGTCCCAGGCGATTCCCCGGGTCGATATCTAGCCGCACCACCACTAACTTCACACGTGCCTCATATCCCTCATCCCTTAATCGTCCCTTAAATGACGGGGCGCGCCAAAAGTGCCTCAGGGGTTCTTCCGATCGCGAAAATAATGGTCCCAGGCGATTCCCCGGGTCGATATCTAGCCGCACCACCACTAACTTCACACGTGCCTCATATCCCTCATCCCTTAATCGTCCCTTAAATGACGGGGCGCGCCAAAAGTGCCTCAGGGGTTCTTCTGATCGCGAAAATAATGGTCCCAGGCGATTCCCCGGGTCGATATCTAGCCGCACCACCACTAACTTCACACGTGCCTCATATCCCTTATCCCTTAATCGTCCCTTAAATGACGGGGCGCGCCAAAAGTGCCTCAGGGGTTCTTCCGATCGCGAAAAGAATGGTCCCAGGCGATTCCCCGGGTCGATATCTAGCCGCACCACCACTAACTTCACACGTGCCTCATATCCCTTATCCCTTAATCGTCCCTTAAATGACGGGGCGCGCCAAAAGTGCCTCAGGGGTTCTTCCGATCGCGAAAATAATGGTCCCAGGCGATTCCCCGGGTCGATATCTAGCCGCACCACCACTAACTTCACACGTGCCTCATATCCCTTATCCCTTAATCGTCCCTTAAATGACGGGGCGCGCCAAAAGTGCCTCAGGGGTTCTTCCGATCGCGAAAATAATGGTCCCAGGCAATTCCCCGGGTCGATATCTAGCCGCACCACCACTAACTTCACACGTGCCTCACATCCCTCATCCCTTAATCGTCCCTTAAACGACGGGGCGCGCCAAAAGTGCCTCAGGGGTTCTTCTGATCGCGAAAATAATGGTCCCAGGCGATTCCCCGGGTCGATATCTAGCCGCACCACCACTAACTTCACACGTGCCTCATATCCCTCATCCCTTAATCGTCCCTTAAATGACGGGGCGCGCCAAAAGTGCCTCAGGGGTTCTTCCGATCGCGAAAATAATGGTCCCAGGCGATTCCCCGGGTCGATATCTAGCCGCACCACCACTAACTTCACACGTGCCTCATATCCCTCATCCCTTAATCGTCCCTTAAATGACGGGGCGCGCCAAAAGTGCCTCAGGGGTTCTTCTGATCGCGAAAATAATGGTCCCAGGCGATTCCCCGGGTCGATATCTAGCCGCACCACCACTAACTTCACACGTGCCTCATATCCCTTATCCCTTAATCGTCCCTTAAATGACGGGGCGCGCCAAAAGTGCCTCAGGGGTTCTTCCGATCGCGAAAAGAATGGTCCCAGGCGATTCCCCGGGTCGATATCTAGCCGCACCACCACTAACTTCACACGTGCCTCATATCCCTTATCCCTTAATCGTCCCTTAAATGACGGGGCGCGCCAAAAGTGCCTCAAGGGTTCTTCCGATCGCGAAAATAATGGTCCCAGGCGATTCCCCGGGTCGATATCTAGCCGCACCACCACTAACTTCACACGTGCCTCATATCCCTTATCCCTTAATCGTCCCTTAAATGACGGGGCGCGCCAAAAGTGCCTCAGGGGTTCTTCCGATCGCGAAAATAATGGTCCCAGGCGATTCCCCGGGTCGATATCTAGCCGCACCACCACTAACTTCACACGTGCCTCATATCCCTTATCCCTTAATCGTCCCTTAAATGACGGGGCGCGCCAAAAGTGCCTCAGGGGTTCTTCCGATCGCGAAAATAATGGTCCCAGGCGATTCCCCGGGTCGATATCTAGCCGCACCACCACTAACTTCACACGTGCCTCATATCCCTTATCCCTTAATCGTCCCTTAAATGACGGGGCGCGCCAAAAGTGCCTCAGGGGCTCTTCCGATCGCGAAAATAATGGTCCCAGGCGATTCCCCGGGTCGATATCTAGCCGCACCACCACTAACTTCACACGTGCCTCATATCCCTTATCCCTTTATCGTCCCTTAAATGACGGGGCGCGCCAAAAGTGCCTCAGGGGTTCTTCCGATCGCGAAAATAATGGTCCCAGGCAATTCCCCGGGTCGATATCTAGCCGCACCACCACTAACTTCACACGTGCCTCACATCCCTCATCCCTTAATCGTCCCTTAAACGACGGGGCGCGCCAAAAGTGCCTCAGGGCCTCAGGGCCTCAGGGGCACCCCTGAGGCACTTTTGGCGCGCCCCGTCGTTTAAGGGACGATTAAGGGATGAGGGATGTGAGGCACGTGTGAAGTTAGTGGTGGTGCGGCTAGATATCGACCCGGGGAATTGCCTGGGACCATTATTTTCGCGATCGGAAGAACCCCTGAGGCACTTTTGGCGCGCCCCGTCATTTAAGGGACGATTAAGGGATAAGGGATATGAGGCACGTGTGAAGTTAGTGGTGGTGCGGCTAGATATCGACCCGGGGAATCGCCTGGGACCATTATTTTCGCGATCGGAAGAGCCCCTGAGGCACTTTTGGCGCGCCCCGTCATTTAAGGGACGATTAAGGGATGAGGGATATGAGGCACGTGTGAAGTTAGTGGTGGTGCGGCTAGATATCGACCCGGGGAATCGCCTGGGACCATTCTTTTCGCGATCGGAAGAACCCCTGAGGCACTTTTGGCGCGCCCCGTCATTTAAGGGACGATTAAGGGATGAGGGATATGAGGCACGTGTGAAGTTAGTGGTGGTGCGGCTAGATATCGACCCGGGGAATCGCCTGGGACCATTATTTTCGCGATCAGAAGAACCCCTGAGGCACTTTTGGCGCGCCCCGTCGTTTAAGGGACGATTAAGGGATGAGGGATGTGAGGCACGTGTGAAGTTAGTGGTGGTGCGGCTAGATATCGACCCGGGGAATCGCCTGGGACCATTATTTTCGCGATCAGAAGAACCCCTGAGGCACTTTTGACGCGCCCCGTCGTTTAAGGGACGATTAAGGGATGAGGGATGTGAGGCACGTGTGAAGTTAGTGGTGGTGCGGCTAGATATCGACCCGGGGAATTGCCTGGGACCATTATTTTCGCGATCGGAAGAACCCCTGAGGCACTTTTGGCGCGCCCCGTCATTTAAGGGACGATTAAGGGATAAGGGATATGAGGCACGTGTGAAGTTAGTGGTGGTGCGGCTAGATATCGACCCGGGGAATCGCCTGGGACCATTATTTTCGCGATCGGAAGAACCCCTGAGGCACTTTTGGCGCGCCCCGTCGTTTAAGGGACGATTAAGGGATGAGGGATGTGAGGCACGTGTGAAGTTAGTGGTGGTGCGGCTAGATATCGACCCGGGGAATTGCCTGGGACCATTATTTTCGCGATCGGAAGAACCCCTGAGGCACTTTTGGCGCGCCCCGTCATTTAAGGGACGATTAAGGGATGAGGGATGTGAGGCACGTGTGAAGTTAGTGGTGGTGCGGCTAGATATCGACCCGGGGAATCGCCTGGGACCATTATTTTCGTGATCGGAAGAGCCCCTGAGGCACTTTTGGCGCGCCCCGTCGTTTAAGGGACGATTAAGGGATAAGGGATATGAGGCACGTGTGAAGTTAGTGGTGGTGCGGCTAGATATCGACCCGGGGAATCGCCTGGGACCATTATTTTCGCGATCAGAAGAACCCCTGAGGCACTTTTTGCGCGCCCCGTCATTTAAGGGACGATTAAGGGATGAGGGATATGAGGCACGTGTGAAGTTAGTGGTGGTGCGGCTAGATATCGACCCGGGGAATCGCCTGGGACCATTATTTTCGCGATCAGAAGAACCCCTGAGGCACTTTTGGCGCGCCCCGTCGTTTAAGGGACGATTAAGGGATGAGGGATGTGAGGCACGTGTGAAGTTAGTGGTGGTGCGGCTAGATATCGACCCGGGGAATTGCCTGGGACCATTATTTTCGCGATCGGAAGAACCCCTGAGGCACTTTTGGCGCGCCCCGTCATTTAAGGGACGATTAAGGGATAAGGGATATGAGGCACGTGTGAAGTTAGTGGTGGTGCGGCTAGATATCGACCCGGGGAATCGCCTGGGACCATTATTTTCGCGATCGGAAGAGCCCCTGAGGCACTTTTGGCGCGCCCCGTCATTTAAGGGACGATTAAGGGATAAGGGATACCTGCTAGGGCAAAATTAATGTCATATTCGTGCTCCCCGTCCCCGAATTGACCAGATATGACGTTTTCAAGTGATTCGGTACTCGACGCTGAATACGAATCCGAATCCGACGCCAACTTCACGCACATAAAACAGTGCTGCCATATGTAGGAATGAGGTCGGCGCGGTCGGCGTAACTCAACTAAGGGAAACCAAGGCAAAATGACAAGAATCACGTGGCGAGGAGGACCTTGGACATTACGTTAGTTCCAATAGATAGTGACTAGTCTTTATTTCCGGAATTAGGTACTTGACTCTCGAAAGTCGGTTCCGACGAGGTCATCTTGATCTTACAAGATGCACCGCGGCACGGGAAACAATCCCTGGCTCGGCAACGGACATCACGGCATGAACAGGTAGGCAAACGGGTGTTTGAGCCTGGTTTGAGCGACCCATGTTCATTATGCCAGTCATCTGTCATGCATGTCACGCTCATGGCTAACTTGCGAATTACGATTCCTGACTCATGTGTCACTAGAAGCGCACGCTAACACTGCCTTATGCCTACCTAGTCCTAACTTGGTCCTAACTGCCCAAGTAACTCAAACTACATATCTAAACATCTAACCTGACCTGCTGCTGCTGCTGGAGACTGCACTGCATCCTGCACTCAACAGCGCAGTCTTTGCCTATCTTTTATGCAAAAGACAAGTCGTCTGCATAAGAGCATAAGAGAATGAGCATAAATCATATAGTCATTATAGTGCTACAAATAGTCAAAAAGTGAGTTGGTATGCGTCCCACATTTTTGTTTTGGAGTGGCTCTAAAATGTCTGAGCCTTACCACGCAGCCACACACACTTTCCATGAAATCCACCGGCTCAACTGGCGGTGCCGCCGTGAGTTTACGGCTCGGCGGCCAGTCCGCGCTCACGGAGCACCGTCTGCCGCGCAGCGCGCTTCTCGTGGCTCATGGAGTTGACGGCGCGCTCGACCATCTGGTCCAGCGTGACGGAGGCGGTCCGGGTGACGATGGGCGCGCGGCACATGGGACAGACGGCTCCGCCGGCGGCCCGCTGCTGCACCGAGTCCACACAGTCGCGGCAGAACGTGTGGCTGCAGCCGAGCGTGGTGGCGCGCACCAGCAGCTCCAGGCAGACGCTGCAGACCAGCGCCCGCTCCAGCTCCTGCTCGCGCTGCTCCTGCTGCTCCCGCTGCAGGAGGCGCTCCTGCTCCAGGGCGGCGGCCAGCCGCTGCTGCTCCTGTCGGCTCCGCTCGTAGTCCACCTCCAGGGCGGAGAGCTTGGCGTTGAGGCCGCCCACCACGCCCTCCAGCTGGTCGCTGCCCTCGGCCGTGACCAGCAGGCTGCGCTCCAGACTGTCGCGCTCGGCGAGCAGAGTGCCGTGGCGCGCGGCCAGCTCTCTCTCCCGCTCCTCGGCCACCAGCGTCACGTGCTCGGCCTCGGCCTGCAGGGCGAGCCCGGTGCGCCGAGTGTCGACCAGCTCCCGCTCCGCCTCCAGGCCGAGCCGCGCCACCGTCTGCAGCGTCTGCTCCAGCCGCTGCCGCTCCTCGAGCAGCTGGCCCGTCTGCTCCGCCTGCGCCTCCAGCAGCCGGCCCGTCTGCTCCGCCCGCTCCTCCAGCAGACGGTCAGCTCCGGCGGCCCGCTCCGCGGCCACGGTCGGCGGCTCGGCCGGCGCTGAGGCGCCCAGCTCTTCCCTGACTTCCCGCAGCGCGCTGGACGCGCCCACGTTGAAGAAGCGCAGGACGCGGTGGTTGTGCTCGCTGCTGAGGCGGTGCTCCAGCCTGCAGCGTGAACCGTACAGGCAGTCGCCGCGCGCGTAGTGGAAGCAGCAGTGCAGGGCGAGGCAGTCGCTGGAGAGGCACCCGGCGCGGCTGTTGTGGCGGCGGCAGACGGTTGGCCGCAGCGGGCGCTCGTCAGCCTCCCGTCGCAGTCTGCCCAGCACCGCAGAGGTGTTGAAGTAGTCGATGCCGCTCCGCTGCAGCACGCTCGCGTTATGCGGGCTGCTCAGACTGTGACTCCTGCGGCAGCGGCCTCCGGGGCAGCGGCTCGTCACCATAAGGTAGCAGAGGTGCAGCGAGGGGCAGTCCTCCTTCAGACACCCGCTGCCGTTGTAGTGAAGGCAGACGGGCGGCAGTCCGCCGGCCGCTGTCGCTGGGCCGCTGCCGGCCCCCGCCGAGGTGTACTGGCAGCGCAGCTCGGTGAGCAGCTGCAGCGGCTGCCGGCGGCCGGCCGGGACGCCGAGCTGGCGCAGCAGCGTCGCCGTCCGCTCCGTCTCCAGGGTGTGCGGCAGTCGACAGCGCGCCCCGAACCGACACTGGCTGGTCACGAAGTAGAAGCAGACGTGGAGCGCCCGGCAGTCGGGCCGCCGGCAGCCGGCCGGCGCGTTGAAGTGCCGGCAGATGCTGGGCGTCGGCGTTACCGAGAGGCTGCCGCCGGCTCCCGCCATTACTGACGGGAGAGTGACGGGAGAGCTGGAACAGACGAACACACGGCGACGCGTCGTTACGGGCCGAAACACCTGCACCTCAGCAATAGGATTAAGGAGTGTGGTAATGGACGGATTTAGGCACACCGTCCATGGAGCCATAATTGACGTGTTTAACTAAGACGTAATTCCCCTTGTACTCGTAGTGGTGAATTTCAGTAATGACTTGGCGGAACAAGCTCATTGTTTTCTTCTGCTAGTTGAAAGGAAGCAAATATGAATGCCTACATAATTATAAAGAAAAAGTGTTGGATGGCTTTACTCTCGTATTTCTGTTCCACGGCAAATTGACCCGGGTTCGACCGTCATGCGGTGGGACAATGGCGGCTGGAGCAGTAACGTCGGCGCGTCGTTCTCGGGTGTCGTCTCGTCTGGACGCGCACTGCTTAGTGCTCAGTGTTCGGTGGTCCATCCCGCCCCCCCCCCCCCCCCGGCGGCGTCGGCTGCCGTGTCAGCGGCGCGGGGTCGTGTGGCATGGACCGGCGACCCGCCCGGGGCGCCGGCAATGCACACTGCACAGTGCACGGTGCAACGCTCACGGCGCATTTTACTAGCCTTGGACACAGCCGGCAAACAGACCAATCAATGCCAGCTCTGCGCCGTCATAGGCGCCATGGCAGCGCCCCCGGCGAGCTTTTTTTGACAGGACAGGCACACATTTTGCAGCTCAGTGGCAGGCTCAGTGGTGCAGTTTGGGATAAAATGCATGACGTGTCGTCCCTGCACGTAGGTATTCTGCCATCGTAGATGAACTCTGTTTTGACTTTTGACTGATTTTTATTATTTGGTGGCTGATTGGTCTATAGGTGAATGTTGATAAGGTTATCAGGAGGTAATGGACGTGCTTCGGGTTTCTGGTACTTATGCATTGCTGTGATCTAGTCGCAACCGTCTTTTTATCTCTAGATCTCTTGTGTCAAGAACAGTTTATTTTTGTGGTTTGTTAGTTGTTACCGGCACCTAAACATGCTACTCGTGAGACCGATCAATTGAGCACTGAGCAGTGCACATGTTTTGCTGAATGCGAAATAGGTATCCCACAACCGAACGACAGTTCAACTGTAAACAAAACAAAACGAAACCCAAGACTAAACCACAAATATCCCCTAATCAAGCAATAACCCTGCGCGGGCAACTTTCGACTAAGACCAAAATCAGCCCACAATTATCCCGGAATTAGATAATGTCGTCCTGCAGTCCCGTGCGCTCCATTACCTCAGGATGCGGTGCCGATGCGGTCGGAGGTGTCGGCCGGCACAGCGGACTGTATCACCGAACCCGCCCGTCTGCTGCCTGACCCCTGTGCCGGCGGTCCGGGCTGACGCCGCCCCGCCGGCCGCGCCGCCCGGTCACCTAATCGGCCGGCTGTGACGCCACCGGACGGCGTCATCCGTTCACTGTGCAGTGCGGACTGAGCATGGCGCGTCACGGCCTATTGACCGGCCAGTAATGCTAGGTATCAATCAGTCATACCTGCAGGCCAGTAGCGAAGGAGCGGGGAACAAGGAACAATCGAAACAGAAGTAAACAGAAGACAGTAAAACAGCCCGAGTAAACAGGGGACGGGAAAAACAAACAGTTCGAGTCTGGGGTCACTAAAAACCGTTTACAGTAGGTATTGTGTGCCAGAATCGCTTTATGTCCCCATAGTGGAATAAATAACACTATGATGTTTTAAATACACTATGTTAGGTATTTATTACACATGATGTCCCCTATAGGCCCTATTATCCCGCGCCGGGCCGGTGCTCCGCGACTTCCGCGCCGGGCCGGGGAGGGGTGTGTGTCTAAACCCCCCCCCCCTTCTAACTCGGCTCCTGGGCCACGTAGCGACACGCGGTAAGCGGCATTCGAAAGAACGGCCAAAATCAGGACGAAAACACTTCAGTCATTTTTTTAGGTCAGGGTCAAAGGTCAGGTCACCAGAGGTCACCAAAGGCAAAATGTTAGCTATTTCAACATTTTGGAAACTGCCAATGGCTAACTCGGGAACCGATAGAGCTACAGCGCCGCGGAAAAGCGCATTCGATAGCTCTTTTGACGCTCTTTCGCAATTATGTCCTCAGATTTGACCTCAGGACAACGGTGTAGCCTCCAGAGGGCAAGAACTCCATAAATAGTCGTTTTTACTAAGTGTTTTTCGGCAATAACTTTTGACTGGTCTCGTTTAATTGCGTCAAAAAGTCTGACTTTTGTTGGCTTCAGGAGCAGTAGAAACCTTATTACAAGGCATATCGTTATATTCTTCATGTAAAATCAAACGTTTCGTCTCTGAACAAAGACATCATCAGTGAAGTTACACACAACAGTACATATTATGAGAAAATAAGCAATCAGGCGACATAACAAGAGCAACACAGTATCGCACATAAAATCATGCATATCATAAACGCTTCATGTTTCATCAAGGACCCCTAGGTAACGATATCTAATTTACACGCCGACAACTTATCATTGATGGAAGGCCTAGACTTGAATATGTGAAGCGATTCCAGAATTCTTAAATTACAGTTTGAACGTTTTTTGTCAATGATCTTAAAATCGTTCAACGAAAATGGTACGTCGCATGCCAATGAATGGTCTCTAACAGAAGAGGCTACAGGAGAGGTAAGAAAATTTCCCGTTCTGTCCGACTTGCCCTGATGCTGGCACACTCTGCTATAAAGGCGCACATAGGTCGAGCCTATGTATGTCCCCTCACACGAGGGGCAACTGAACTGATAAACTATAGCAGAGCGGCATGCTTTCGGGATCACGTCTTTAAACGAGAAAAGAGAGCCTATGCTGCGGGTGTTGCGGAGAATGATCTTGGGGTTCAGGTAGGGATAAAACTTTTTTAGAGTGGACTCTACCTCAGATCTTAGTTTGTTTGATTGTTTTCCAAAAAAAGGTAGCACAAAGTACCTGTCTAGCTTGGGTACCTGGAACATAGTAGGACTTTTTGAAAACTCTTTCTTCAAAAACCTGTGAATGGCGGTTTCTACAAGTGTTTTTGGGAATCCATTGTCTCTAAAATATTTGTAAAGGAAGTTCAGCTCATTGTGGAAATAGTGGTAGGTTGAACTAAGGTTATAAGCACGATAAAGGTCGTGTTGCATATCAGTCGATCCGCAACGTCGAGCCGAACACATCTAAGGCGTTTTCATCGCTCTAGCATGCCTCTTGTCAGAAGTTATTAGCGAAAAAATGTTAGATACTATTCGTGACCTGAGATGACATCGGGGACATAACGAGGGGTCACAGTTGCCACATCTGGAACCCGAGGCTGCGGCTAGATGTGGACCCGAAGAATCGACTGCGACCATTATTTCGGCGACCAGACGAAGTCTTGAGGCACTTGTGACGCGCCCTTCATTTAACCCGCGCCCCGTAGGGGGGGGGGGGCCGAAACGGCCCCCCCTGTCCTTTTCGGTCGATATCTCCTAAACGGCTGGAGATATCGCCACCAAACTTTCAGGACCCCTCCGGTCATCAATTTTACACATTGTGACCAAAAATTTTTCCAGAGGCTATGATAGGTTGGCCACAAATGACGTCAGAGTGACGTCATGTTCTGTCATTTTCGACTGAAAAAAGACCTTCGCGAGAAGACCTGTCAGGACTACAACTTTGAAGATACAGAAAAATGATCGGGACATAAAAGGTGTAGAATTGACAGGGCTACAAAACTGCTATCTCGAATTTTTGAAATTTTTGAGTTTTGACCCCCAAAAATCAAAAAAGCATTTTTTTGGATATATTCGCCAAAAAATCCAAAAAGTTTTTTGAGTTTCGAAAAAACCGGAATATATGTGATAGTGCCTACTGTCTTCTATCTATATACCAAATTTCAGATCGATACCTCGTTTTTTGGCTAAGTTATAGCGAAAAAACTGTTCAAAAATGATGACGTCAAATTTTCAAACTCAATTTTTGGCAATTCTAGAACTCGTAGAGCAAAACGAAGACCACCATTAGACTCCCCGTGACGAGCTGCATCGAATCAATACCCATTTTATGCAAAAATATCAACTTTGAAATTTGACCTAATTTGACCTGACCTTGACCTGACCTTCACAAAAACGTGACCTAGGCTGGCCCCAAAGGCTGCCTAACCCATATAATCGCATTTGTCATGTAAAATGGACCATAAAACATGTATCACACGACACATTCATATTGTGACCCCCGGTGACCTGACCTCGCTGTGACCTGACCTGGTATCAGTGACCTCAGATAGCAAAGTATGTGTTTGACGAACAATGTACCATCGATGGTTTTCAATAAATTACCAATTTACTCGCTTTCACAGCACATTTCTTGAATTGCCTGTGAACGGTGAAAATCTGACCTTTGACCTGACCTGTGACGTCATCGGTTTGACCTAGGTCAATGAAATTTGGTCACAAGGTAGTTCCCGGGTGGGGCTATCGAACGCCGTTTGAATTTTGAAAATCGGCCGGTAACTTTCCGAGATCTTAGGGGGGGGGCCGAAACGGCCCCCCCCCCTACGGGTGGTAGGGTCCGCCGGTAGCCCTACGGGGCGCGGGTTAACCCTATTCCTGGCGGGCTCCGCCGGGACAAGAAACTGGCAGGGGGGGGGGGGGCCGATTCGGCCCCCCCTTCAGATCTCAAAAACTACACATCGCAGCGACAAACGGTAAACGGCATCGGATACGCACGGTCAAGATCTACAATTTTTACTAAGGTCATTTTCAGGTCAGGTCAAAGATGACGTCACAGGGGTCGAAAAAGTCAAAATGGCGGCGCTAGATATGGAGATAGTTTTTCTCGAATAACTTTCGAATTAGTCAAGATAGGAACAAACTAAGGGCATCATCGTGATCCTCTCGTCAATCCGCATCGAATGATATATATGTTGACCTCGAAAGGTCAAGGTCAAAGGTTGACCTCAGGTCACGTGACCTCGAGGTCATCATGTATATCATTCGATGCGTCTTGACGAGCTGAACACAATGAGACCATCCACGCGTCTGTATCTTGTTCCTGTACGGAGTTATTGGCCAAAAACCTTTGGTGACCTTTGATGACGTCACATGACCTCACAGCTGCCCAACAGCAAAACAGACCCCAAGGTAGTGAAGGTTGATCGCATATGAAGTCATGTATGGTATATGGGGCCATTCCGACCCGTTTTAGTGGTAAAAACAGGGAGTTGATTTTTCCCCCATTGACTTATAATGGGGAGGTCGCGAAACTGACCTGACCTTAGGTCACCGATATCAAAATTCCGAGATATACAAATTGCACATACTGGTACCCTAACTAAAGCCTGAAGAGAAGAAATTGATCGGTCAAAAACTCTAGCTCTGGCGTGATTGCAAACTTTTCTGAGGTAGGGTCACCAAACCGCCTCTGGTGACCTGACCTGAGGTCAGATCAACTCAAAATTTTCAGACATGTTGCGTAGAAGCCTTTTAGGAAAAGTCAGAAAATTTGAGCTTCCTAGCTCAACGCGTTTGGGAGAAATAACCAAAAAACCTCAGGGGGGGGGGGGCTCCTGAGCCCCCCCCGCCAGGAATAGGGTTAAGGGGCGATTAACCCGCGCCCTGGTGGGGTCTGTTTATAACGCGACCTGGTGGGGGGGGGGGCTATTTTTTGCCCCCCCCCTCGTATCTCCGAAACTACTGGACGGATCCGCAAAATTCAAACGACGTTCGAAAGGCCTGTCAAATTTGTCGAGGGAAACCAAATTTCATTGACCTCGGGGTCACCGATGACGTCACAGGTCAGGTCAAAGATGAAATGTTTCACCGTTCACGGGGCTTCTAGGGAATGCGCTATAACACCGAGGAAAACGCATTTTGTCGAGAATCAGCGGTAGGGCGTCAGTTGCCTAGTAGATATGTTGCTATTAGAGGTCACTGGCAATACCAGGTCAGGTCACAGGTCAGGTCACCAAGGGTCACAGGTCAGGTCACATGAGCCCAACTTTACTAAGGTTGTGTGATACATGTTTTATGGCCAATTTTTCATTTCCAACTCAATGGTGTTGGTTATAAGACTATCAGGTACGGCTTAGGTCACTTTCTGGTGAAGTTCAGGTCAAGGTCAGGTCAAGGTCAGGCCAAAAAAGGTCAAATTTTAAAGTTGATAGTTTTGCATAAAATGGGTATTGATTCGATGCAGCTCGTCACGGGGAGTCTAATGGTGGTCTTTGTTTTGCGCTACGGGGTCTAGAATTGCTAATAATTGAGTTTGAAAATTTGACGTCATCAATTTTGAACAGTTTTTTCGCTATAACTTCGCCAAAAAAAGAGGTAGGGTAGACCGGGGCAAGTCGCCCCGCCGAGGTAAAACGCCTCACCGATGTTTCTCGGAACTGGCAAGGTTCTGGGGAAGCATCCTCTCTTCTATAAAACGTGCACTATACGATCTTTATATGAGCAGACTGGAAAGAAATTGTGATGACGCTTTAGGGAGATATAGCCAAAAATGTGTTTTTGGAGTGATTTTTATGTTTTGTTGTCAGATTATGCATCATGGCGTTCTTTTATCGTCCACATCAGGTTAACGACTTTTATGTATTTTGAACGACTATTGTCTAACGCTTATAATGCCGGGTTGGTTCGTGTTAAATTATGTCTTCCTGGAGTGCAAGGCGTTGTTCTCTGACCGTACTACGTGATGGGGTAAAACGCCCCAGTAGGTCGCGGGGCAAAAAGCCCCATGGGGCGTTTTACCTCATGTGTTGTTCGGACTACCCACTTCCTAATGCTCGGTAGCTGGCGAACGGCATGTTTCTATGCATTTATATATACTTTTCTCAGCAACTGGATGGCAAAGGAAGTATTTTGTTAACATTTGCATTGCAATAACTTATTATTTGGCCTTCTGAGGCAGGTGAAAAAACTGCTCACACAATAGTGTCGTAGCTGAACACCTGATAGGATGGAAGGTGCTAACTTCAGTGCCGTGCCTCCCAAGGTCTAACGGACCTCTCATATAAGATTTAGTCAACTAGCATGTTTAATCTTTAATCTAGAGTATGGGGCTTCTTGCCCCAGGCCGTGGGGCGTTTTGCCCTGGGGTTGGGGCAAAACGCCCTATTTGCAGTTGCTTCACAAATCACTTCCTAGCTGGGAGTCCGATAATAAGTGAATGAATTTGAGGGGTGGAATTTAATGTAAAATGTCCAAAGAACGCATTGAGCACAAATTTGGCCTTCCAGGTGATGTGGGACAAAAGTTATGTAGCAAAATAAATTATCTGGGGCGTCTTGCCCCAGGCTACCCTATCAATCTCAAATTTGGTATGTGGATGGAAGGCGGTAAGGACTATCACATATATTCCGGTTTTTGCGACATTCAAAAAACTTTTTGGATTTTTCGATTATTATATCCGAAAAATCTATTTTTTGATTTTTGGGGGTCAAAATCCAAAAATTTCAAAAATCCGAGATAGCAGTTTTGTAGCCCTGTCCAATCTACAGCTTTTATGTCTTTATCATTTTTCTGTATTTGCAAAGCTATAGGCCTGACAGCTCTTCCCGCGAAACCCTTTTTTGGGTCGAAAACGGCAGAACATGACGTCACTCTGACGTCATTTCCGGCCAACCTATCATAGCCTTTGGAAAAAATTTTTGGTCACAATGTGTAAAATTGATGTCCGGGAGGGTAATGGAAGTTTCGTGACGATCGGCGCAGTGGTTCTGGAGATATATCGAAAAGTCTGGAGGGGGGGGGGGGCAAAAAATAGCCCCCCCACCAGGTCGCGGGTTAAGGGGTAAGGGACTGGTGCCACACATCTAAAACCCAAGGCTGCGGCTAGATATTGACCCGAGGAATCGATTGCGACTATTATTTTGGCGATCAGACGAAGCCTTGAGGAAGTTTTGACGCGCCCCTTCCTTTAATGGATGAATTAATGGATGAAGAAGGGGAGCTACGTCAAATTGTCATATTCGTGTTCCCCGCCCTCAAATTGACCCCTGAAAGAATTTTAAAGGGATTCTGAATCCGACGCTGAATAGGTAAGTTGCTGTTGCTGACGCTAACTTCACGGACTTCATTTGCAGTGCAAATGGTAGCAGACAGCAGTTGTTTCCCCAACCAAAGTGGTGGTTTTCTACCACATTTTTTACCACATTTTTTTCTACCACATTTTTTTTAGTTTTACCTACGCTCGTTGAAGTCGGAATATCCAAATACGCCATGATTTCTGAGCTTTCGACCAAAAACGGCATTTTTTCAAAAAGCATATACAATCACAGGATAGACATACAGACATGCCGTCAACGCAATAAGACTGCAAATACCATGAACACTCAAATGGCTATATTCGATTTTTAATTATCGTTCCACATTTTCCAAAATCTTGAACTGAATCCTAGCAATTTCTCGTGACTACTTCACGACCATGATACCTACATTCATTTCTTAAATTGAACTTTTTGAACCAAACGCGTACACATATGATAAAATGAATGTCACCGTCGAGTTTTACGCCCAAAATTACTTCTAAAAGATGTGTCATAGATTGGGAATGCCAGTTTTGATATTCGGGAATATGTCGGCTTACCTGATTGACCTGACCTGTCCTTGACCCTGGCCTATGTTCGACTGACCCCTACATGTATCTGACACTCACAACGTTATATGAAGGATTTTGCACTGTTTTGACAAAGTTTATGACGAGAGACGCCCATTACGAGGTTCTGAAGTCCATGCTACTGATGCCCCGATTTCAGGTGTTTGCCCTGAACTTGACCCGACATGTGACCTCAAAATTCAATTTTCAAGTACGCATCTGAAGCGTCTCGTCGCGTTCTTTCGTTTGCCGCCTCGTGCGTATCGCTGCGCCTATTGGTTCTCGAGTTATCGGCTGGGGGCATTAACGCCCCCCCCCCCAGCAAACGGCGGGTGGCGAAATACCCCAGCAACTGCCGGGTTAAGCATTCTATTTTTATGGATTTTCAAAGACGTTGATGTTAAAACAATGACCTATTTCTCCCTAGTCTCGCCCATGTGATACCTATGTTGTATGTATTTGAGAGATTCAGCCCTGCTCCTAGTGAAAATTCCTTAGACGAGCCGCCCTGTCACTCAAACGCTCAACACGGAGAAGCATGATTACTTCTGCCTGGTGGAGCAATGTGAGGAGGCTGCATAGTGTAAAAGCATGGATCGGATGGCCTATTATTATCATTTTTTCTTCAGAAATCTAAAAGTATATGCTGTTCGGGCTGTGGTGAAAAATAAGTGGTCTAAATCCGGTGAGAAAACAGGATTTGGGATACCCTATAGGTTTGCATCCTTGAGTCTCTGCCCCCCCCCCCCCAGTGAAAATTCTTTAGACGAGGCCCTGCAAGAGTGAGTAGGACTAGGTATGCCTCCCACATTGATGTGTTGGAGTGGCTTCAAAACGTGTGAGATTTGCCACAAAGCCACACACACACACACAGCCCAAACACAGTTTCCGTGGTCTCCACCGGCTCAGCAGCCGCGGTGCCGCTGAGTTTACGGCTCGGCGGCCAGTCCGCGCTCACGGAGCACCGTCTGCCGCGCAGCGCGCTTCTCCTGGCTCATGGAGTTGACGGCGCGCTCGACCATCTGGTCCAGCGTGACGGAGGCGGTCCGGGTGACGATGGGCGCGCGGCACATGGGACAGACGGCTCCGCCGGCGGCCCGCTGCTGCACCGAGTCCACACAGTCGCGGCAGAACGTGTGGCTGCAGCCGAGCGTGGTGGCGCGCACCAGCAGCTCCAGGCAGACGCTGCAGACCAGCGCCCGCTCCAGCTCCTGCTCGCGCTGCTCCTGCTGCTCCCGCTGCAGGAGGCGCTCCTGCTCCAGGGCGGCGGCCAGCCGCTGCTGCTCCTGTCGGCTCCGCTCGTAGTCCACCTCCAGGGCGGAGAGCTTGGCGTTGAGGCCGCCCACCACGCCCTCCAGCTGGTCGCTGCCCTCGGCCGTGACCAGCAGGCTGCGCTCCAGACTGTCGCGCTCGGCGAGCAGAGTGCCTTGGCGCGCGGTCAGCTCTCTCTCCCGCTCCTCGGCCACCAGCGTCACGTGCTCGGCCTCGGCCTGCAGGGCGAGCCCGGTGCGCCGAGTGTCGACCAGCTCCCGCTCCGCCTCCAGGCCGAGCCGCGCCACCGTCTGCAGCGTCTGCTCCAGGCGCTCCCGCTCCTCCAGCAGGTGGCCGGTCTGCTCGGCCTGCGCTTCCAGCAGCCGGCCGGTCTGCTCCGCCTGCGCCTCCAGCAGCCGGCCCGTCTGCTCCGCCCGCTCCTCCAGCAGACGGTCAGCTCCGGCGGCCCGCTCCGCGGCCACAGTCGGCGGCTCGGCCGGCGCTGAGGCGCCCAGCTCTTCCCTGACTTCCCGCAGCGCGTTGGACGCGCCCACGTTGAAGAAGCGCAGGACGCGGTGGTTGTGCGCGCTGCTGAGGCGGTGCTCCAGCCTGCAGCGTGAACCGTACAGGCAGTCGCCGCGCGCGTAGTGAAAGCAGCAGTGCAGGGCGAGGCAGTCGCTGGAGAGGCACCCGGCGCGGCTGTTGTGGCGGCGGCAGACGGTTGGCCGCAGCGGGCGCTCGTCAGCCTCCCGCCGCAGTCTGCCCAGCACCGCAGAGGTGTTGAAGTAGTCGAGGCCGCTCCGCTGCAGCACGCGCGCGTTATGCGGGCTGCTCAGACTGTGACTCCTGCGGCAGCGGCCTCCGGGACAGCGGCCCGTCACCAAAAGGTAGCAGAGGTGCAGCGAGGGGCAGTCCTCCTTCAGACACCCGCTGCCGTTGTAGTGAAGGCAGACGGGCGGCAGTCCGCCGGCCGCTGCCGCTGGGCCGCTGCCGGCCGCCGCCGAGGTGTACTGGCAGCGCAGCTCGGTGAGCAGCTGCAGCGGCTGCCGGCGGCCGGCCGGGACGCCGAGCTGGCGCAGCAGCGTCGCCGTCCGCTCCGTCTCCAGGGTGTGCGGCAGTCGACAGCGCGCCCCGAACCGACACTGGCTGGTCACGAAGTAGAAGCAGACGTGGAGCGCCCGGCAGTCGGGCCGCCGGCAGCCGGCCGGCGCGTTGAAGTGCCGGCAGATGCTGGGCGTCGGCGTTACCGAGAGGCTACCGCCGGCTCCCGCCATTACTGACGGGAGAGTGACGGGAGAGCTGGAACAGACGAACACACGGCGACGCGTCGGTACGGGCCGAGACACCTGCACCTGCAAGAGGATTAAGGAATGTGGTAATGAACGGATTTAGGCACACCGTCCATGGAGCCATAATTGACGTGTCATAAGACGTAATTCCCCTTGTAGTGGTGAATTTCAGTAATGACTTGGCGGAATAAGGTCATTGTTTTCTTCTGCTAGTTCAAAGGAAGCACATATGAATGCCTACATAATTATAAAGAAAAAATGTTGGATGGCTGTGCTCTCGTATTTCTGCTCCACGGCAAATTGACCCGGGTTCGACCGTCATGCTGTGAGACAATGGCGGCTGGAGCAGTAACGTCGGCGCGTCGTTCTCGGGTGTCGTCTGGTCTGGACGCACTCTGCTTAGTGCTCAGAGTTCGGTCCACCCCACCCCCCTCCCCGGCGGCGCCGGCTGCCGTGTCAGCGGCGCGGGGTCGTGTGACACGGACCGGCGACCCGCCCGGGGCACCGGCAATGCACACTGCACAGTGCACGGTGCAACGCTCACGGCGCAATTTACTAGCCTTGGACACAGCCGGCCCAAACAGACCAATCAATGTCAGCTCTGCGCCGTCATAGGCGCCATGGCAGCCGGCGAGCTTTTTTTACAGGACTGTCACACATTTTGCCGCTCAGTGGCAGGCTCAGTGGTGTAGTTTGAGATAAAATGCATGACGTGTCGTCCCTGCACGTAGGTGTTCTGCCATTGTAGATGAACTCTGTTTTGACTTTTGACTGATTTTTATTATTTGGTGGCTGATTGGTCTATAGGCGAATGTTGATAAGGTTATCAGGAGGTAGGAGGGACGTGCTTCGGGTTTTTGGTTCTGATGTATTGCTGTGATCTAGCCGTAACCGTCTTTTTATCTCTGGATCTCTTGTGTCAAGAACAGTTTATTCTTGTGGTTTGTTACCGGCACCTAAACATGCTACTCGTGAGACCGATCAGTTGAGCCCTGAGCAGTGCACATGTTTTGCTGAATACGAAATAGGTATCCCACAACCGAACGACAGTTCAACTGAAAAAAAAAATCCAAAACTAAACCACAAATATCCCCTAATCAAGCAAGAACCCTGCGCGGGCAACTTTTGACTAAGACCAAAACCAGCCCACAATTATCCCGGAATAAGATAATGTCGCCCTGCAGTCCCGTGCGCTCCATTACCTCAGGATGCGGTGCCGATGCGGTCGGAGGTGTCGGCCGGCACAGCGGACTGTATCACCGAACCCGCCCGTCTGCTGCCTGACCCCTGTGCCGGCGGTCCGGGCTGACGCCGCCCCGCCGGCCGCGCCGCCCGGTCACCTAATCGGCCGGCTGTGACGCCACCGGACGGCGTCATCCGTTCACTGTGCAGTGCGAACTGAGCATGGCGCGATCACGGCATATTGAGCGGCCAGTAATGCCATCAATCAGGCATACCTGCAGCCCAGTAGCGGAGGAACGGGAACAAAGAACACTCAAAACAGAAGTAAACAGAAGGCAGTGAAGCGGGAGTGAACAGGGGACAGTAAAAACCAGTAGGAATCTGGGGACAGTACCTAACAACCGATAACAGTAGATGCTGTGTGCCATTGCCGCTTTATCCTTATTATCGATGCATGTTCCCCGTGTCGGTAGGTAACTCTTCATAGTGTCGGTATGCATACCCTGACGGTGTTTGTCCCCTGATGTCGCTATTTGCCCCCCCCCCCCCCAGTACCTTAGCATCAAGCTGCGCATCAGTGCTTGTCCCGTGGTGCTTGTGTGTCTCCTGATGCGGTCTTATTGACCCCGTGGTATCGTTGCGCCCCCCCCCCCCCCGCTGTAGGTCGTCTCGCCGCCCTCCCCTCGGCAGCACCAGGACCGTATCACCTCTCCGATAAAAACACTCCGTCAATCGATCGTGGCTGCCCCTCCGTCAGGTGGGGGGGGGGGAGGGGGTACATACCACGACCCTGCTCCCGACCTATACGGCTCCGACCACGTACATACCGACCCGGGCATTAGGACCAATCCCGGGTCAAAGTAACTCGATTACCTTCCGCGTTATTCCATCGTCATTACAAGAACGACTGGTCCCCAGTGACCACTGTCCACCTACTACCGCCCAACTTGTGACAAAGGATCTCCCTTGCTGTGGAATCGTTATCAAAAGGGGAATAAACTCGATAGCTGGCCCTTCACTCAATGGCTTTGCTCGATGCTGGCATGTTTGGAATCTTGGAAAGCGCAATGCAGGATCAAATCTTAATCTTTGTTTCTTTAAACGTATCACCTTCCCCAGCTTTCCCTGGCGGCTCGGTGAAAGAAATATTGCCGTCTGGTCGGCTGCGGCCGGCATGCAGCCAGGCACAGTGAAGCCCCGCAGTGTACGGGCGCTGGAATCGGCGGATGGACCAGTGGGGGCGGGGGCCTGAGGACGGCGGGACCGGTGGGGGCGGGGTCCGGCGGATGGAGGGGCCGGGCGGGAACAGTGGGGGCGGGGTCCGGCGGACGAAGGGACCAGGGGGCGGCGACCGGTAGGGGCGGGGGCCGGCAGATGGAGGGACCGGTGGGGACGGGGTCCGGCGGATGGAGGGACGTCGCCCCGTCCTCAGCTTCGCCGCCGCGCCGGCGGGGACGCGGCTCCGTGTGCGTCTGGTGCGTGGCGCAAAGCCAGGGCAGGGCGGCTGCCGTCGGGTGGTGGACGTGGTCTCCGATCGGCGCGATCACGCAGGGCCGGCGCCGGCGGCGGTCAGCCAGACCGGCGCGCGGGAAGGGGTGGCGCGCGCGGCCCGCTCAGTTGGCGGGCGCGCCGCGGCGGCGATCGGTGCAGTGCAGTGGCGCGCGGTATTTCTGGCGCGAGCGTCGTTAGTGGAGTCGGGGACGTTGGTCGGGTGTGACGCGCGCTCGAGAGCTGCCGGGGACGGAGCGCGAGAGGAGAGAGGAAGGCGCACCGGGGAACAGAGGAGGAACCGCGCCGCGGCCGCACGTGATACCTAGTGAGTGGCGCACGGAGATGGGCGCCTGATGCAGCAAACGGCGCGAGGCTATCAAAACATGTGTTCAGCTCTTATCAGCTAACATATGCTACGATATCAGGAATGCCAGCTTGACCGTTGACGTGCTTAACTTGTGCAATATTTTGTCAATTAGATTGGACTTTTTGGGTTCAACTTCAGGCGCAGTTCGCACGGTACACAACCCTTGGCATTGACAAATAAAGTCATCCGTGGACTACTGTTGTGGTCGTTTGAGCCGTTTGACTTCACGGTTAATGGTTAGGTATGGCGTAGTCGTACCCTGCATGACTTCTCTCCACGTTTTTGTGTTGATCAGGTGCTGCCTGCATTCCATTGTGTGTCACTGCTTGGCCATTGTTTGTTCATGTGCTGCTTCCCCTTCGGTCCTAACATCCTTTTTGGTCGAAGTGATTTCTGCACTATACTGGCTGCTTGACTGAGTTAAGGGAGTCTGCTATACTCTCTTTTGTGTTTGTAGGTAAGTTGCGTACTACCATTTGGGGAATTTATGACCCAGCCTATCAACAGGCTGGAATGATTTGCTATACGTGTGCATCTGTTTTACATTTTATGGCAGGCGCTTACTGTTGGCAAGTTGACCTGACTCGGAGGGGTATGCCTAGTAAAGGCGCTGGCTCACCTCGGAGGGGCGTAATCTATTATCACGGTGCTGGCGTATAGTTGGAGGGGTAAAGTAAAGGCGCTGACCGCTGGCTTAGCTCGGAGGGGTGAAATAAAGGTGCTGGCCGCCAGCTTGGCTTTAATGGATGTATAGGTCGCTGGCTTAACCCTCGCCCGCACATGCCATTTTCCCATCCTAGAACGCACATGGGGAGGGGGGGGGGTGGTTGCCACCCCCCCCCGCGCCATTTCGTTCCTGTTGGAGATAGAGCTTAGCAGTAACACCAAAAAGATTCTTTGGGAAGAGACGAATCCAATGATACCCAGTTTTACCTTCTCAGGTCAGTCATTGACCTTCCAGGTCAGGTCAAACTAAAAAATGTTGCTGTTTTGGGTCACCGTTGGATATCAAGTGCGCTGCTTATCAAATACCGATGACGATGCTGTTTTCTGGTGCCAAGCCAGCTAGAACCTCTTTGTCACACTATCCGACTATAATTTTGCTGCTGAGGTCATTTCAGGTCAAGTTAGGTCAAGGTCAATTATATGTGTTTGTATGTCTGTGTGTGTCTGTGTGTATACTGATGTGTGCACCGATTGTTTTTGGGTCCATATCACATGAAATCATGATCTGAGAAGCTTTTACCAAAAATGCAGTCAAAAAACTTCACAAAAAGTAAGTTCAGCTTGCCTAAAACGCAATTATCTTAGATGACCTAGGTTGACCTTGACCCTGACCTTGACCCCTGTACATCGTCGAACAACATGTTCCATGATAGGTGGGAGGTAAGACTGGCAAAAAAGGCCGAAATCAGGGTGTCAAAAGCTCACAAGGCCCATGGCAAACGCAAGATGTTGAGAATTGGCCATTTGGGTCATGACATGACCTGAAAAACAAGGTCATATCTCCGAAACCAAAAATCACAGAAACTTGAAATTTTCAGTGGACATCAAGAAAGGATAGACGAGCAGCTATACGAAAAATCAGCCTTCTAGCTCTAAAAATGTTGAGTGCAGAGCAGAAAGACTGCCTGGGTGGGGGGGGGGGGTGGCAACCCCCCCCCCATGTGCGGGCGAGGGTTAACTTGAAGGGGTGTAATGAAACCGCTGGTTTACCTCGAAAGGGTGTAATGAAACCGCTGGTTTACCTCGCTGGGTGGACTAAAGGTGCTGGTTTGACTCTGTAGAGATGTAATACAGCATATTTACGTCTGGACAACGAGTTGCGGGGAAAAGTGCTGATTGTGTTGCAGTTTTAGGAGCCGGTGATTAGGCTGGATTTTTGGGTTACTTTTTCGTTCCGATTCATGTATTTCATTGTGTTTGGCTTTTGAATATTTTAGTTCTTTTAGGTAAATATTACTTGTCTTACAACTTTTGTAAAAACGTTTCATTTTTTTTTAGCCGACGTTCAGAGTCCTAAAAATACATCAGCACTACAATCATTGTAAACAAACAAATGGAGCACACACAACTTGGCTCTGTTCCAAGGCCATTTTTTAGTTTATCTGGTGGTTTTCTTGCTCTTGTACGTCGTTTTGTTGGATGTTTTGAATCCCTTAAGATTGACTTATATCATATTTAAGAAGCATGTTGACTGAAAACAATCTGAAGTATCCAGGAAGCTGACAGAGGTCCTGACTACTGAGCAATATCAATATCAAGTTGAACAAGTTATGAAATTTTGGTTGATAAACGCAAGTTGATCGGGCTCATATATCAGCAAGAAAAAGTAAAATTAAAAGAGCTTATTGTCCAAAAACAAGCTATAATATTGCAGACCTTGGAGCAATACTGAAGAAGTGAAGAGCACGCTGAGCAGGACAGAAAATGTTGACTGATGAGCACATATTGATGTATTTGTATGAATATTGAATGATAACTTACAACAGCAAGATAAATTAGTGCTAACTATCAAGTTAAAATCTAGAATGAATGGACTTGGGCAGTTTTACTATGCTTAGATGCTATGCAGATTGTAATGTGCATCAGGTACTCAGTGTCTGGCAAATGAAACATGCGATCATTCCATTGCTACTGGAGGAGAAAGCTTGGATCACTAAATCCACTTTATGTTGATTTTGATGTTAATCATCATCACTGTGTTTCTTTAAAAAAGGATTGTAGTAAAATTGTCAATGTGACAATCCATGCAACGATGTGATCATATTATGTGTTCATAGTCATTCGTGATAGTCATTATTGGTCCAATATACAATGGCAAAGCTCTCAGTCTCAGCGTTTCTTCCTGTGGATGGCCAGCAGTGACTCAGAGCTTAGAAGTATTAGTTTTCTTCACAGGGCTGGGATAAAAAGTACTGAGGGTAATCTTCCACCAAGGAACTCTTCTTTGACATGGTATGAGATGTAGGCACAAGTAGGTAGGTGCTCAGTTCCTATAGTCAGTAGTTGTGTATGTTTAGTTGGGTTAGCTTAGATCAGATTGTTAAGTTTTTTAATTTGCCAAATGTCCATAAAAATGTGACCTGAGCAATGAGCATACCTGAGCCTAACTAACCTGACAGCTGACCTAACCTCAATCATCACACATATTTGCAGCCTACCCAAGACCTGCATGGCAGTAGCACCCAGTTATAGGTAGGTACTCACCCTAACTCAATCTTACCTGCTAACCTTCAACTTGCCAAAAGTTAGCTCACATTGCCAAGCTGTGTCCAGGGAAACAGTCAACTGAGGAACTGGCTCATTGGGTGGCTGGTGTGAGTCTGTGCATTTAAAGTGTTTCTTCTCTGAAGCTGCTCTGCACTGCTGAATGTCATGTTAGATGCTTAGAAAATGTGGGAAATGATTACTAAGCTACTTTAGTGCTTTGTTAATGCTCGAGACATGAACAAGTACAGGGTGTCCCATAAGTTCGTTCTCACCTAAATTTTACGTTTTTAGGCTCTCTTGCTTAAAGGCACGCTGAAATTGGTTCGTTACTGAGCTTACGTGGTTGCCATGGCTGGTAGAAATTTGCTCCACAGTAACTAATTTCTGTAGACAAAATAGTTTTTGCTAGAGAGCCCGTTTCCTACACAGACGACTAACGCCGCAACATAGAGGTCTCCAATACGGGTACGTCTCAGTATTTAGTCAGCACGTGACCATTCGCGACGATTGAGGGTGATTGAGGCCTACCAGTCTGTAGACAATGTCCATCGCTAACTGGACGCACAGTCAGCAAGTGACACCGATGATTTGTCGGGAGTCAATTATTGCAAGTTTATCCTCTTTTTTTGTCAGCGCTCAGGAGTGAGCCATGTGGCCAAAACTGTGTGGCGCCAAAGTGGCCATCAAAAAGGTCAAAGGGTTAGAAAGTTGGTAAGCAGACTATTCAGAATGGATTACCAGCTGTCTAAGAGTGTTCTTTCGGGGTACATAACTCAAGGTGACTTAAGCTTTGCTTACCGGAGGGCTCAAAACAGTCAAAAACGTCTTAAAATGGCCAAACATGAGTTTCGTTATGCCTGAGGCTAAAAACACTAAAGGGCTGAGGACATCAACCAGGTCATCTGGACTAACTAGTCCACGTTCGAGACGAAACACCCGTCCAAACCCGAAAACAACTCCATAAGGGCGAAGGAGGAGGCCTCCGTTTCGTCCCGTTATGTTCCTATGCGAAAGGCCAAGGTCACGGTATTGTGGGGTTATAGGCGTCCAGACGCTGACCAGGTTGCGATTGGTGTCCCAGAAACAGCTTTGGGAAGCATAATACTTTCCCAAGAATATCTAGGAGGAGGTTCAACCCTCAAGCTGAACTCGAACCGCGAGTATGAACACATTTATAGAGGAGAAAATGGCATCCGAGAGGTCGTAGGCCCATCTTCAGGCAAAACAGTGCATCAGTGCACAGGTCAAGCAAAGCTTAAAAGCGGTGCAAGGAGACTGTGACAGGCGTTTGTGGCAAGACCACATGCCAGGCACCTCATCGGATCAAAATTTCATAAAAATTTGTTGGTTATGCTGAAAATTAGGCTCGTCGAAGCGTAGCGCTGTTCCAGCCTCGAGGAGCTCACGGCGCATGTCAAGTCAGTCTGGGTTAACTTTAAGCCTGCTATGCAGCCAAACATGCCGGTTGGCATGCCGCAGCATGTGTTCATGTGTTTGCCTATTAAATGGGGAGCACATTGAGGGGTCACAAATATATCAAAACGCAATGTACTCTGTTTCACATGCAAATATAATGTGAGAACGAACTTATGGGACACCCTGTACAGATCCTGCAGGGTACAGCTATGAGTTAGAACAGTTAGGTGTTAGGTGAGTTAGAGTAGAGTAGGTATGTTATGTGAATGTGCTGTTCCCTGTTTGACCGTAAGTATACAAACAAGCACAGGGTCACAACTCACAGTTATATTCAATCTCCACATAAACATACAACAAAAACGGCCATATAGCCTAACTCCGAACACACCACAGATAACTTAAGCCTTTGAAGGCACAAAAATGTTTTGATTAACAGGACAGGTTTACAATATATCCTCTGTCCTTGGGGGATCTTGCTGCCAAGTTGAGGTATGATGACTGAACTTCAGGATTGATCAACCTTTTCTTAGCCACTGCTTAAATACGAGAAAGACCAAATGCTTGTTTTGATTTACAGGACATGTATACAATATATCCTCTGTCCTTAGCGGATCTTGCTGCCAAGTTGAGGTAAGATGACTGAACTTCAGGATTGATCAACCTTTTCTTAGCCACTGCTTTTGTTTGTTTATTGGGGCTTTAGGGCGCGTGGACAGCAAAGGTCATTTTGCGCCCATATAAACGAGAAAGACCAAATGCTTGTTTGTAAACTGCGTTGAAAATTTAATGATCCACCTTCAATTCTGACATGAAGGCACAAATGAAATAGTTCCCTCTCCTTTTGGAATACACAAAGCAAAATATTTAATAAATTGAATTACACTGACGCTTATTCGCTTCATATTTTGTAACAAACGCGCTAAAACTGCAATATAACAGCACTATATGCTTCTTGACAAAATGCAATAGTATCAAAAATTTAGCCCTGATGGCATTCATTCTTGATGGAAACGTAATTACAAAATAGTTTGTAGTAACTATTGAATTCCCGCCGAAAACAGTGCACGGTTTAAAAAAGAATCATTCCAATGACGGTCCATTCTTGCGGTCCTGAAATCGCCACTATTTCCGGCCTCTCCAACGCAACTCGTTGTCCAGACGTAAATATGCTGTAATACAGGCACCGCCTCGCTTCCTTATCCATCAGCTCGATATGAGCCGAGGTAGGTGCTCAGGCTGACGCTTTTCGTAAGGTCCTGCCGTTCATGTCGTACCAGTTATATGGGACAATACAGTCTCTCGCACAGAACTGATCGGTGTGCCGAGCAGGGTATTACAAGAGTAAGTGGTGTGAACTGTGAAGTGTTTTTGCGAGGAACATAGCGAGCATGAATATGTGAATATGTGAATCATTGACCTTTTCCTTGAACTAAATCACAGCCAAAGGTTATAATTACGGTGAGGTTTCGACTGTAAGCCCTCGATTTGACGAAACCTTGTATAACTTATGGCTTTGATTTTGTTTATTCGAGGAAAAGTTCAATGACTCTTCACATATTTGATGCAATAGTTAGCAGCCCTGAATGGGGGTAAATTGTGGCGCTGGCTCAGCTCGATGGCTTTTGCGCAGTGCTGCACCATATTTACATTACAGAGCTGGTATGCTGGTATGCCGTGCTGCGGCTGATGTACCCGGCAGTCGAAATAGCCAGGCTCTGTCAGTGGGAACGGCGCGGACAGGGGCACCTTTAGATGGACAACACTCCCAGCCTGCAGTTATACAGACGGGCTGGAGCTGAGGCCGCGACTCCCCAGAGTCATCTCCGAGCACCCACAAACACCGGCCGATGTTCAGTATCGGTATGTCGACATGGACATTACCTTCTGCCGAGCGGCCATTGGAGCGTCCCAGCCGCCGGCCGGCCGCCCACCGCGCTCCCAATGAGCATAAATCTGACAACGGCTCGATAAAACCAGTCAGCAGATATTCCAGAATAGAAAACCGATAGGCTGCGAGCTACAAAACAGAATAAACGGAACAGTGACTGTGTCGAGGGATGGCTGGTTGAGTGGAGGATCCTAGGACTGGGCGGGGGAGTCAGTGCGCTGACCGGTCACAGGGGAGGGGCCAGCCAGACAGGGAGTGGGGGTGAGGGGAGCACCCACAAGTCTGCGGCTGAGCCGCCGCGGTCCGCGCTGCTGATCCGCTCTGCGAAAATGGACAGCGACCGACGTCACACGGACCCCGATCGATACATTGAACTTATGCAGCTCGTAGAGCTTCCTGTGGGCTTTCGTTGGCCCCGGGCATGGGAAGAGCGCAGTTGGAATGCGCATTAAATTGACGTGCTGCCATGGTGTGTCAGCTGATTCTCCAGCTTATAAAGCAGTTTTAGTGCCTGGGCTGTGATTGGCACTGTGAGTGATTAGTCTATTTTTCCCTGCCGGAATTACCTATTACTACACAGTACACAGTGTCGGTGCCTGTGACTGAGTCTGTGACTGTGACTGTGGTCAGTGACTGCAGCTGTGACTGACGCGTCTCTGTCTGTCTCTCCGTCCTGCAGCCGTTGGAGCTCAGTGAGCGACCATGTCGGAGTCGGACGGAGCGCGTCCGCCGGCCGGCCGGCCGCCGCCGCTCAAGACACGCTCCCTATCCCGCCAGTACTCGTCGGACCCCGTCTGGGTGGAGGAAATGGTGAGTACAGAGCTCCCCTCGGCGGGCCCCAGCCTCAGCCACAGCAGCTGCTACATATGGTCACAGGGTTGCCCTCTGCGTCCTAGCGACCCTCAGAGCTCCCATCAGCTTCGGGCGGGCCAGGCCGAGGCTTACTCGCAGCGCTTATCTCTACTTCAGTTGGAACACGGTTCCCTTAGCGGCTCCAGAGCTCCCTCAGCTCCGGCGGTGGGCCGGTCCAGTTCGGTCGGCGTGGGCCGTCGCTCGGTCGGGGATCTGGTCTCCTTGCAGCCGTACCTGCTCACTGCACTGAGTTCCCGACCACCTGCGCAAAAACCCGCCCCCGCCGCGGCGGCACAGCCCACTCCGTACCGTGCACAAAAACCTGTCCGATCGGCCGCTGCTGAAATAACAATGCAGGTCGCCGCGAGCTGTGGGGCCGGATGGCGGGAGCTGAACGGGGCAGGCACCACGCCTCGGCGGATGGCGGGAGCCGTCACCCATGCGCTGTGAGCTATTTCTGTTAGCTGGTGAACATGTCAACACCCACCCCTGCATTCAGACGCGCTGGAGGCACCAGAAACAGTCAGATAAATATTCTCCGGCCTACTACTCCTATGGTGTTATTGCATCTATAGTACATACAGTCCCTGCATGTACAGGGACTGGCTCGTCTAATATAGGAGCGATTCGGTTCAGTGTTCGCTCTAGATTAGCACGCCTCAGCTTAGGGAGCTGCGATCGCGGCTCAAAGGCCGACAGTGATTGTCTGCGGCTGCGGTGTTTTACCAGCTCGGCTGGTGTGATGTTACCGGGATCTAAGGGCCGCCGTCCCTGCGGCTGCAGACTGGACCGCGGAGCCTGCTCTGACTGCCCTGCTGTACATACATCAGAATCTGAGCTTTATGGTGGTGTTTTGCCGGTGGCCGAGCCGGGCAGTGTTTATATGCAGTGGACGCAAACAGTCGCAGTATGCATCTGAGCGGCCCTGAAAATGTCCAGCATCAGCGATTCGGCTGCTGTTTGGCCTTTATATATCTGCTTTTTTGACATTGATAAGTCGCTGGTGAGCGTTGCAGGCCATTTCGTCATTGTTCCTAAACTACCGAGAGAGGTTCCTGCTCTAAAACAATCATGCCGTGAATTGTTGATGGACCGTAATTCAGATTCAGCTCGTCTTTCCGCTGGGCTCCGGCGCCGCCGCCACTGCGGTTACGTGCCCGGCGTCTGCTGAGAGGCCGGACCAGTCTCCCCTGGCACCGGGCGCCTCTCTCCGGGCACGGCCATGCAGCCTCGAATCACGGAATGGACCGCTGGAGGCCAGAGCCAGAGGCACGGACTGCCGCTACCGCCAGAGGCAGGCACCCGAAACTCGCGGCTCTCTCTTCCCTCTCTCCCTCCCTCCCTCCCTCTCCTCTCCTCTCCTCTCCTCTCCTCTCCTCTCCTCTCCTCTCCTCTCCTCTCCTCTCCTCTCCTCTCCTCTCCTCTCCTCTCCTCTCTCTCTCTCTCTCTCTCTCTCTCTCTCTCTCTCTCTCTCTCTCTCTCTCTCTCTCTCTCTCTCTCGGCCAGACAGAGGGACGGGGACGGCGGAGAGCGCTCCCTTCCCCTCCCCCTCCGGCGCCGAGCGCCGGCAGTGCCGGGGTAATCAGTGGTCGTACCTGCGTCATTTGGCTGATGGAGTTGTACACGAGTCGGTGGTGGGACCGACGACGCCGACCTTTGGTTCGGCAGTCATTATCAAGTTTCTGAGACGGCTCACTGCTCGTCTGCGGTGGTACGAAAGAGTTAACTGGATATCGGACCTGATGTTCTGATGGTCTCGTGATCCGGTTATCTCGTGATCGGGCGATATTCTGATCCGGTGATCAAATTGCTGTCTGGCATTCGCCAGTCGAATGCAGCAACGGGGAGATTCTGATCTGGGGCTGAGTGCGGCACGATGCCATATATGATGCATGGAGATGAATTAGCCACTACCCGCTGGTTACCGTTACGTTAGTAGGAGTTTGTCCATACCCATCACCCGGTGTCTGTGCTTTCCGGGGATTTCTCCGCCCGCTCCCAGCACGTGCCACCGGCTCATTCAGAGGCGGAGTGGCCGGCGGCCTGTTGTTCTCGGAGCTCCTCTCGGTGCCTCAGAGGGCTGCCCGCGGCGCCCCAGTGGATGCAGACTACCTGTGGAGGCCAGCCGGTCTCACCAGGGCCGTCTACCGTGCCGGGGCTGCCCTGCAAAGGAATACAGACGAGAGGTGCGGGTTTAATCAATAACGTCATTACCTTCTCAGCGCTGGTATCAGCAAAACCTTGATACCGCTCTCAAGTTACTTAACGACATAACAGGATCTATATTTGGAGGACACATTACCTCATTGCATGCATATTATCGGTATGTGCGGTCCCATGTCGTGCATATTTCATGTACCGACACTGACACCCCGCCATGATTCCGCCTGTCGCCGGAGTATTGTGTGTCACGGACCGTGCCGCCGCCGCTCGTCAGCTGCTCGGGCGGGCGGCTCTCTGCGGCGCGCCGGACGACCCGTGTGGCCGGTAATTGGGACCGGGTCGACTGTCGCCGGCGCGGCGGCTGCGCTAATGGAGCCGCGCCGGACCGGCCCGGCTGTCTGAGCTCTGCTCTCCGGAGGGGTGATCCGACCCGGTGCGGTGCGGTGCGCCGCGACCCGGCGTCTCATTAGCGACCCGCCCCCGCTCCGGGCCGGCGCTCGACGCTCCGGCCTCCAGAAATGATGAGTTGTCTTTGTTGGGGGATATTTCAGTTATTGTCTGCATTTTCCGTGGTAATCCGTCATTACAGTCGCACTGAGCTGCCTCGCTGCTGCAGAGGACAGTGATCTCCGCCGGGGCCGGCGGTCGGGGAGGAGGGTGGGTGTGCGAGGACAGTGAGTGAGCTCCGTCGGGGCCGGCGTTCGGGGAGGAGGGTGTGCGAGGACAGTGAGTGAGCTCCCTCGGGGCCGGCGGACGGGGAGGAGGGTGTGCGAGGACAGTGAGTGAGCTCCGTCGGGGCCGGCGGACGGGGAGGAGGGTGTGCGAGGACAGTGAGTGATCTCCGCCGGGGCCGGCGGCGGACGGGGTGGAGGGTGTGCGCCGATCGACAATCGACCGGGCGAACTCGGCGGACTATCAGAGGCCGTCTCGATTGGCCCGGCCGTACGCCCGCGGCGTTTTGAGCAGCATGAACAGAGCCTTCGGTAGAATCAGGCCGATCGACCCTGGCCCGCGGAGCCGCGGAGGAAGCCAAAGTTGCACAGAGTGCGGCTCTGAACAACACAGCTGGGATTCTGTCCAGAATTACACCAACCAGGTCCATGGGTACATACGAGTAGCAGCGACCCGCTCGGCCGAGCTCGGGCCGCACTCAGTTGGGGAGGACGCGGCCCGTTGTGTGCGGTCCAGCAGGTGTGGTGTCTGTCGTTTCCGGAGAGGTTTATTGGCGTCTGGTGGCGCCGTTTGGCGGCTCGGCTGGCACGGCGGCGTGTGGGTTAATGTCGCGGCCTATCTCTGGCCGGCCGGCTGGCAGCGTCGGATGCTACTGCAGCCGTGAGGGAGGAGGGCAGGCGGAGGGGTTAATAGCGCCCTAACATAACGGTGAGCACGCAGTGTGCTGTCCGGAGGGTGATTCATACCACTTTTATCTGCCAAACGGTCTAAGTGATCTATTCCTGTCTCCATAATTCTGTCAGATGCACTAAATGTGGTTATTTCTACCCGCCTACATTAATTCTCAGCCGGTCCTGGCTTCCACTGTCGATGGATTCCTCGGCTGCTCTCGAACTCTCGGTGTTCCAAAGCTATCATCTCATCAGAGTATCGAGCACTGGACTGATCAATATATGCCCGAAGAGCATCAGCGCTCTACGATTTATGTCAAAGGTCTCATCCCCTCTTCAATTCCTTCGAATACTAAACGGATTCAGGTGGACAATGGCTTATTCAGTGTCCATTGTGTCCGTCGATCTGATCCTGTGTCTCCCCTGAGGTCCCCGTTCTCGCCGCTGTCTCTCCGCCCTGTACCTGTGTCTCGGCCGAGCCTCGTCCCACCTGTACCTGTACCGGTGCCGCCGCGACCCCCGGTGGCAGCGACACGTCATGTTGCGCCGTGCCCGTCGCTGCACGAGTTGGCCGTCGCCTCCGGCCGCAGCAGACGGCCCGGCGGCCAAAATAGACCGGCCAGCCACTGGCGCCTGCCTGCCGGCCAGGCCAGAGGCGTGGCAGCTGGGACTGGAGTCATCCAGTATCGACTGAATGGGACGTGACCCCGCGGCCCGGGGCTGACCTATCGGCTCCACGCACGGACCCATCGCTGTGAGCGGCCACTGGCCCGGGGGTCGGTGAGTGACAGGTCAGGGAATTTAACTGCCAGTCCCACCGGGTACGTTGAAAGTGTAAGGTTGGCCAAGCGTCAAGCGCCTGATCATTAACGTTTTCATGCGGAATGTGAATTATACCTGAATTTCGGCCATGGGAAAACCGTTTACCTAAATCGGCCCATATATGCAATATGCTATGCATTATGCAGCCTACCGAAATGGAATATTTGCTACTTATCTGTTCCATCCCTCTAACAGGCCAAGGATACTTCTTGCCTGTTGAAGTATTATCTTTTTTGGTGAAAATATCTTTCAGTGCGTCAACCGTACCGAGGGAGAAGGCTAAATGTTACAAGTAGGTAACCGTCCCTCGATTACGTGACAAAAGATCGTAAGACAAAAGATCGTATGGAAAAAGATCGTACGAAAATGATCGTAAGATAAAGATCGTATGTTGTAAAAGATCGTACGGTAAAAAGATCGTAAGCAAAGAATCGTAAAGCAATTGATCGCATGCAAAAGATCGTACCTACGAAAATGATCGTAAGATAAAGATCGTATGTTGTAAAAGATCGTACGACAACAGATCGTAAGCAAAAGATCGTAAAGCAATTGATCGTATGAAAAAGATCGTAGGAAAATGATCGTAAGATAAATATCGTATGTCGCAAAAGATCGTACGACCAATGATCGTAAGCAAAAGATCGTAAAGCAATGGATCGTACAAAAAAGATCGTAGGAAAATGATCGTAAGATAAAGATCGTATGTTGTAAAAGATCGTTCGACAAAAGATCGTAACGTTACGTTCGTAAAGTAAATAATCGTATAGAATAGTGTTGTTACGAGCGAGCGAGCGCAGCGAGCGAAGCGAAGTCTTTTGAATATAACGGGAAAATCTCAGTATGAGCGGCCCGGCCTGTAACGCTTTTGAGAGGCTTATATCTCAGCAACCGCTGAACCGATTCGCCTGCGGTCTTTTTTGCTGGGTAGCCCCATCCCTTCTTCCCCGTAATTGACTACTTTTGATACATCTCAGTGGCCGTCGTGGCACGTGCCACGTGAGAAGTCAATGGTGTTCAAGCAGTTTTGCAAAAGTAATGATTTTTTCTCAGCAGCGGCTTGAGCGATTGTCTTGCGGTAATTTTTATAGGGTAGCTGCATCCCTTCTACCAAAGGTCGGATGCCCTTGATCTATATGTGTGACCCCCAATGCACGTGCAAAATACAAAAAGAAGAGGTGCCAAATTTGTTCCCATTTCAGTAACTCGGTAATTACTGGGGCGATTTCGAACCAATGATGGACAATTGACATCTTTAACCGGCCTTCGATAACAATGACTCCTATAACTAGGATTGGATTGAAACTAGGATCCTATAACTAGGAGAATTGCGACTTCGATAGTGATAACGCGATAAACATCTGTTGATGACTCGTAAAGCGATGACGATTCAATATGAAAATGTAACAGTGCGAAGGAAAAAGTATTTTTAACGCCGTTTACTTCAGCCGCTTAAGCAACATTTTAACCTTCCAGGCGGTGGGGGTTGGGGGGTGTGGGGGGGGGGGAACATGGGTTTAGTTGTATTCACTTCAAATAGGTACATGAAAACGGCAGCACATACATTCATTTATTCGGCACATATACAACGCGTTGCTTTTAGGTGTCATTGAGCCATCTAAGCTCTGAAATAACATCAATGTATGGTCGAGCTTACGACGGCCACTTACCACGCGAACACAGAAATTGATAAGCTTTGTATGCGCTGGAGTTGGGCTGCACCATGTGAATACCATATTTTGACTGTACGATCTCTATCTCATACGATCATTTGGCGTACGATCATTTTTCCTTGACGATCTTTAGCGAATACGATCTTTTGTCCATACGAGCATTATGTCGTACGATCTTTATCCATTACGATATTTTGCATACGATCAACTGCCTACGATCTTCTGCCATACGATCTTCTGCTTTACGATCTTTTGTCCGGTTACCACCGTCCCTCGCTCCGATGTGCTCTGAGCGCCGCTGGCTGTCCTGGGGAGTCCCCTGGCGGACGACTGGTGAAACTCCGCTTCTGTGACCCGCCGCCGATCGGTGTCCTCCGGGACAGAGCCGAGGACCGACGACCGCCCCCTGGCGGCCGGCAGGAGGGCCGGAGCGGGGCAGAGGGCGCTCCACGCTGCGTTACTCTGCAAACAGAGCAGAGGAGGGGACACGGGAGAGAGGAGGAGACTCCGCTGGACCGATCGGGCGGCGCTCCGAGTGGAGGTCACCGCAGGGCCGTCCAGCCCAGCGGCCCGGGCTCAATGGCTGGCCAGATTTATCACTCTCATGAAAGATACTTTGGTCGGATGTGATTCCAAATGCGTTTGGAAATTCTCAGCATTCTTTTCTTCCTGTAGGCCTGCATGCATGGCTATGTAATGCACATTGCAAAATTTGATGATCTGCCCTACTTTGGAAATGACCAGTGAGTTTCGCTGGTGATTGATAAAGCCATCTATCTCCGCTCCGTCAATCCTCGTATTTCAGAGCTTGTCAAAACCAGGAGCCATTCCCTGGTCTAATATGTTATAGGGAAACTGAGGAACCCCACCCTCGCCGTCCAGTCTGTAGTGTAACCCGTTCGGTTCTGTGGGCGGGCTGTCGGCTGTTTCGCCAATCTGACCCGAACAAGGTCCCGAGGCCGCGGGACACTGGGATAGACCCCACCGTTTACAGCTGTGGTTCGCCCGAGGCCCACCGACGACCAGTCGTTCTGGGCATCCTCATTGGAGCGACGGTAGATGTTTCATGTCGGTCCGTTGGAAGGTTTCGGAGTACCCAGTCCGTACTTTTTAAGACGTACCTACTTATCACACAAGCACGCATTGAAGCACCTCGAATATGCATGACGCAGTCGTGGATGCAGTAACGTCTGTGCATGCTCTCGCCTCGCTCCTACGCACGTGTTTACGCACACCCCCTCCCCCCCCCACACACACATACCGCCCTGCGATCGATGAATGCCAGGCAGTGTGGCGCCCGGTCGCCCGGCCATGGGGTCGCTGTACGCGGCGAGGACGGCCGCGACTCCCCCTCTCTGAACCTCCGAGCACCCGCGGGCCTCAGGAGATGCCTCTGGTGGCGCGGTATATACGGCTGTGGCGGGCCATGCTCGGCCTTCGGTCGTCGCCTCCCGTCCATTCCCGTCCCGTCCCTTCTCGTTTCGTCTCATTCCGTCGGTCCGCCGGCCGCTGCCCCGTGGGACGGCGCACGGCGTGGCCGAGTGGCCGGTCACTGACCCCTGGCCGACACGCACACGCACACAACACAGTCACACAGATGGCATCTGTACGAGCAGGCCTGCAGCGCCCTGAGGCGCGTCCTCCCTCAGTGGAGAGCCATGACGCCGGGCGTCGTGCTCCGAGTGTCTTCTTGACCAGCACAGGGAACTGATGGCTGCTCACTAATTTTTCTGCATCGGCATGTCAGAATTTTCAACGGTTTGCTAATTGCGTGAAAAGAAAAGGAGACTGATAATTCAAGGCGATTGGTGTCGTTTGAGGGCTCATTTTACTACAAGTAAAATAAATATGGAACGTCAACGTAACTTGTTTGCCGCAGGTTATTAAGCTGAGACTGAAGTTTCTTAGACGAGTTCTTAGTTTTCTTAGTCGTCATCAGTGCGTATTTCAGTGTTCACATCAAAGAAATACTCCGTATTTGGACAATAACTTTTGAAGGGGCTACATTTAGGACCTGAACACATCCTGCGTTTATTTTTTCGAGGCTGGTGAGGGCCTGCCAAAGTAAGCAGCTCCAGTGGCGGCGGAACACCTTCAATTAAGGGGGGGGGGGCACTGCCGACTTTTGGTCCCATTCTTTCCATGCAACGCCCATAGGGCTAATGTTGAAATGACAAAATCAAAGGGGGAGGGGGCCACGGTGCCCCGGTGCCCCCTCGTTCCGCCGCCTATGAGCAGCTCCACTTTTTCTCTATAAGCTCAGTCTGATTTCAACCCGGTGACCAGTCACATGAGGACATGGATGACTGAAAATAAGAGGAATGCTAGCAAACCGTGTTCAAAGGTCGAGACCATGGACTGATGGGAGGAAAATGAAGAATGGTTGTGACTCTGCTCTGGTTAGTGTCATGCTGAGTGCCAAGGATGACTCTTGAGACCTCAAGTCAATCATGTCTCGCTGCAGCATGACCTTTCACTATTTTCGTATGACGTCAGTAACGCCCACTAAAGATATAAACTCTGGGGCGGCTCACCCATTACCCACCCACCCCATGTAACCACAGAGCTCCCTGCGAGCATATTCTACATACACTACGAATTGCAGAGTCGTCATAGTTTAGGTCTTTCATACTGTGTGCAAAGGATGCGTTAATGAACTTCTATGGCAGCACGAGGGAGGGGGATATTGAGGCTACTGTGTGCGACGGTCTGTTGTCGACGATGACAGTAGTTAGTTGCTGGTCAGAGTCAGTTTAATTGGTGCCGAGCTGGTCTCAGGTCAGTGTATCGCTTTAATCGATGGCAGTTAAACGTACTTTAATTCACGTCTTCCATTTACGAAACAATTGATATGTCTGTCCGTTCGAGCTGGCTGCACCGCCCGGCGCCCACTCTCCTGAGCTTCAGAATGGCAGGCAAATAAGATTGTCACATCTTGTCTCTGCATGGTGTAGCACAGTTGCACACGGTATTTGAGGTGGTCAGTTTCCACTGCCCCGTCCATCTCAACTGGTCAGTACTCGGCACGGACCATGCCGTGTACCTACTCGGCTCGGCTCGGGCCGGGCAGCCCACTGGCCGCGTCTCGACCCCTGCCGGAAGGGGCCGGCGATTCGCCGTGCCGTGCCGGGCCGCTGATGGGTCCCAGACACTGTCAGTCGGCCCTGCAGAGCCGCGCCCTGCCGGCCGGACGAGTGCAGCTGTTTATTTACCGAACCGGCCGGCTACACGCAGTGGGTCCGCCGCCGCCGTGCAGTCATACGATCGGCGAGTCTGCACCGCCTGACTCGGCGAGTCTGTTCGGAGTCTGCACCGTCTGTCAGGAGTCTGGCCTCAGTCCGCCGATCGGCGAGTCTGGAGTCTGCACTGCCCGCCCGGGTTCTTTCAGGAGTCCGTACCGCCAGCCCGTAGTCTTTTTAGTTTCAGAGTCAGCGTGTCGAACTGCAGACTCCACTTCGTAAATGCGCTTCTCCCTTCTAAAGAGCCCACCACTCAGAATCTCCTCAGGGTGCGCACTTCTTCCCGTGGGCTCTTCTCGGGCTCTACAATGATTTCCTTGGTCTCTCAGGTCCCGCAGCAGTCCCTTCTTGGTTCTGTGTGTCGTGTGATATCGCTCTGCCTTTCACGGCTCCTCTAGCTGGCGTGACTGTCGTCCCCCGGGGTAGAAGCTAAGAGGGGCTCCGGCTCAGCCGGCATGCTCGTATATCTGACTTATTCTGTCCATAGCTTCAGAAAAGTCGTCGAACCTAGTCCCCACTAGAAGACTGAAAAGAAAACGCCAGGGATTTTCTCATTGGTATCATCGCAGAACGCCTCAACCCAAATAGGTAATTGGCCATAAATTGAACGTTGCGTGACTGGCAAGCGTTTTTATTTTTCGCAATGAGTGTTCGCAATCTCCGTCCAGAATCGGTCTCCATAAGGATGTGAAATGTCCCACGGAGCAGGATTGTCGTTGCAGTCGAGTGCTGAGCGTAAAAATAACTATTCATTTTCGCTTTAAAATTGCCTTGTAAGGCACCTTATGAATAATCTAGGTGGGATATAAGTTAGATGGGAATAGCAAAATATAATTGGAAAATGCATTCATTCACTGATGTTTCAAACTTGTTCTGCCTCTGTGCTAGTAAATTGGAAGCTGGCACACATTATAAGCTGGCAGTGGGTATATCTGGTGCCTGGCCACCGTCCGGCTCGGCTGTGACTCCGTTTGACCCGGACCCGTCTGTCTGTCGGCACGGCGTCACCGAGCGGTTCACTGCGCCGCTGGTGCATATACATCAATGTGGCTGGTGTGTGATTGGGGTCACGGCGCGTTCCCCAGCCGGAGACTGGTCACTGCGCGTCCCACAGCCAGGCATTAGCCACTGCGCGTCCCTCCAGCTGGGCACTGGTCACTGCGCGTCCCCACTGCCGGGGACCTGCTCCCGCTGGGCGCTAACGTATGCACATGACATTACCGGCCGGGCTCCGCCTCAGCGCGGAGTCTATCGTACGGCCATCTCCTGACCAGGCCCGGCCCGGAGCCACTTCACAATTCTGGAATACAATTATTCCGTCTCAAGGCCCCGAACACATGGGCAGGCCTTGCAAACCTAGAGCGTTCAGGAACCTCTGACTCAAACATGGGATGAAAAATAGTATGTGCGAAGAGATTTCCAAGCCTCGTCGCAGCGGTGTGAATGTACAGATTGGTTGACTCACACATTGTCTGCGTTACGTTTACGAGAATGCGTCAGTTTCTTTGTTTTCCCACGTTCTTTGTTTGTGCCTACATTGGGCTCGGTAGTAGGCAGTTAACACCCGGTTTGCGTGATAACTGCCAGTTTCCATGATATGCCCGCATCGTCGGCGTCCGCCAGCCATGGGCGTCAGAGGTGCCAACGGCGAGTGGGGAGCGCGCGGAGCTGCCTATATCGACCCCGGCGCACAGGTACGGCCCGCCCGCAGCGGCCGCCGCCCCTGCGCCGAGTCCGACGCAGCTGCGCGTCCGTGGCGAGGAGTGGCGCACATCCGACGGCCGGCTGCAGTAGTGGGACGGAACTGACGAGCTCTGCCTCCGCCGCCGCCGCCGCCAGCCTCCCGCCGCCTGTCCGCCCGCCAGCGCCGCCGGCCAGAGACGCCATGTACACGGTGAGGTGGTGGGCCGCTCGGAGGGCGCCGCGGCCGACCGGGCGGCGCCCCGGGCCCCTCCGGCGGGCCCGCGATGGTGCGAGACCCGCCGCCCGCCGCCGACGGCCTCCTTTGAGGAAATCAATATCCAGAGCGGACCGAGTCCGAGCCTGGCGCAGGGCGACGCCACCCGACCCGCGACGCACGGTGGGCCAGGGACCCGAACCGGCGACGCACGGTGGACAAAGAAAGCGCCGACGGCGGCGACATTGCTCCCGCGGCTAGGAAGGCGATGACCATCGATTACGGGTCCGTCGCCGGACATGACGCACGGTCCACCACCAGGATCCTTAAGCAGAGGGTGCACAAATACGTGCAATGGTCAGACATAATTGTACAGCCCTCTGCAAACGTAGGTATTCTTTTTTTCGACAAAACCGAGAATAACGCGAATACTATACTTTCGGTCACTCGGAAATCGTAATAGTAAGACGCGCGAGACTCCGCACCTTAGATTAGAATTATCATCGTATTCATTTTCTATCCACTTGGCAACAAAACCCAAAAGTTTATATTTGCCCCCCAAACAAACTTTTGCATTTTGTTGCACACATGGCGTATACTTTTTTTAGTGATAGACCCAATCGAAGGAGTGGAACATTACGCATCTATTTGCAGTGAGTTCCGACCGACTGATAACATAGCCTTTGATTTATTATCGGTTTTGTCGTAAAAAAGAATACCTACCACCAGACATGTGCATGGATCCGAGTGATGGATCTATGATCTCAGTGGATCTCGAAGCAAAGTACAGGCTGGGGTCTATGATCCCACCGGATCCGGCGTGAAAAATAGGTACATCTTGGATCTATGATCTCATATGATCTGACGATAAATTAAGAACATGGATCTATTATCTGAGTGGATCCCACCATGCACCACATTTGAAACCATGATTTAAAGGGTTTCTATGCCAATAAGTGACACAAAACTATGGATTATGACGTGCAATCACATAAAATCATTAAAACAGAACGTTTGTGAGTTGAAACAAGTGTTTTTTGGGGATATATGTGTTGACAAAAAATAAGTGGGATCTGTGATCTCACTGGATCTCAAGCAAAAAATGAGACTCGGATCTGTGATCGCTACGGATCTCTCGATAAATTACAGAGCTGGATCTATGATCCCATCGGATCCGAGATCAGGATCCGTGGGATCAGATCCCAGATCCATTTTCTCGGATCCATGCACATGTCTGCCTACCACCCAGTCTGCTGAGGGCTGTACTTGGACCCGATATAGATCTGAGATCTGATCCCGTGAATCTTGACCTCGGGCCATGTAGGATAATAGATCAAAGTCTCCATAAAGATCCATTAAGATGATAGATTTAAACCTATTTTTGTCCAGACATCCAATGGAGCTGGAAGCATAGATCCTTAGGTACTTTTTGTCGACTTGTAAATATTCAAGGATCACTTGTTCCAATACGCAATGGTTCTGTTTTGGGGATCTTATGTGATTAATTTTGTGGCACTTACTGTCATGGAAACACGGTTTAACGACTCACATATGGTGGAAGCCACTCGGATCATAGATCCTGTTCTTGGCTAGTCGTCAGATCCATTGAGATCATACTCGTAGGTGCAGGTCCATGGTCCATATATTTTATGTGTGGGACCCCCGACCAGTGTTCGCCACGGGCCGCAAAATCCCAGTCCAGCCCAGCCCAGGCCCATGGGCTCGCAGCCCGGCCCAGCCCGAACCCATTTATGGTAAAAGTGTCAGAGCCCAGCCCGGCCCAGCCCGTTAAAAATCAATGCATCAAAAAATATGGACACCACACAGGTAGGCAGTATGTCATCCGAAGTAAGCAAAGAAACAATCTTTTGCGAGCAGCATGTCCAATGCACATTGCATACGTGCTTTACTCGCTTACTACTACTTACTTACTACATACTCGCTTTTGAGTCTCGCACAGTAATAAGCTAGTTACGGTTTTTGTCTCAGTCGCGAACCCCTGAGTCCACTTTACAGTTATTGGCCCAGCCCATCCACAGCCCATCGATCCTTCATTGTGGGCTCAGCCCAGCCCGCAGCCCAGCCCAGCCCATGGCCCATTGGGCTGGCCCGGCCCGTGGCGAACACTGCCCCCGACCCAATGGGATCGTAACCGTTAGATTCTAACTATAATCCTAAGTGTCAGATCCTTTTGTGTCGTTTTCCTTGAGATCCACTGAGAATTGAGATCATATATCCATCACACGGATACATGGACATTGGAAAATGAACATATCCGGTAAATGTTATCGTCGGGTTATCGGGTAAAGGCTATCGTCTGTTTTATCGGGAATGTTTTCTTGGTAACAAAAGAAGGAGATTTACAAAATCAATAAAACTTTGCAACCTTCAACACAGCATGGACTATATCAATACAATTACCCAGCTACATAAACATATGTAGAACCTATCTACATAAACATATGAAGAACCTAATTTCCGGGAGATGTGCTTAGCCCAATTGGATAAATTGAGCGATTTATCATATCAGCTATAACTAGCTTGGATTATATCGTCAAGTCCAGAAGAGCCATATGAATTGATATCGGGCTATTCCGGTCTGCTCGGTGAAACAAATGGTTTTCGTCTTGTCTTCTCAGATTAGTTCAATAAAGCATTCCTTCTGCAACTTGTGCGGTGTATCTCTCATTAAATATTGTATTTAGTGTTAATGAAATGTAGGTGGTTGTCCAAATGGTGTGCTGGGATCATTAGCAGTGTATGCAAAGAGCCTATTCAAGGACTGTTTACATGGCTAGAAGTGATCCCTCAAGCCATCCGTCGAAAAAGACATCGTCATTTAGTGAACACTTTTGTATGGTCTGTCAGCTCAGCATCTGGGTGATAATGATCTTATATAATTGGATATGACAAACTCATAATCATTTTATTAGAAGTGAAATAGGTAACTACTCCGCCCAGTTAACATCGTGTGGAGGAAGTCAGGAACGTTTTAGTAATTTGTGAACTGTGAACTCTGTTGGTCGCCTGCCTGACTACCTTTGCAAGCCGAAGAGGAACTAACTTGTTTCTTTGGCCTGCCCGTCTGTCGAATCCCCCTCACTCGTTTGTGGGGGCCTGTCCGTCTGGTGAGAACACGGCCTTACATCTGTCCGAGACACGCCTGTCTGTTGAGGCCTGTCTGGGTGTCCGAGCTGAACGTGAGGCCGCGTCCCGCGCTACTCGACCCCTGGTTCATAACACAGCACGGAACCAGCGCGGCAGGGACGGGTGCAGTTGCACGACCACCTGCCACAGCCTGATTGTCACACCGCCCAGGGATTGTGAATTCAAGCACCATGCATAAGAACGGAGCTTCCTCGTAGCATAAAATTAGTCCCGATTGTAGTCCATGTGTGAACGCCTCAAGTTATTGACCAGTAGATTGTGTTCATCGATGGCTTTGTCGCGGTCGGTTGTTACGGTAAGTCGCGGAAGTGCTTGTACATACGTGGATTGCCAGTCGTGCACGTCGTTGCTAATTTCGCGGCACGATTTAGCTCATTAGCTAATGAAACATTTATAATTGATGATTGCTAACACCGCGGCAGGCGACGACGCTGCTGAGCTGTCGCAGCTGTCGGCCGGCCGGCGGCGGCTCGGGCCGCTCGCTGTTCGACGTTCGTGTTCCGGTAGAACCTCGGTACTGAGCTGCTCCCCGGCCGCTGCTGTGAAGCGGCTCGACCGGCCGCTCGCTGTTCGTGTCCCGGTAGAACCTCGGTACTGAGCTGCTCCCCGGCCGCTGCTGTGAAGCGGCTCGGCCGGCCGCTCGCTGTTCGTGTCCCGGTAGAACCTCGGTACTGAGCTGCTCCCCGGCCGCTGCTGTGAAGCGGCTCGGGCGGCCGCTCGTGGCTGCACTGCCGGCTGCTGATGGTATCGGAGGCGCCGGGCGGCTCGGGCCGCGGTGCGTGCCGCCGACACTGCCGGCGGCGACAGCGGCGGCCTTGACTGGGCGGCAGGTCCGCTCTGTGCAGGGTGCAGCCGCGCCGCTGCCGTCCGCCGTCCGCCGTCCGGCCGGGCCTGTCTCCAGGGCCGCTGACAGCCTGCCTTAATGACGGCACGGCCTTCATGGTCGCTTGGAACGGGAGTCTCCACTGTCCAAGAATGGTGTCCAGCCGCCTGAGCGGGCGAGCAGGCCCGATCCGGTAAAGCGGACCCTCTCGACTGCGCAGGATATATGTCCTGTGGTGCGGCCGACACCAGCGGGGTTTGGCTGACCTTACGGCGGCTTTGTTCGCGGCTGAGCCTGTCCAGATGTCCTGACTGACGGTGGGTTAACCTTCCGGGTATCCTGCGTGACAGGACTTAGATGCCCTCGGGAACTCTCCCACCTGTCTGGACTGCTTCCACAACTACTGTGCGAGATCCGAGTCTGGCTGGTCTTTATCGTATCGTAGTTACGAATTTACGACGATAAGTGGTGCTGAAAGGTTCAATGGATTTCAATATACCCAAAATACACGTTTGTGTTGTGACTGTCCTGTCTAGTGTATTACATATATCGAATTATTATGACTTGGTTTCGAGGTGCAGGGGCGAACGAGGAAGTGCCAAAGAAATATTACCCTTTTGCAACATAGACGTCCCAGCGATCTCACAGGACATTTCGTCTCTTGTTAGTTCCTTAACTGCCTTGTGGTTAGCATAATGATGAAATATTTTTTTCAATGTCCGTTTTGGGAGCATCTATATAAAGTCTTCATTTCCTGAAGACCCAAGCCGTCCGTTCAGGAGGCCCTCACGAGCTGAGTTCCAACATTGAAGGAGAATAACTTCTCCCTCCTAAGAGGCTGCTAACTAAGAAAGTTAAGCCAAACAGTTCAGTGCGTCTGCCATAAACTTGGTCATCGCCATCCCTCATTTCTGTTCCATTTCCATCGGGCTGCGTGTGTGACCCCGTTTTCGGTGCGGAGTGCGTGTGGGCGGGCGCCGGAGTATTGTATTGTATTGTATTGTATTGCATGTCTTAGTGGGATCCAACAATGTTGGCTTTTACCGCCACAGTGTCAAAGTACATAAAGGACACGTATATCACACAGTCGTTGAAGCAGATTTCAGAGAACATGAGATAAAAATAGGTATGCCCACGCGAGTGTGATAGAACGTATTAAATTATATAAAAGTACGCACATGGCACAGCTTGGCTAAAAATCACAGACAAAAAAAAAACGGATGATAGGTAGCGCATCTATGACTGGCTCGCGTATGCTGCTCTTACGCTGGCTCGGAAAGTGGTCGGGTTGATGTTTTGTCGCTGCTCGTTGGGCAGACGGTTCCATGTCCGTAAAGCACGAACTGGCACGGTCTTGTGTGTGACCTCTATCCTGCATCGCGGTGCGTGTAGGACACCGTCGGTGGCCGAACGAGTGGTCCGCTCGGACACATCCGCTCGGGCACACACAAGCGATCTCAGGGCTTGTGGAGTGTCGGTGCAGTGCACAAGTCTGTGCACTAAAGCACAGTCTCTGAGCTCGATTATTTCGGCAAATTTCAACCAGCCCAGCTGTCTGCGAGCGGCTGAAACGTGATCGGTTTTCTTTTTACCGGTGATTATGCGGATGGCGAAGTTCAGCATCTTCTCGATGCGATGTTGTAGCTGATGCGTGGGCGGAGCCCATGCAGGCAGGCAGTAGGTGACGTGAGGCATGACCAGGGTTTGGATGAGCGTTGTCATGGTGGAGGGAGGCAGCGTGCCTCTCAGCTTCCTGAGCGTGACGAGGGTGCCATACCCGCGCTGCACGACACGGGCTGTCTGTCGTTCCATCGACAGAGTCTGATCAAGTAAGACGCCGAGAAACTTCATGTGTTCAGTGCGTTCCAACCTGATGCCGTCGAAGGTGATGTTGAAGTTGGTTACTTTTTTGACAGACGAGGTAGTTCCCACCAGTGTCATCTCTGTTTTGTCAGGGTTGACTTTCAGTCCGTTGCACCGGAACCATGCAGCCACCGCTCCCAGATCAGCCTCTACGTTCCGCTGAAGCTCAGCAAGACCGTCCGCGGTGGGGAGCGTGCTGTGCATAAGGACGGTGTCATCAGCATACGATACTACCTTGCAGTTGGCGGACAGATGACATGGCATGTCATTCGTGAGGGTGTTGAAGAGCCAGGGCCCCAGAGTGCTAGGCTGTATCACGCCAAAATCGACCGTTGCCAGCTCGGTGCTGCCCCGCACACCCTGTGTTCTGTCCTTAAAATAATCTCGGAGCCAGTGGTCTGATATTCCGTACCAGTTGAGTTTTTGCAGCAGTCTTTCACGATCAACAGTGTCAAAAGCCTTGGAGAGGTCACAGGATGTCAGACATGTCACTTGGCCCTTGTCTCTGTTGGCAGCTATGGCGCTCACTACGTCTACCACAGCGTCCTCAGTCGAGTGCTTTGGGCGGTAGGCATATTGCGTTGGTGTTAGAAACTGAGTTTCAGCCATGAACTCGACAAGCTGCAAACTTACGACCTTCTCTGCGAGCTTTGCTATCACACTGAGAACACTGATGGGCCTGAAGTTAGATGGCAGCGTCCTGTCTCCTGACTTATGAATCGGTACTATAACCGCGCGTTTCCAGATAGCTGGGACTTGCCCAGAGACGAATGACTTGTTGATGACATACAAAATATGTGGTCCTATCACAGGGAAACACTTCCTCACGAGCTGCAGAGACACGCCGTCACTGCCCACAGCACTCGAGTTCGACATACGTCTCAGAGCGTCTCCGAGCTCGGGAAGAGTCGCCACCCGGACGCGATATGCAGCACTGGTCACCACCGGCGGTCGGGGCGGCAGCGGAGGGCCCGGCTGGGCAGCTAGCTCCTCCGCTATGCGGCTTCCGACGCCGGCGAAGTACCTGTTGAAGGATGTGGCAGTTGCTTCGTCCAGACCGACGTCAGCTTTGTTCTTGGATGAGCTCAGGGCGAACGAGCGCAGCGTCTTCCACATCTGTGTTGACGATGTTGGTGTCGAGAAGAACTCAGCGCGCGCCCTGGCGAGGCGAGATCGGAACTCACGGCGGAGGCGAGAGTAGGTCTGCTGAGCGCTCTCGGTGCGCAGCGAGTCCCTCTGTCTCCGCGCCAGGTCTCGTCTCGTCTGCAGCTCTTGAAGGTCTTCGTTGAGCGTCAGCCATGGACATGGTCAGCCATGGACATATGTGTAACCTATGTGACATATGTGACATATGTGCAGCCATGAACTGAGTGTGTAAACTGTCCTCGTCTGACCGTCCTCCGTCCGCCGAGCCGATCCAGGCCGGTCGGGTGGCAGGGCCCGGCGCCGGGGGTTGCATGGGGCTCGGGTGGGCAGGCAGGACAGGACAGGACGGGACGGCAGGGAGGGGAGGGGAGGGGAGGGCGGGCGGCCGCTGACGCCGGCCGGCGGGATGCGCGCCGCCGCCGCCGCCGCCGCCGTCAGTGCGGCCGCCGCCCCCCGCCCAGTCGCAGCGCCACGAGCAGACCGGTGGGAGCGCGCCAGCACACTGCAGCCATGGCCGAATACGTTCAGGAGAGCGTGAGTAGATCCACTGCGCCCGCTCGGGCGGCTGCGGCACGCAGGCGGGGCCTATTATTGCTGTGTAGATTGTTGATTGTTACAATGTTGACAGCTGCGGTCGGTTGTTTTTGCCAGGTTCTGTTGGCGTTGAGTGTGACAGAGTTTTTGTTGCGCAGTAGCTGGCCTTGTTTTGCGGCCCGCGCTGTGGGCGGGCTGTTTTTCCCGGGGATGTTAAGGTGGCCGCTGTCTCGGGTGTTGCAGGCGTCCTGCGGGTGTGGCAGGGCGCGGCGGGCCGCCCCTGGGGTCAGGCCTGGCCGTCGGATTTACATGATAACTGTATCGATTATTCGGCGCTGACGTCGGCTCGGCTAGTTGGATTCAAAGTGGACGTGTTTCGCGCTGGCAGCCCGTCGGTCTGACATGGGCTAGCTGTGTTTTATATGACCGGGACGGGGACGTGGTTCGTTTTTTCGGGTACAAAAGGTACTAATGTTTCGAGAAAAGTTACTGGCACTGACTTCCTTGCACGCGCCACATCACTGGGTGACAATCTGAGCTTGGATAGTTACTGTGTGTCTATTTCGTTTAATTCGAAAATTGGGCTCATTCGTCTCATACCGACGCTCAGCGCGCTGGTTCGTGAGACCGTGATCCATCTCGCCGGTCCGTCTGTATATGCGACGCGGCTCGCTCGCGAAGCTCGCGTTTCATCGTGAGGTCAGCAGCCAGCCGCGTTTTATTCCACTGGTGCAGGGGCGGACTCGGGTCTCGGACCTCCTCTCCTACCATTTCAGCGCCGCTATCGCCGCCCAGACCGTGTCCTGGCCGCTCGCTGCAGTGATTGCTCTGTTTTTACTCGAATTCCTCCCTGGCGCTAATCGTTAGCGTGCAGTGACCAGCGGCAGCCGGCGGCCGGGCCCTCAATCCCGTTACTCGCCGGAATTCGGTCTGCGGGGAGCGGCGGCGTCCATCTCTGGCGGAGGTGATGACATGTCTCGCGATGTGCACGGCCTCCGCCCCCTGGGAGATTCGACTGAGCGACTGCGGCCGGCGGGGGGCGTGGCTGGACGCCTCCTCCGGCCTGCAGCGGCTCAGGAGGGGGCCGCGGACGGGGTGGTTCCTTCATTGGCTCGGGACGGGGTCGCGGACGGGGTGGTTCCTTCATTGGCTCGGGACGTAGCCGGGCTCGCTCCTCTGACGCCGGGTCGTACCAGGCGACGTTGCGCGGTGTCGCTGTCGCTGTCGACGCGCGGGCCGCGTCGCCGCCGTCGGTTAGGAGACGGCGGCGGCCGCGTCGTAACCGGCCGCTCCATTGACCGGGCAGCCTGAGCGGCCGACCGCCGGCGGCCCGGGCCATGGGGACGGGGTGAGTCACAAACCATCTGTATTGATTGGGCGTCAGATGTCCAGAACGGAGCGCTCCAAGTTAGTGGGTTCTGATCCATTGTGCCGTTTTTAGGTCAACCTGACATTTGGCTTTATCGAAAATATATTTGGCGTTGTTGAAAAACCATTTCTAAGGGAGTGAGTCATTTTTTTCCGAGACTGCGGCGATGTTCATGTGACCAGGCTGTCGTCTTTCCGAACAGAAAATGTCGAAGTGCAACCGAAAGCACATTTACCTCCTTCCACGAGGCGGCAGTGGAATGCCGCTCCTGTTGGCCGTCTCACGTCATCGGGGTTATTGTTCAGCACTGCTTGAACATTGTTTTCCTGACATTGCTTCCTCTTATGACAAGGCTAAATGTCTTATCTTCTCTTGCGCAACTTTGCCATGTAATTCAGTTGTAAGCCGTGCTATCCTAGTATAGCGTCCTCACCAGCAGCCGCACTAAAATGCGGAATTATGGTGTATACTTCCGGGGAGCTGCCAGACAGGTTGTCAACGGCCGCCCGACGTCAACGATCCTGTTTTCCGCCGACTCTCCCAAGCCTGGTTTGTGCACTCATGGTGTGTATAACATTGTCGGATCCAAAAAGTGTGCCAAAAAGTGATCCAAAAAGTGACATTACTCGCATTTCGCAAAAATATCTCCTAAAGCCATGCATTTCACCTCCTTATGCTCTGCTATGCAATAAAAACAGACGCTTTGTAATGAAAGGATGTTTGTTTTCTATGCAAAGAGAATGATAGATTTGCCAAACCGTTGGGGCCTAAGGGGAGTGGGTCATTTTCCTCTGGTGTCCCCCTGGATCCGCCAGTGGTTGCCATCTGCCATCAGCCTGCAGGCAGATCATATCAGTCCCCGAACAGAACAGGTCCTGTGCAGACATACGCCTCTATGTTCGACTGTTCGCTTCAATTCGCTGGATAAACATGGTCTTCGAGTGAAGCATGCAAACCAGGAATGAGGAAACTAGGCGACATCTTCGTCTTGACCTTCGGGTCTCGACTAGATACAGGCCCATCCTTCCCTCAAGTGGCATACTTGAACACATTTTTACCAAACTCCTCTCTGTGTCACATCGATCGCTTATTTCGGGCTTTGGGTACTTTTTATCGCGCTGTCTCCCAGCTGAATTGAAGCCCAGTGGGCGTTCAGGTGTGGCCTCAGTTCAGGGGTGGGGACAGGTGCCAGTTCAGGGGCAGGTGGCAGGTCCTCTATATGTGCCCACACTGCGCCGTCCTGCGGTCGCTCGGCCCGCGGTCTCCCTGGTGACAGTTTCGGCGAACCGTCTGGAACGTTACGGGGGCGCGGCGACCGCTCGGGGCGACGGCAGAGCCGCCTGTCGGAGGCGGCGGCAGTGAACGGGCGGCGCTGAGGGGAGCCCTCCGGCCGGCCGCCGGCAGGGGGCGGCACCGACCCGCCGAAACTTTAGGGGCGGGGACTGGGAGCACCCAACTCCTACCGGGGCGCTCGCAGACGGAGTATTGAAAAACGGGAATTTGAAAAGACATTACGAAGTAGAATTTGTGAGCTCTCCCAAGCGGAGATGCCAGACATACAGTCCCGGTTAGCATTGCTTGAAACCGCATTTGTAAAAAAAAAGCTCACAGTGCGCTTCAGCGTCCCCTATTCAGTCATCACTGCCTTGTTGGCATGTGCTTCGGTTTCACTCTCCCGTGGCATGGATACGTTTCAGTTGTTTTAACAAGTGGAGCCATCGTTAATTGTGCTTTGGCGTAATCTCTAATAAAAAAATCTGACCACCCACTCCTAGAACTAATAAAAACTGGCGACTCACTCCTAGAACTATCACTTCTAAATGTGCTTGACCTAATTTCCGTTCTCTCTTACATATTCAATCATTTATTTGTTTTACGCTAGCGGCAGTTGTACTTTGCTCGGGGCTTGGGCGCCGCTCTAATGCCTCATCTGCGCCGTGTTGCATGGTTTGACTCCATCTGCCCAGCACGTATACACAATGGCCACTGCCGTCACGGCTCTCCGTCTGGAGCGGGACGGTCTGGGAAGGGAAGCGGTTGTTTTCCATCGCCCCGTCCGTCAGGCGGCAGTCCGCACTGTGCAGTAGCGCCCGTTCTGAGGGCGGCACTTTCAGTCCTGGCCGGCTGCAGTCCCAGTCGTCACACTACCTGGCGTGTGTCGGTGGGTTATTAGTGAAGTAGCTCTGTTTAGGACTCCGAACTGCGCAGTGAGGACTGCGGCTCGGTCCCCGTGACGGCCGCCGTCCACACGGCGTGCATAATGCTGCTGTCGGCGTGCACTGCGCCGTGGCCTTGTCGGCGGCGGTGACAGCCGGGCGGTGGAGGCTCGTGCGGGCCAGTGGAGGCCTCTTCGTGCATCTGATCGGCCGGCAGACGGCCTCACGGAAACCGACTGTCTTGACAGGTCCTGGAGCATGCCAGGACAGAGTACCCTCCGAATACCGTGCCCCGAAAACACGTGATATGTTGTCCGGAAATTACTCGACATAGCCACTGGAAAACTCTGGGCAGGCTTCCGACACATATCCATGGCAACATCACTGGATGTGACGGGCTGTATTCAACGGGCGAATAGGTCAGGATCCCCATAGATATTCAGCCAGACACTTTGGTCACGCCGCGACTGGCTCGGATGTTACAACCATCCTATATAGGCCGGATGTGCTGGCGGTTGATAGCACTGCTGAATTTCAGCCACCGTTTCAGTGCCGTGTGTGTCATTCATCGCCGCCGGGTGCTGGTCTGCGGTCGGACATTCTGTCACCTGACGCTGGCGTTAGGGTTCGTCTGCCACCAGAGCCGGCTCGCTCCAACAGTCCAGTGCTCGAAAGTCTCGGTCAGCGCGGACAGTGGTCGTTTCCAGCTCCCTGCAGTCCCGGAGCGCACTAATGACTGGCTAGTCATTCCACCATCCAGGAGTAGTGGTATCCTACCCGAGACATTCAGCGGGCAGTCACTGACCGCTCCGGGCAGCACGTGCGGGGTATACTGGCGTCTGATCCGGTGAACGCTCTCCCTGACACCTCTAAACTGAGCCCGTCTGAGCCCCGAGAAGGGATAGTGTTGAAAGACTGGACAGAACTGGACCAGACAGGAAAGGACAGACCGCCACGCGACGCCCCGGCGCCGGTGTTGACTGAACCGGCCGGCACAGGTCCCCAGGGAGGGGGCGGTCCGCTGGGAACAAGTACCATGAGAGAGGAGTCAGCGAGTCGTCGCCTCGGCAGAAGTGAAAAGTCGAAAATATGCTGGTATCGGGAGATTTGCACGCACCATTTGGGGATATGGCGGAGACACTCTGTGCTAACAGGTCACCATCATATTAATCGCGTCATCCAAATATTATTAAATGGATATTAGTTACACATGTAGAAAGTAATGCCCATTTTGTAGCACACGTTTTTTTTTTTTTTTTGTTATGAATAACGTTTCATTACTTACCGATGATGAGTGCTGCACAACTGTGCCGTCTATTCGGCGGTTAAAAATGTAGCGTGAGGTAAGTTGTCAAGACTACAGGAAATACCGGACTGTTGGCATGCTAACCCGAACACCTTTTTTGTAGCAGTGTGTCGGTGAGACATGCAACAACCTAGATTGCATGCGACGCGGTGTCTGCGCTAACATTATATGCCATTTGACGCCATGATATTCGGAGTCATTTACTCCGGTGGCGTGGTGAGCATTGCGGCACAGTATAGCTGCAGGCGCGTACACTAGCGACATCTATTAGAAACAATACAAGTAATCATACTGCCGTAGCTGTGGGCCGTCCGGCGCCGTCTTTCTCCGAACCGAAGTTCACCTTACCAAAACATGCGCCTTGCATTTTTAAAAGCGTTACGGGCAGCTGTAGTCGCGACAGAGGAGCGCAGCGGTAGGTAATGTCAAATTATCAGAATGTATCAACTGCACCCGTATTTTTGGAAACGGGTGGATAAGGTGCTTAATGAAAGTTTGTAATACACGCCCGAACTTATTTCCAACAAGTTCCTGCTAGTCAGGAAGAGCATTCAGACAACGTTCAGAACCCAGCAGTTCCAAGCCGCGAAAGTTTGCTCTGACTGGTCCATTCTTCTGACGCAAGCTTGCTGGGCTCAGGCACTACCAGCTGCCTGTTGTTACCGGGAATCACTCTAACGTCCAAGTCAACGGTCAAGGCTTTCGAGAGTACGTCAGGCGTGAGGGAGCGCTTCAGGAAGTGTGGTGTCTCCGATGCCTCGGAATTGTTTATATTTCATCATTCCTCGACCGTTTTGTGACCGAACTGGTCCTCTACACCAAGCAGTTGAATCAGTCGCGAGGTAGAGAACGAAGCCCAGGCTGGCCGCTGGACTTCGTCACGGGGACGCTTTTGGAGCCCTAGGTAGCCTTTTTTGTGGTTTCTGGTGAGATTCATTGTGACCTTCAGTGGGCTGGCTTCCGGTCAGAATGTTTTGCTTGACTTTCCAATGCATTTTGTATTGTTTGCTTGGCTCTGTATTGCGCAGTAGCGTTGATTTGAACACAAAAACATGAACAATCCAGACCGCCGGCGACCGAACCTGTTCCTTTCTCCGCATTGCAAATGAGCGTGTGGAATAGAAACCGGGCCCGACGTGTCATCTGTTCCCGGGGCGGCACTGCAGGACACGGCGGCGCCGACCGGTGCCCCCCCCCCCCCCCTCAGCGTCCCGTGCCGGCGGTGCAGCAGTGCATTCGGCGGCCGAGGGGGGGGGGGATGACGGGCAGCTAATGAGGCTATCCGCCGCCTCTGGTGTAAACATCACTGGCATGCTCACTGTGGTGTGCTCACTGTGCTCAGCATGGCTCACCGGTCACGTCCCCCGCTAATGGGCAGTGAGCGAGAGACATTCACACTTCATGTCGTGCACTGTACTGTAACGCCTCTTTGAGATGCCTTCTTCTTCTTTATGCACACCTGCAAATTCCACAGTATTCATCAGCATGTTCAGCCATCAACCTTGCTAGCGATTCTGTCGTTCAGTTTGTCTTTGGCCTGTTCCTAGTCTGAAGCTCCGTTTCGCGCCGTAGTTGTCAGGTCCGGATGGCAACTGTGGTCGCCGCGGGCGGTGGAAGGGTACAGAGGAGCAGCCCCACCGCCCCCGCTGTTGGAAGGATACGGCCGGGGAGCAGCCCCACCGCCCCCGCTGGTGGAAGGATTCAGAGGAGCAGCCCCCACTTCCCCGCTGGGAAGGATACGGCCGGGGAGCAGCCCCACGCCCCGCTGGTGGAAGGATACGGCCGGGGAGCAGCCCCACGCCCCGCTGGTGGAAGGATACAGCCGGGGAGCAGCCCCACCGCCCCCGCTGTTGGAAGGATACAGTCGGGGAGGAGCCCGCTGCCGCCGGCAGATATGTCGCCGGGTTTATTTACGCAGTGTGATGCAGGCGCGCCGCCCCACTGCCGGCGCGGCCCCTGTCGCGGACGGCTGACAGATTTATCATGGGTCCACGTCAAAACAGCTAGTGACTATTGAGCTAGTGACTTTTGAGCTAGTACAAAAGAGCTAGTGCTTCAAAACAGCTAGTGACAACACAGCTAGCGCCAAAATAGCTAGTAATGCAAAATAGCTAGTGCATTAAATCAGCTAGTGACTAAACAGCTAGCGTCAATATAGCTCCTACAGCAAAATAGCTAGTGCTTCATAGCGTCGACTAATAGCTAATAAGCAAAATAGCTTATTCGTAGAGCAGCTATTATAGATTCTTTCCCGACGAAGAGTCCCCACGGGTAGAAGGAGCAGAAGAGCACCGTAGTTTGACAAAATTATTTGGAATGCTAGGAGGGCAGAGGACGGGATACCTAGGACAAACAACAAATTAGAAGCGGGGCGCCGGGGAATTAAAGAGATGGCATATCGCGGGAAATACAAATTTACAGTCATAGATATCTTGCATTTTTGAAGCGAAGTGAATGGGAAGGGAACAGAGGTCCAACGAAATTGCTATTTTGACGATAGCTATTTCGTCACTAGCTGTCTTGAGGCACTAGCTCTTTATGCGTCACTAGCTACTTTGACGCTAGCTGTTTTGTCACTAGCTGTTTCTAAGCACTAGCTATTTTGCTTCACTAGCTATTTTGACGCTGTGAGGGGGGCTTAGGCCGGTCCTGTAGGCCCTTCGTTACCTCCCCTCCAGATCTCTACTCTACTCTACAGGATCAGTGGTCGGCCGGGACGTCTCCTAGCCTTTTACCCGTCTGCCACCCGGGCCACTGTCCTCTACACTAATTGAACTAAACTATGCATCGTGGTTCAGGTGAATAACTCCGCCATTTTGGGGCACACGCGGTTTGTAGCGAACCCTGGGTTAGGAGCTAAGCTCCTGAGCCATGATGACTAACTAGGCACCGAATGAAACTGACTCCGCTCAATTTCCGTTCTCCTCCGACTCATCCCATTTCCAAAAGCTTCTGGTCAATTCATACCCACATATATTATCAAAGCCGAACATCATGAAAGGACTGCTAGAGAGATGACGATATAATTTCCGCGTACTACCCTACCAATACCCTAACGACAATCGACGCGCGAATCTACCTATTCCTCCACCCAGGTGCTCCTATCCTAGCTAAGGGATGTCCGTGAGCCCGCGACAATCCCTGCGTGACGGGAACCTACCTCGAGCCAGGAGAGCCAGCAGCAGAAGAGTAGTCGGGCACAGCGCAGCACAGCACTTCGGCAGGCCAACACTGAGCCCCGACTCCTCCTCTCGCTGTGCTTATGTACCGGGCTCGAGGTGGAAACGCCCCCCGTCCGCCGGCCCGAGGCTAAGGCCGACCAACCGGGGCGCTTGGTTACCGTCACGCTGACCTCCCTCGACGCGGACGCGAGCACAACGGAGGAACAAACGGACGAACAACGTTCACATTAATACCTACATCCCTACAATTTCTACAAGCATACGTTTACATTAATACGAAATTCCTACATCCCTACATAAGGAACAAACGGACGAACAACGTTCACATTAATACGAAATTCCTACATCCCTACAATTTCTACGAGCATATGTTCACATTAATACGAAATTCCTACATCCCTACAATTTCTACATTTCTACAGCATACGTTTACATTAATGCGAAATTCCAATACGAAATTCCTACATCCCTACATAATACCCCCTTCTTGGCTAGGGGGGAAAAATTCCCTTACTCCGGGGGCGGGGCGAAGCACGACACGGTAGCATGGTTCTCGCATGGCTCGGCAGCTGTAGGCGCGCAGGCTGATCGCCTGAGTGTTCGCATTCGTTGGCGTGGCACAGGGCCGCACGCGGGCTGGTGGCACGGGCAGCGTGCGAACGGTCACTGTGGGGCACACGGCAACGGTTGTTCGACCGCTGTTGGAGGTGGCGTGTGACAGCGAGGTCCCGAGCACTGCACGTCACTGCGCGCGGGCTGGCGGCACGAGTAGTGTCCGAATGTCCGCCGGCGCGGCAGTGCGCTGAGCGGGCACGGCTCTGTGTCCGACCGCTGCCTGAGGCAGCGTGGGACAGCGTAGGTCCAGGCACTGCATATCACTGCACGCGTTTGGCGGCACGAGTAGCGTCCGAACCGGCGCGGCACAGGGCAGCACGCGGGCTGGTGGCACGGGCAGCGTGCGATCGTTCGCCCCTCCGTGGGGCACCTGGCAACGGTTGTTCGACCGCTGTTTGAAGCGGCGTGGGACAGCGAGGTCCCGAGCACTGCACTTCACTGCGTGCGGGCTGGTTGCACGAGTAGCGTCCGATTGTCCGCCGACGCGGCACACGGCAGCGCGCTGAGCTGGCACCGCTTCTGTGTCCGACCGCTGCCTGAGGCGGCGTGGGACAGCGTAGTCCCAGGCACTGTGTATCACTGCACGCGAGCTGGCGGCACGAGTAGCGTCTGATTGTGCACCGGCGCGGCACACGGCAGCGCGCGGAGCTGGCACGGCTGGGCACGGGCAGCGTCGAATGGTGCGCCGGCGCGGCACTCGGCAGCGGGCACGGACTGCCGCTTGGCGCGTGAGCATTCGGCCCTCAGGTAGGCGGTGACCGTTGGTGATCGGTAGCTTTTACCACCACGAAGATCGCACACGGCAGCGCAAGAATGGCGTCGTGCGGGCCGCAGTCGTGAGCGGCCGCACCGGGCCGCACCGGCCGCGGACGCCCGTAGCAGCACAGGTCGATCGTAGCAGCGCTCTGGAGTGTTCGCTGTTCCTCTTCAGCGGTGTCCAGCCGGCGTACGGTGCATAGCGGCAACCGGCCGGGCTGGTCCGCTCATCAGCCCTCAGCTGACGCACACTGCAGCCACCGGCCGTAGTTGACCAGCAGCCTCTCAGTCGTCGCGCCTTTTCCACTTCAGCGCCGCGGGCTGTCGCAGCGCCTCATCCGGCGCCATCTGTAGTCGTGACACCTCCTTCAGCGCCACCCTTAGCTATGGCACCTCGCTCAGCGCCACCTTTAGCAGCAGCGCTTTCTTCAGCGCCGCCTGTAGCAGTGGTACCTCCTTTAGCATCACCTGCAGCAGCCATGCCTCCTTTAGCACCACCTCACTTCAGCTGCAGTCTCGGCGCCTGCTTCAGCACTACATTCAACAGCGCCTTCAGCGTTTCCACTTCAGCGCCGCGGGCCGTCGCAGCGCCTCATCCGGCGCCATCTGTAGTCGTGACACCTCCTTCAGCGCCACCCTTAGCTATGGCACCTCGCTCAGCGCCACCTTTAGCAGCAGCGCTTTCTTCAGGGCCGCCTGTAGCAGTGGTACCTCCTTTAGCATCACCTGCAGCAGCCATGCCTCCTTTAGCACCACCTCACTTCAGCTGCAGTCTCGGCGCCTGCTTCAGCACTACATTCAACAGCGCCTTCAGCGTTTCCACTTCAGCGCCGCGGGCCGTCGCAGCGCCTCATCCGGCGCCATCTGTAGTCGTGACACCTCCTTCAGCGCCACCCTTAGCTATGGCACCTCGCTCAGCGCCACCTTTAGCAGCAGCGCTTTCTTCAGCGCCGCCTGTAGCAGTGGTACCTCCTTTAGCATCACCTGCAGCAGCCATGCCTCCTGTAGCACCACCTCACTTCAGCTGCAGTCTCGGCGCCTGCTTCAGCACTACATTCAACAGCGCCTTCAGCGCCATTTTTCAGTAGCGGCGCCTCCTTCAGCGCCCCGTCATCGCAGCGCGTATCGCCAGCGTCGCGACACTGCGTCGCGATTGATTCCGGCCGCTGTGCACCGGATCTGCAGTCGATGTGCCCTGCGACCGTAGTCTCGGGCGCAGCGTCCTCTGCAGGCGCAGCGACCTCAGCTGCCGTCGCGTCGTCTGTAAGTGCCAGTTCGCCAGTACGCCGTCGCGCAGCGGCGGCGCTGCCCTCCAGTCCCGAGGCCGCAGCAACCGGTCCAGGGATCGGGACCGGCGCCGCCCCACGCAGGCGCCGTGTCGCCGCGATGGCCAGTAAGGTGCGAGACGCCCAGCCGCGCCCCGCGTTGTCCCCAGGTGTGACGTTCCCTTCCCGTCAGCTGCTGGCCCGGTAGTGCTGCGGGTAGCCATCTGTTGGCACACTAAAATACTCATATAAGCGGGGTGCCACACTAGGGTCCCATACATACACGGCCATACACATACACACACAAACACCTCTCACGCCTCCCATTACACACGGTACACATTACACTAAATATCGTTACCAGGCATAGCTCCAGTGTAGTCGGCTGACCGCCGAAGAGGAGCCGATCAGTCTCGTCATGCCTGCACACTGACATTCAATGGTTAGCAGACATCCAACATCGGGCGCTCACATTTACAATCATACACACATACACATTACACACGTTACTGCATCGACCTTTAGTCATGACATATCCCTGCATTGTTTCCTTTTTTAAAACATCAATTTAGGCCAATATCACATTCGCTTTAGCCTTTGATGCACCCGTGCGTCCCTTTGGATACATAACTGATTATAGCTTGGAGGCAAATGTAGGATAGATGCAAAGGTAAATCCCAATCAGCACCAGCCGTGATGCAAACAATGGGCAGCCTCTGGGTTGACGGGTGGCACTCTGGCATAAGTTAGCCGTACATGATGTATGACATGCCTTCACGGCTGGCGCGACCGATCTGAGCTCCCGAATAGCCATCCCAATTTAAACGTTTTGGCCGTGCCGAAATGTTTCACTTTTATCCACCTTTGTCGGTTATTTTGAGCCAAAACGTATACTTGCCCGTCGGTTGTAATAGCCTTGGTTTGAGAGACTTGCTATTAGCTGTTTTCACGATGGTGGTACGTATTTGGTGCACATGTGGTGCAGTTTAGGTGCGAATTTGCCTAAATCAGGCTCGATTGTTAGATGACCCGTCGTGGAAACAGCCATTTACCCACCTGATTCATCATACTTGCCTTTAGGTTGAGTTGAAAGTGTTTCCAATGCGCATAATTTCGCGTATTGTCAGTGACAGAGGTAAAGCGCGATAACTAGTGTGAGCACTGAGCAGCGAAATATGGCATGTCGCTGGCAGGCTCAGGGCGCCGCGGTCACGTTTGTGGAAATTCGCCACCGTTCGAACCTGAGACGGATCGCGTCCGATGATTTACGGACCGAGCACTCGGGGCGCCGGCCGCCGGGGTGTCGGGTGACATATCACGTGACTCGGTCCAGCGTGTCGCGGTTTGCCGTCGGATAGCCATCCAGTTGACGGCTGTTGCTTGTCGCCGTTGGTTTGGTACTATACGTCGTCGTCGTGTCGTGAGAAAGCATGCTCGAGCACTGGGGCCGCGCGTGCTTCGTTGTGTCTCTCGTGATCATGGGAGGAGTGGTTGTGAGTGGCTTGTACCACTTGCTATATCAAGTCAGTCAGGACATGAACGAATTGGTGAGTCCATCTGTCAGGATGATGAATCCCAAATGATTGGATTAATGAATTTTATTGTCTGCCGGGGGGCCAAACTGTTGCCTTTTCGTTTGATGGGCCTGGTCTTGTGGACAGACAAGCTCGATGGGCCGTGTGGAATCGTCGCTGGGCCGACTTCTTCCATCCCTGGACGATGCCGCCCTGGAAGGTGCCCTTACGAACCAAACGGGGCGCATCCTCGACGCCATCCGTGCCGCTTTGCGTTACTAACAGGTCAGTGAAAGGTTGAGGCACATATTCTGGATGTTACTGCTTTTTTTGTGTCTGCTGCTTATTTACCTACTCACTCATTGTACTTTTGTCTTGCCAGGGATGCGGTGAGGAGGAGTAGACCTGCGTCGTATATCCAAGCTCACCACCGACTTCAGTCTCAGTGAGGTCTTTGTTACTTGTGCTGCGAGTGCGACATTGGCGCCTACCACGCGGGTCTGTGTCAAGTTGATTTGGTTCCTACATGTGAAGGCAGCTGTAATTTGTTTTGCGTCATGCGTTTCCCGTACTCAAGAATAGACGTTGTTATTTGTTTGTCGACGACTCGTTTTCCTTTTTGGCAAACGGCAAATTTTGAGATCGCAAGTTTCACTGTGCCAAAAGTGGCACTTACAAAAACACCTTTGGAAGCGTTGAGCCGGTGTGGAAAGGAGGCCACATAAGGGCGCATGATAATTGTGCAGCTTACTTTTTATGAACTACCGCCTTGAATGCAGGTAATTTATTACTCTTAGCTATACTGAAAGTTACGTTAACTTCGCAGCCTTTGAGCTGTTTTATAAATTGCCAACGTCAGTTTTAACCTGTTCTCCATGAATACTCCAGCGCAGCAATGCGCCGTCGTAATTTGTAAATCGCTGTAAACCGTAGATAATGTCTAGTTTTCGTAGTTCAGCCCGAATGTCGTTACTAAGGCTGAACATTAATTTCCCAAAGTCTGTAAGCTCGTTTCGTTGGAACCCGCATGCTTCCCGGGACCTTTTCTGCCGTTTAAATTTCGCCTACTGCGAACATTCCCGCCTGATCCATGGACCTTTTGTCTCCTGTCCTTGGCTCGTCTGCCGCGGTCAGAGATGTTTGGGCGGGGTCGGCGTCACCACGAGTGGCGCTGGACAGTTGGTTTGAGTTATTTACCATCGAGTCGGACAGACCCTGGAAATTCGATTCAGTAGCTACAATTATCAGAATTGTGTTTCTCTTTCCTTTTCATGCTCTCTCTCTCTCTCTCTCTCTCTCTCTCTCTCTCTCTCTCTCTCTCTCTCTCTCTCTCTCTCTCTCTCTCTCTCTCTCTCTCTTCTCTCTCTCTCTCTTTCACTCTCTCTCTCTCTCTCTCTCTCTCTCTCTCTCTCTCTCTCTCTCTCTCTCTCTCTCTCTCTCTCTCTCTCTCTCTCTCTCTCTCTCTGTCATTCTCTCTCTCTCTCACATTCACTTTCTTTGAATCATAATTAGTTTACGTCTCCTTTTATGTTAATGTGCTGCCGAGATTCCAATTGCTGAGTTCGGGGAATTTGTAATCCCTATTTGCAAACAAACGTGAATGGATAGCAATCGTCCCAATAATCCAAACAATGCCAGCCACAAACGTGCTCGGGTTCAGAGTGCACCGCCCTGGGCCCACTGTGTTTGTCATCTCAGTGGCTGTGGTGACCTTGGGTCGAGACAGCGCCCTCCAGTAAGCGAGCTACACAGATGAGCGATTTAAACGGGCTGGACGCCACGTTAAATGATGACGTGGCATAATTAGGTTAGGTATATAACGACTCGCCAGCACCCCCACAATCGGTTCCTCTCGCACATGGCAATTATGCCGAATACTTAGGTAATTGGTCGCCGCATTACAAAGTCTAATTCAGCGTAATGAAGATCACGAAGCATTCATTGTCACTTAATGAAATTTGAAATAAGATATTTGATCCGCCATTTGCTTGTGTAACTCTAACTAGACCTTTACAAGAATGCCATTATTAATTTATGAGAACTTTTCCAACCAATTCCAACTTATCCAATACATTTCATGGACATATTATCCTATTATTATAAATGCATTTCGCAAATAGTTGCAACAAATAACACATGCTGTTCCGCACGCTTCTGGCCTGCGCTCTCTAGTTTTGTCGTAATTTAGCCGGCTAATACCGATGTGAACTTCATCAATCGCCTGAATCATCTCTGTAGCCGCACACGTCTGATGAGAGCGTCGACCGTGGGTGGTGACCGTTTCGGTTTGTGTATGACTTTGGTCTAGCCTTTTTGCCTGTTCCGTCCTTGTCGTGAGAGTCCGGGTCTGGAGGTGACCTCCCGGGTCAGGCCCGGTTGTGTTAGATCTGATCCTCACTGCCGTGATGCATATCCTAAAGCCAAGGCCGACCCGCCTAAACACTTTACTGGTCGCAAAAAAAGCGTTGAGGGCGGCCTGCTGGCCGTGTCACCAGCGGCTGGAAGGTCACAGCATCACATCCCGTCTGTCTGGGGCGGTTTTTTTGTCGTGGATCTTTGTTCACCGGCCGGCTGCGGCCCCTTGACGCGCACGTCGCCTGACAATCGGCAAACCGGATCAAACTGGATTTCGTTGCTCGACTTTATTAGGTGTGCTATATTTGAATCGACCACGTTAACCCGCGCCCCGCTGGGCTATTCAGCCATACGCGCCCTGCTGGGGGGGGGCAGATTCTGCCCCCCCTGTCTAACTTCCGAACCGATGGTCGTAGAAAGACGGGGAAAACGGCAATCGAAAGCTCTCAACAAGGCGGATCTTAAGAGCCCAAATTTTTTTGCTTAAGTAGGTCAGAGGTCAGGTCAAGGTCAGGTCAAGGGTACAAAATGCAAGTTTCTACAGTATCGGCCTTGCACCGTAGTTGCCGCAGAATGGACTGAGACTGATTGCCCAAAACGTGTTCTTAGACTACCAAGACAATATTCGTTGCATACCATGTCATTCATAGGTCAAGGTCAAGGTCAGGTCAGGCCAGGTCAGGTCACCAAAAACAAAATTTAGAAAAGGGCATGTGCGACACATGTTTTATGGGTCATTTTACTCATAGAATTCAATAAGCACACTCAATAAGTGATATGGACCACCTCTGGACGAATTTCAGGTCGAGGTCAGGTCAAGGTCTGGTCAAGTGAGGTCAAATTTTGAAGTTGGTTTTTAAGGCCTAAAAAGGTGTCTATCGGATGCAGTTTTTCACGGCGAATCGAATGGTGCTATTTTTGTTTCCGTACGAGGTTTAGAACGTCCAAAAAAATCATTTTTCAAAAATTTTGTGTGTCGTGACGTCATAAAATTTTGAATAACTCCCACATTTTTGAACCGATTCTTCTCAAAATTAGTATGTAGGTGCACATAGACCACTTCTCTGACATATATTCCGGTTTTTTCGATACACTCAAAATTTTGGATTTTATAATTATTTTTCCAAAAAAGTCAGTTTTTTGAAAAAATTTGGGCCAAAATCCAAAATTTTCAAAAAACCGAGATAGCCATTTGATAGACAAAGTAAAATAACGTATAACCTTTTTTGTTACGTCTTGATTCCTTTAAAACTGAAGATGTTAGCGGCGTTTGAAATTTTGCCGTTTTTGATGCGAAAATGGCGAACATGACGTCACTAAAACGTCAATTTCTCAAAAATTTTCCGACGGATTTCGCTCAAATTTTGAGGGAACGTGTCAAATTGATGTATGATAAGGTACCGTAAGTTTGACGTTGCTGGCGTAACGCGTTTAGAAGTTATTGGCGAAAAACGGGAGGGGGGGCAGATTCTGCCCCCCCCAGCGGGGCGCGGGTTAAGAGATTTCCTCAGCTATGCGTATTCTTTACATCACCCGACATCACGCATGACAATGGACTTTACACAGCATTAGTTACGGAATGGAATTATCGATTAAAGCCGGTTGACTTTAAATGGGTTTCGTACAGACTGTGTCTCCATACGGCCGAAGGATGGTGCCTCAGTTAAGGCAGTAACAGTGACTTTTGTTTGATCCTCACTGTCTAGACGCAAACCTTGAGGCCATGGCCGATTCGATAAAAAAAACGTCCTACCAGCCGCAAAAACAACATCGAGAGCGGCCTGCTTGCCGTACAAAAAGTGGCGAGTGAAAGTACAAATGTGGAGGTCACCACTTCTTACCCCGTCTGTCTCGGGTGTTTTTGTGGTCGCAGTTCTCTGTTAACTGGCTGACGCGGCTCTTTGTGATAAGAAGGGTCGACACAGCATTTGATTATACCGTTTTTCTCCAGACGCGAATTTACATAGTATATTTCAATAAGGCATGTGCCAGGAGCAAAACTTGTTTGTCTCCGGCCGCGGGAAGATCTAATTTTTATTGTTTCCCAAGCATCCGAGGGATCTAACCTTCATGAATTTTAATCTTAATTTTAATCTTTGACAACCAACAATATCTAAATCGTGCGGGGAGAAAATCTTTGTAAATCACGGTAATCGCGGTAAACTAAGCGTCAATTATAGGAAAGATCATCTCTCTAGAAACGAATGTAGAAGCTCTATATTTTGTGCAATTAATCCTTAACTTCGTGGGTACTTCAAGACATAACAAGGTTCCAACTTTGAAAAGACTTTGATTAATTAAGGACACTTTTGTAAACGTCAAGTGGGAATCGTGTCGCCCGTTTCACTGCAATGCTCATGTCAGATTAATCGTTCAATCTTTCGGCATACTCGCAATTCTCAGACAGTCACTCCACCGTGTCACAGAAGCATTCTCCTCTTTCACTCAGTTCACGCACATACTCCGCACCTTTCACTCATCCTTGCAATTACCACACAAGCAAACAGACTGACTAATTCTCATTTTTGATCCGATCTCACCTCTCATTCTACACTCTTACTCCCACACAGTTGCATTCTCCACATTTTAACTCTCACATGCCACACCCTTTTTTTTACTCTCACATGCAATTTACACATCCTCAATTCCAGACAGTCACCCTGCACATCCGCACTTCGCACTCTACTCTATTACTTATTAACCGTTTTCACGACGGGCAATCTGGCGAACAGACTTAAACTAACCAAATATGTACCACCTCTACTTTACAGCCAATATAGTTAATATTTTGAATTCATGACAAAGAAGGCTTGCAAGGTATTAGCTCTACCTTAGCTAATAGCTACGAAGAAACAACTTGAACCCAATTTGATCTAAATGACCAATCGTGAACCAAATGTGTACCCGATGGCCGTCGTAAAAACGGCTATTGTCAACTATATCGTATTCGCTCATTCACACAGCATATTTGCAGCTCGCAAGCTGTATTTCGGTTTTCTTAGTGTTGCTATTTTTATTGCAGTCATCGCAAACTTTTGCCTATCAATTTTGGCTGCTGGCTTGGCTCGTTTGTTCCCAGAAGTTCGGATATTGAGCGGAGTAAATTGAATAAATTTAGAATGGCTCAATCGACCGTTCTTTCAAGATCAATTCGGTGGGGGCGTCTAACAGCTGCAGCCGTCTGATTTACACAGTTTAAGATTTACAAAATCACGTACCTACTGAGCAAGCGCACTGGATTTACAGCAGGCCGTTTCGCCAAATGCAGTTTAAGTCTTACGTTAGCGGCGTATCCTCATACCAGCAAGAATGAAAAACGTTTTTTAGACTTACTGTTAGCCGTTTGTTTAAACAGTTTAAGATTTACAAAACCACGTACTAACAAGCGATTCCGGCGACTTTACGGGCAGGGCGTTTCACTAGATAATGCAGTTTAAGGCTTACGTACCTAATGGCGTGCCTGACACCTACCGGGAGAAAAACGTTGTTCAGCCGAATTTCACTTGAAAGAACGTTCCCGGCCGATTAGCACCATTATGTGAGGGGGGCTTAGGCCGGTCCTGTAGGCCCTTCGTTACCTCCCCTCCAGATCTCTACTCTACTCTACAGGATCAGTGGTCGGCCGGGACGTCTCCTAGCCTTTTACCCGTCTGCCACCCGGGCCACTGTCCTCTACACTAATTGAACTAAACTATGCATCGTGGTTCAGGTGAATAACTCCGCCATTTTGGGGCACACGCGGTTTGTAGCGAACCCTGGGTTAGGAGCTAAGCTCCTGAGCCATGATGACTAACTAGGCACCGAATGAAACTGACTCCGCTCAATTTCCGTTCTCCTCCGACTCATCCCATTTCCAAAAGCTTCTGGTCAATTCATACCCACATATATTATCAAAGCCGAACATCATGAAAGGACTGCTAGAGAGATGACGATATAATTTCCGCGTACTACCCTACCAATACCCTAACGACAATCGACGCGCGAATCTACCTATTCCTCCACCCAGGTGCTCCTATCCTAGCTAAGGGATGTCCGTGAGCCCGCGACAATCCCTGCGTGACGGGAACCTACCTCGAGCCAGGAGAGCCAGCAGCAGAAGAGTAGTCGGGCACAGCGCAGCACAGCACTTCGGCAGGCCAACACTGAGCCCCGACTCCTCCTCTCGCTGTGCTTATGTACCGGGCTCGAGGTGGAAACGCCCCCCGTCCGCCGGCCCGAGGCTAAGGCCGACCAACCGGGGCGCTTGGTTACCGTCACGCTGACCTCCCTCGACGCGGACGCGAGCACAACGGAGGAACAAACGGACGAACAACGTTCACATTAATACCTACATCCCTACAATTTCTACAAGCATACGTTTACATTAATACGAAATTCCTACATCCCTACATAAGGAACAAACGGACGAACAACGTTCACATTAATACGAAATTCCTACATCCCTACAATTTCTACGAGCATATGTTCACATTAATACGAAATTCCTACATCCCTACAATTTCTACATTTCTACAGCATACGTTTACATTAATGCGAAATTCCAATACGAAATTCCTACATCCCTACAACGCTAGCTGTTTTGTCACTAGCTGTTTTGAGGCACTAGCTGTTTTGTACTAGTTCAAAAGTCACTAGCTCAAATGTCACTAGCTATTCTGACGTGCACCCTTTATCATGGCTCCGGCTCCGGTCTAACGGGCCGCTCCGCCGTGGTCCGATCGGGCAGGACGGGGGCGGGGCGAGAAGAGCCCACAGGGACAGCCGTAGGGGCCGCCACCGGGCCCCGGAACGAACGGGGAGCACCTGATTACACTATGTACAGTGAGCGAACCTGTGACGCATCGCGTGCTGCTCACCTCTGAGGATGAATAACCCATGAAGGGGTGTGTGCCATGTACACACCCCTTGTATGTGCTATAGATCGCTTACTTTACATCGCTTCGTTGCACAAGCTGCTTCTGCGTCACAATGTTTATGGCAAGAATGCCAGGCATTATTTTAACATTTGAAATATGTAATAAGGAACACTGAACAGGCTTAAGACATGCTGCTCTTTTAGAATATCTAATGGCTGAGCATGTTCAGTCCACAGAGTTTTATCATAGGATAACAGGTCACATATAAATGGGAAAGGCAATGGGAACGTGTTGTTTTTATATTAAAATTGGTTACACATGTGTTTCGGGAATAATCCCTTGATCACACCATATAAAAGTAGCTATATCCAAATACAATCGAGGTCGAACGGGGTCGAATGGGGACGTTCACAGACACTCACAGATTAACAATTCTATACATGACTGAAAACGTTACACTGCTTTTCGCCCGGAACCCCTACTTCCTGAAATCATTTTTCAAAATTAATTGAGCAGTGTGCTTGCTGAGTTTTACTTTACCCGAATTCCCATTGAAATTACTAATCGTAGAAATAAACGCTGCTTCCACCGCCTGTCGGTTACGCTTATTTAATCCCACGCATAAGTTTGACATCGCCGACCAGTTTGGCAAATGCCCCGCGTCATCCACATGCTGCACTATGGCGTTAGATTCTTGGTGATTCCGCAGATCTCTTTTGTGTTCCTCTACCCGTTTGGCTGCACCCCTGTATGTTTCCCCTATGTAGCTTTTCTCACAAACGCCACATGGAATTTTATAAACCACACTGTTTTGGTTGCTTGCTTTCTTCTTGCGCCGTAAAATATCCTTAATTGTTGAACCCGATGGAGATGTAATGTTTAAGGCTCCCCTGGTAAAGCTTGTGATCACTTCAGATTGTTCTGACAGAGGTACTGATATATATTCCTTTCTTTTCGTGGCATTTGAATTCGAGGATCTTGAGCGGATTTTTATAGCTTTCTTTTGTAGCTGAAGGAGAAGACCCAAAGGGTAGCTGAGTTTGGTAAAAGTTGTCCTAATGTACTCTAGCTCGTTCTGTAAATATTCCTTTGAACAGATGCGAAACGCTCTGAGATAAAATCCCAAAACTACTCCAGTCTTCGTTCTTTGACTGTGCGACGAATAAAAATGGATAAAGTCATTCTTGTTGGTCGGTTTCCGGTATACGGAAAACATCAGTCTTGATTCTCGGTTCCAAATCAGTGTGTCTAAGAAAGGGAGCTTGCCATCTTGTTCTTGTTCGCAGGTGAACTGTATTTTCGGGTGCACGTCGTTGAGCTTTCGAAGAACACTGTCTAAATCTTGTTGCTTGTTCACTATAACCAGAATGTCATCCACGTACCTTAGCCATGTGGTGCTTTGACCGACGATGTTCAGAAAATGATCCGTTTGAACATCGTCGGTCAAAGCACCACATGGCTAAGGTACGTGGATGACATTCTGGTTATAGTGAACAAGCAACAAGATTTAGACAGTGTTCTTCGAAAGCTCAACGACGTGCACCCGAAAATACAGTTCACCTGCGAACAAGAACAAGATGGCAAGCTCCCTTTCTTAGACACACTGATTTGGAACCGAGAATCAAGACTGATGTTTTCCGTATACCGGAAACCGACCAACAAGAATGACTTTATCCATTTTTATTCGTCGCACAGTCAAAGAACGAAGACTGGAGTAGTTTTGGGATTTTATCTCAGAGCGTTTCGCATCTGTTCAAAGGAATATTTACAGAACGAGCTAGAGTACATTAGGACAACTTTTACCAAACTCAGCTACCCTTTGGGTCTTCTCCTTCAGCTACAAAAGAAAGCTATAAAAATCCGCTCAAGATCCTCGAATTCAAATGCCACGAAAAGAAAGGAATATATATCAGTACCTCTGTCAGAACAATCTGAAGTGATCACAAGCTTTACCAGGGGAGCCTTAAACATTACATCTCCATCGGGTTCAACAATTAAGGATATTTTACGGCGCAAGAAGAAAGCAAGCAACCAAAACAGTGTGGTTTATAAAATTCCATGTGGCGTTTGTGAGAAAAGCTACATAGGGGAAACATACAGGGGTGCAGCCAAACGGGTAGAGGAACACAAAAGAGATCTGCGGAATCACCAAGAATCTAACGCCATAGTGCAGCATGTGGATGACGCGGGGCATTTGCCAAACTGGTCGGCGATGTCAAACTTATGCGTGGGATTAAATAAGCGTAACCGACAGGCGGTGGAAGCAGCGTTTATTTCTACGATTAGTAATTTCAATGGGAATTCGGGTAAAGTAAAACTCAGCAAGCACACTGCTCAATTAATTTTGAAAAATGATTTCAGGAAGTAGGGGTTCCGGGCGAAAAGCAGTGTAACGTTTTCAGTCATGTATAGAATTGTTAATCTGTGAGTGTCTGTGAACGTCCCCATTCGACCCCGTTCGACCTCGATTGTATTTGGATATAGCTACTTTTATATGGTGTGATCAAGGGATTATTCCCGAAACACATGTGTAACCAATTTTAATATAAAAACAACACGTTCCCATTGCCTTTCCCATTTATATCAATACGTCTATGTAATAATAATAACAGGTCACGTCGCCTGTGCTCGCGGCCTTCTATCTGAGCTCTTCCACGGGGCGCTCTTCCACGGGGCGTCTACAAAGTCCCTCGGGTAGTTTCGGGGACCGCCTCGACCGTACCGTAGCTCTGTGGAAGTTTCGGTGGTCGCTGGCATTGCGTCATACGACGCAGCATCGATCTGCGCGAGTGGTGGCGGCAATGACGGCGACGGTTGAGCGACACTGACGGCGACAGTTGGGCGACCGCACGATGAGAGTTGAGCGACAGCGGCAGGATGGCAGCAGGCGAGGTCTGGGTGTCCGTGCAGCCTGAAAACATACTGACGCCCATTAGGGAGTAGATGCAGATTGCAGGTGCCTTCTGAGTCTGTTTTCAAGACTTATTGCTACTTGGTACAGGCACACATCGGTCGATCTTCTTCCACTGAGCCCCATATCTTTAATGGGTCAGAAACAGGTAAACAACTGCATAAGACGCCGGAGAAAGAAATGTTCGTGAATGGAGTGTGTCAGTTGACGGCAGCGACTCGGCGCTCACTTCCTGTAGATTATGACAAGGTAGACTGTAAGTAAGTCAAATTAGTATTCATGTGCCCACACTGAAGGTTACCTAGCTATCGTACGGTGGTCGATAGCTTACGTTTATGATCTCATTCGTAAGCTGAACGCTACTTTCGTGTGATACTGTCTCAGCCTGCAGTCTCAGCTATCTCAATCACATTTGCACCTGGTCTGACGATGTTGACTTTGGCCCTAGCGCACCTAAACACAGGGTGTTTAAGAAGCGGGGAAAGGTATACGGTGGCTACCGCAAGACAAATGAAGCGAAACGTACCCTGCACTTTCCATGTGCACGTTGTGCAGGGCACCATTATTTTATAATGCTGTGTATAACGCCGGTCCTTGTATAAACCCGGAGGTGGCTCGCACGTCGATTGCAGTTCTCGTCGCTCGTTGTTCTGCGGTCTGTGGTCTCAGTCACGGCTTTCAGAGCTGCTCGAGCGGCAGTTCGGGCGCGATGTCGGTACAGACGCCAGGGGACCGTATAGTTTGGATAGTGTCCGCGGCACCGTATAGGCTCGGCGGCCGTCGCGAATACATGTTTACTCAGACCACTGGCCGCCGGCGCGGTCCGCTCGTCAGTAGCGACCTCCGCGCCCGGTCCGTCGCTGCAGCGTCTGGGGACGGTACACAGACGGGCGTCCCAGCACGCTCCGACCGACCCGCCGCGCCGGCAGGCGGTCAGTTCAACCGCCGGCAGTCAGTCCGACCGGCTGGCCTTGTGACGCCGTGTTGACGCTTCAGCCGCGAGCTATCGTGCAGGGGCCGGATCGGCAGCGGTCCCAGCAGCCCGGAGGTGGCAACTGCGCGGAGAGCGTGCGCTGGAGGCCCGCTGGACCTTGTGGGACCTTGTGGAACCGCCGTGTGGACCGGAGGACAGGAGGGACATCTCGTGGAACTGCTGTGTGAAATTATCTGCAGTGGTTGGCGGTGCAAGCAGACGTCCGGGTCTGGTCGCCCCTCAGCGGCGCAGTAGGCCTGCGTGACCGCGCTGTCGGTCCAGCCGTGCCGTGCCGTATATCGGGCACTGATCGGCGGCCGTACCGTGCCGTGTATCGCCGCCGCCCCTCCAGCGCGGCGGCCGCGTGTTCCGGTGAGCGGGCAGCGGCCAGCCGTCGCCGGCAGTGACTGTCACCCGGACCTGCCGGACGCACAGTCTGACGACGGGCGCCGTCTGACGACGCGGCACTCAGAGACCGGAGCTGGGGCTAGAGCTGTGGTGTGACGTGGTGCGGTTCGAGTGTGCTATCCACTGCCGGGCGTCATCGAGGCCGTCAGGGCGCATACGCCACGAGCCAGTTCTTCTGGAAGGTTGGGCGTGGAAAGCAAGTCCTTCGTTCCATTCGGACACAAGCAGTGATCCGGTGCTGCCTGAAGTCTGTGTGGAAGATCACACGTCCTGTTTGACGATTCCGCCACCGGCCGTCGAGAGGACGCCGTGTAGGATCGCTCCGTGCGACTCCTCAGCCCGGTTCGGTCCACGTTATGTCCGAGCTACCGCAGCCGGACCGGCGGATCCCGATGCTGCAGACCGGCTCCCAGACGCCGTCCATCTCCGAGGAGACGGACGAGTCGCTGTCGGACGGCGAGCGGTACGGAGACGACCGGCCGGCCGTCTACACCTTCGTCGAGTGGGTAAGGCACGGCGCACGCGGCCGGTGAGGCCCGGGCGACTGGGAGGCCCCCGAGCTACCATGGTTAGGCGCCGCGTGATTGGTGAGGCCCATAGCGCCGGCGAGGCCCCACGACGTTGATGAGGCCCGCAACCAGTGAGGCCCTTGGCGACTGACTGAGCCCCCGCGATTGGTGAAACCCAGCTGGACCGTCAGTGTCGGGAAGAGATTGCCCAGTGGGAAGCCCCTGCTCGCTAACTAACTACATGCGGGCCTGGTTGGCATAGGTTCTCGTTCTGGGCTCGCAGTAGATTGGCTAAGTTTTCTCGTTTGAGACTCGAGCCATACCGAGTACCAGCTGTGTCCTTAGCAGCTGCAGAGTTGTGGACGACTTGATGACTTTATTTTGATTCATTCTCCGCTCTCCGCGGTCGTGCTTATGCTGACTGTGAATTAGGTAGCGCTGGACTACGTGCCATATGTCGTCCACCAACGTAGATGGATGCCCTCCGTAAGTCCGCAGTGTGGCTCTCTCGAGGGCTCCGGCCGACTGACCGCATCTCAGACAGCGTGTCTTTAGAGGCGGGACGCGCCGACTTTAACAATTCTGGGAGGGTGACGCCGACTTGTGCGAGTCCAGTATGCACCGCGTGACCTCACACGCTCGCCGGTGGTTGTAGGCATTCATTCAGCCGGAACACCGCGCGCTGTCAGAACAGAACACGCTTGCAGCACGTTTTCTGTCCAGCCGCCGCCAGCTGCCGGCTGCGGATCGCTGCTGACCTATCCCGCCCTGTGGGCCTATACGACTCAGGGCACGGGCCGCCGGGCGCCGTGCCTAATTGTTTGTCGGGGCGGCGTGTTATAGGTACGGCGCTGATTGGGCGGTCCAATTACCGGTGTTGACTGTCGCGGTGACCAGACGGCCCCGTCGGTGAGTGCCGTGGGGGCGTGCGGCGCCGCTCAGGCCGCTGTGCCGCGGTGTACTTCGGCAGCGCACACCGAGCTGCATGCCAAACAGGGAGGTCGACAGAGCGCCTTCGGTAGCGTCGAGTGGGCTGTACTGCTCGATGATCGGTACATACGGAACAAAGTCATGGACTTCTTATGAGGAACTGAACTCTTAGGACGACTGTTTGCATTTCCTTTGATCGTATGTGAATTGATACAAGTTAAATGCTAAATGACGTTATTCTAACAGGGTATCATTCTTTCTGTTTACAGAAGCACGTAATTGATACCAAGCACTGTGGCCCGCTCACCGTCTACGTTCAGGTAAGGCGAGACTAGCCGGACACTAGCTCTACCTAGTTTTTTACCTTCGATCGGTTTACAAGCTGCTTAGGCAGACTTCCAAATAGAATTGCCTTCCAAATTAACTTAGCACGTTGCTGCTAAGTTAATATGCAAGACTAGGCTCAAAACGCTGCACTATTGTCCGAGACCGTGTGTGCGTCTCGGTAACCCTGCGCTAACCTGATTGTAACCGTTTCAGGGCGATGTGTCACTCCAAGACAAGAAGGCCGTGTTCCTCACAGTTCACGACCTGGGATGTAATCGTGAGTACGCCAGGATTCAGTGTCAGTGAGATAGCTATTCTCGCTGTGCCAATAAGTATTCCTACATATTGCACACCATATACGTACTCACAATATCGCCAGTGTTTTCCACTGGGAGAACTGCACGTTCTATGTATAGCGTCATATTCCCGGCACCCCTGGGTAATGCAGCCCCGTGTTATTGGTCCGGCCAGCTGTGACTCAGTGGACGCGGCACTGCCCTCCAACTGAGGTCTGTCCGGGTCCCAGCGACTCCGGCGACCACCGGCTCGGCCCGGCGGGCCGCTGGGCGCTCAATATGACACGCTATCTGGAAAAACGGTCCGGCAGCCTGCGATGGCGTGTCGGCCGTCTAAAAATGGTCCGGCGCGGTAACCACTCCAACCAGCCGCTACCTCTGCTGGCTGGAACGGCATGGGATCAAAGAGAGATGGCGCCAGGCCTGCGGACTGGATTGCGAAACTATATGAGATATCGTGTCTGCGCTACCGGCTCATCAGTGATGCTGATACTACCCGTTTGATGGCAAAATGGGGCTATCACACGTGCTCACATGGTGACGTGTGATAAGCTGATGGGTGTATTCCGTGCTACCGTTTAGCATATGTTAGCTTCATCACCCATCGATAACGCCTCGGTTGTTATCCGTGGCTCGTAGCGGCTCTAAAGCAGACACGGCAGGGTCAGGCAGCCCAGTCGATCGTTCCAGTGCGCTGGTCTGACCCCGTGACCTGCAGGCATGTCGGATCAATGCGGCCCGCATGCCTGACAGGTTCTGTTCACACCTCACTCTCAGTGGTAGGTCTCTTCCAACGATCCTCGAGTTGTGTGTGAGCTGTGACAGGTAGGCAATTTTTATCGTAGAGGGATGCTCAGATATACCTTCTTCTATTCATCAGTTGTTGGCCATTTCTTGGTCGAGTCGGCTGCTGGTCAGTTATTTTGGCCGGTCACATGTACCACCGCTCGTCTGTGACCGGCCAGATTTTCTGTAGCTCGTCAGCTCCGGTGAGGTGCTCTGACGGACCGCTCGGCTCTCCGTGCCCTGGTCGATAGACGGTGAACCGTTATCGCCATTGATTAAGCTGGCGGCCGACCGGCACTTTGGCCAATAGAGTGGCCACTCCACAGTGCCGGCGTGCAGGTCGTTACCGAGCTGCCCACACGACACCTGCCTACACCTGCCTATATGGCACCTGCCTACAATCAGCAGCGGTATTAGCAGCCCGCAGCGGCGGGGTTTGCGGGAACAGCTACTGTCGCGGCGGGCGCTGCCCCCCGTCCAACTATTGTGTGTTCTCAGGTCCTGCTATCCCGTCATGGCTCATTTTCCTGTGCATTGGATGGGAGGCGTGGCCCCTCGCTTTGTTGGTGTTCTTATGCGAGGTCATAAACTATTGTATATCGAGTAATACAGCAATCTATGGCGAGGTCTTTCGCGCTCTCAGCTCTGACGTTTCTACCCCCCCCCCCCCCCCAACAAAAGCCGGCATAAAGTACCGCCCACAGCGTAGCAAGGGGTTTGAGGAAATTATGCCTCCTCGGTATATCATATGCATTTGACCATGTCACATGTATATAATATATGATATGATTGTGCCGGCTTTTGGCCCGTGTAGGCTGGTTTTCTCGTCCGTTTAGTATTCGATAGATTCACCGTTTCACCGTCATATAAAGGAAACACGCATACCAACCGACATGGTGAATAATATCCATGTATCCTATCGATTATATGGATTGAAGCATTAAGCATTGGATATGAGAGTAACTGCCATCCTTCCTATGGACGAAAATTCTTAAAATGTGTTAGGTGATGTGAAGGATTAAATGTCCAGACTTGACGACGTGAAGATGTAGCTAACCTCCGTTCTAATATGAATAAGTTAAACAAAGCTGTGTATTGTGTCGCCGAGTTGTCATCCCTTTAGAGTCTGAGTCATCGTGTGACCACGGCGCGGACCTGTCCCCCAGACACATCGTTCCACGACTTCGTGGAGCACCCGGTGATGAAGGAGATCAAGGAGCGCTCCATCTTCATCCACGTGGACGTGCCCGGCCAGGAGGATGACGCCATCACCCTGCCCGACGAGTGAGTCCCCTCGCCATCACCCTGCCCGACGAGTGAGTCCCCTCGCCATCACCCTGCCCGACGAGTGAGTCCCCGCCGCCGTCCCCACAGACCGCCCCTCGGACCGGGCGGCGGCCGGCCGACCCGCGGGGTCAGACGCCGCCGGCCGAGATCACTGGAACGGCCCGTCATTAGTTACCGGCCGCCCGCCGCGGCCAAATATTTACCCAGAAATCGTACGGCAGACGTCACTCTGATGACCTGTGTGATATCTGTGTAGGGCAGCTCCTCCCGTAGATGTCATTCTCAATCGTCTACTCTTAGGTGATGTGATGTCAAACTCACACTAGCAGAAAAATGAGCGAGTGTATTCCTTCTGTGTCCTTACAGCTGTTTTGTTGCTCTGTAATAGTTACGTGATCCGTGATGTCTCAAAGTGTCCCCTATGTATCGGGACTATCTGCAGCCATTCCTATTCCGTCAGCCGCCCGCCGTCCTTTCAGACGGTGATCAGTGACCACCCAGTGGCCGACAGTGGTCTCCCCCATCGGAGAACACTGCTGAATCGGCGGCTATCGTCCGTGATGGGATGTGTTCAGGGGTCACGTCTGTACTGTTGAAGTGGTGGAAATATTTCGGGGAACTGACGCTGTATGACTGGCCCATATTTCTGGGGCGAGTGTTACACCGGTCCCTTTATCTAGCCCGCCTTAGGCTCGTTCAATTCACCTGTATAGTGTATATTGACGCTTGTAACCAATCGCATCACCATCCTCACCTGGCCCCGTTTAGCGTGTATCAGTTCGACCTTTGTCAGTGTGGGTTGTTGGATCCATCGTCGCTCGCTCCGCGGTTACCGCCCCCCCCCCCCCCCCTCCTGACACCCCTCTCCCCGCCTCCAGCTTCAAGTTCCCGACGATGCAGCAGCTGGGTGAGGACATGCTGCAGGTGCTGGACACGCTGAAGATCAACATGGTGATCGGCCTGGGCGAGGGCGCCGGCGCCAACATCCTGGCCCGCTTCGGACTGGCCTACCCGGACCGCGTGCTGGGCCTGGTGCTGGTCCACTGCACGTCCACGCGAGCCGGCATCATGGAGTACTTCAGCGACAAGGTGAGCCGCGTGGAGCTCCGCCGTCCCGGCTCGTATAGTGCGCGTCACGCTGTCGGCTGGGGCCCGTAGTACGCCGTCGGACCGAGTAGTACGCTGCACCGGCCGCCGCGGCCGGCAGCCGCAGGGACTAGCCCATCTGCAAACCAGATGCCGTTTATGCATTGTCATTGGATGTACGGGTGCGGACGGTGTGGAATGCGACGCCCTGGCAACCCGTATCTCCGGCCGGCGCCCGCCGAGCGCTGGTGTTTTATAAAACACTGAGCAGCGCGTAATCATCGTTCTGTGCCGGGCGCGGTGCACGACTGCGCCGGCCGACTGTTCATTGATTCCGTCGTCAAAGGAGTTGGCTATTTTTGTGGCGCCGCCGTGCAGTTTGAGGCCGGCCGTGCCGCGGGTGGCTCGGCCGCAGCGTCGGTCGGTCGGTCGGCCCGCCGGTGCCGCCGCCGCTGGCTCCCCGCCAGCTGCCATGCAACATCACGCAGGCTGGGTTGCCGGCGGACGGCCGCGCCAGTTGGCGCTCAGCCAACTGAAGCCGCCGCCGGCAGTCGGGGGGGGGGGGGAGGGGCAGAGGGGGGGGGTGTTGCAGGGGCGTCTCCAGTTCGACCGACAGGCCACAGGGCGAGCTGTCAGCAGTGGACGCCAGGTGGCGGGGCCAGACAGGGTCAAGGCTCGATCACATGTGCAGTTGCACATCGGCAACGTGCTGCTAGCCTACCTGTTCTAAGGAGCGTATGTGAAAACCAATGAGTCGTCCGTACCTGCTCATAACGTTTTTGAATATTAAAAAAAAAACAGTTGGCTTTCTCCTGTGAGTACTTATTTCATACCAGCAGATCGTCATATAGATACCGAGTAGTTGCTACCCCAGGCCCCTGCTAATTACGTTGGGGCTCTTTTCCGTTTCAGCTCATGAACTGGAAGCTGAGTTCAATCGGGCACCACCCGAGCGCCGAGCAGTACCTCGTGTTCCATCGGTTCGGCAACGTGAGTACCGGCCCGCCCCCAGTACCGGTACCGAGTACCGGTACCGGTACCGGCTCGGTGTGCTGTCGGTGTTGTGAGACGGAATGGTTGTCCGGTCAGAGCGCCCGGCCGGTGTAATGTATTTCACACCAACCGCTGGTACCTCTCCTTCGGCCCGTCCGTCCCATATCACGTATATCCTTCTTGCTACGACTATTGTTCCAATGGATGCTGCTAAAGGAAGGTAGCGGTGATTAATGTCTATCTTGTGCGTCACAGTGCACCAATTCTCGGCGACGTTTACGTCAGTGCTATTTTTGTTAGTGGCCTGACCTGCACACTCTGTCGCTCGCTCTGGGCGGTGCTGTCCGACTCCCGAGCGTCTGTTCTGGCTGTATGCCGTACCGTCAGTACTACAGTGTCGTACCCACGACAGTTCGCCACTGAAAGCTGCAGAGCGAGTCCGAGTGACAAATAACTCGGCTCTGCACCGGATCTGTCCAATGCTGCCGCCTTTACCTGACCAGTGGATGCCGGCTTTGTGGCTTCAAAAAAGATGGCTTCGTGGAGTTCCCGGAGCTTTACCGTCTGTGCTGAATGATCATTATCTAACCCCTCAGCTGCTGATAGGCTGAGCTTTCGGGCCTTACAGGCGCCTGGTGCCAGTCTGGTCATTAATGCTGTGGCTGTCAAATGCCAAATCGAGCTCAGTAATGATTCGTCCTGCCTATTAACTCGTACTAACAAGCCGTCGTTCGTCTCTCAGTGATCCTAGTTATAACGTAAATAACGCTGCTGGCATTCGTGCTTGTGAACATTCATTGTTGTGTGGAGCGTATTCATTGCCAGTTTTCCTTGTGAAGAACATTGTTTTACTCTATGGCCTAGTTGTAACAAGCTCAAAAATAAGTTAGTTTAGGCAAATATTTTGTCTGTCTTTCTTACCATTCAAAACGTTGAAGTTTTTATCCTAGTTTTCTGAATGCCGGAGCTTGCGAGACCCAAGCTTAATCGTTTAACTTTGAAGTCACAATGGTCTCGTCCAAATGATCAGTGTGTGTGTGTGTGACAGCGTTCCATTCCGCCCAAACCTTTCTCCTCGCCATGATCCATTGTGGATCCATATCCTCTGCCTGCCTGCCTGCCTGCTCTGAGTGCCGGCGCCACTGACTCGCCGACTGTCGCTGAGTGCTCTGTTGATGTTGTCTGGCCGTGCTCTGATGATGTACTTCACACTGCGTCACCGGTCTGCCTCGCCACGACGCGCTCTCTGCTGTGACCAACTTCTATACGGGCACCGCTGCTTGAACTGTGGCTGACGAATGTTGCGCTCTGACACGGTTCGCTCGCTCGCGTCACGGATTGTGTGCCCGTCCTTACCACCATCCTGGGAATCCTAGGGGACGAGGGGGAACGCAATTTTGACTTGCAAGGACGGCAAGACTGACTTGCTGACTTGATTGAGGGGGACCTAATTTCAGACTTAAGCAGTGATGACACTTTTAGCTCGACCAAGACTACCCCAGACTGGGAGGCACCTGATCTGTGAGGCTGAGAGATCTGACCCTACCTAGACCCGGATGGACTTACATAGACTGGACAATAATTTGTTTATTAGGCTGTAGGATATAGCCTTTGACTGAAGAGACATAACATCGAACTGGGAAGAGCTCAACTTTAGACCATGTGGGATTTTACCGCAGGCCAAGAGGCTTTTATTCTGACTGGCTGAATCAGAATAGAAAGTCTTCCGTCATGGAGAGATCGCGGTTACTCTGGTCCTAGAGACGATATACTGTGCCTTAATTAAACAGCCGGAGACGGGAGTAGTCCTCTGACCTGGGACCCCGACCCTCCTTGTGCTATGCCTCTGGCTTCGCTGACCGCTCGTCGCTGACTGCTCCTCGCTGACCGTCGGATCACACTTCTGCGGTGTGACCCGACCTGACCTGACTGACCGCTTTGCCGCTGACCTGGCCCGGCTCTGACGGGGCTGCTCTGACCTCTGGGTCGCCGCTCTGACCTCTGTATACCGCTGACCTGCGCCCTGGGTCGCTGACCGGCGCCGGCCGTTGCGCGCACTGACCGGCCGTTGTCTGTCTGTCTGTTGCCGGTCGCCGACAGTCGCTGGAGGAGGTAATGTATATCGCCAGACCGCCGGCGCCGCCCCGGCCGCCGCTCGCTGCTGCTGTGCATGGCTTTGTGTGATACGCTGCTGCCTGTGTTGCGCCGGGCGCTGGTCCGCCGGCGCCCGCAGCCGTAGCTGTTAGTCCGCCTTAGCTGTGTAGTTGCCGCAGCTTACAGAACGGCACAACATGTGGGGATGGAGTGGTTACAGGTAGTCCGTCGGAACAGCAGCACGACATCCCCACCCTCGGTACAGTCCCACGAGCCACGGTGGGTAGACACTACATAGACACAGGAGACTGGCGATGGATGAGACGTGTGCAGCTCTCCGTACAAACCCCTGGGCGATGAGATTATGCCAACGATTTGCTACACGGGAGCATGCGAACTCCACGGTAACATGGAAAAGATGCACCGGAGTTAATGACATGAATTATCGGTTCCCAACATTGCCACGGAGACGAACATGTGCACGGGGACCTACGACCACACTATACACGGCACGGCACGGGAGCCGTGCAGCTACCTACATTGTACAGTGGGTGCACGGTACTTAAACGGGTACACGTTACATACACGGGTACCAAGTGGTCCTTCTTGGGACACAGTATGATGGCTTTTCGGGGCGGGGCCGATCGGGTTGGTGATTTTTATACGAGATTACCGAATCTTTGAACTCAGGCTCTAAAGCTCGCTCAATAAGGTTTTCAAACTATTTGCGAATAAGCATCTGATTTCTGTTACCTATCCATATTGGCGTTGAAATTACCCCAAATTACCTTGCCCCGAAAGGCCACCCATTAGATATACCCATGACATGGTACATATATTAGTTGGGCGTAGTACGATGCACGAGACATCTGGTGGTTCGTGTACATAGTGAAGGGTGTCGTAGGTGTAGTGGTACACTTTGTTACTAAGCAGAGTAGATCACGTCCCATAACGTCTGAGAGCCGACACCGGACAGTATACGGTACGGATGCACCGAGACACGGGCTCACGTAGATCACGGCTGGCGACGCTGGCTGCTGAATCGGTGGGATGTATCGCACTCGAGGTAAGCGTGTAGAGGTTTTTCATCAGTGAACGGCCATGAAGAGCAAGGCTCGTGATTTTTGTAGACGTACTCTAGTATCCCCCCCCCCGCCCTTTTCAATCATTTGGTGTTTTTACAGCATACCGCATTTGCCGGTAGTTAGACGCGTTTCGTGTTGTGTCAGCCGTTAAAAACATAACTTCGACTGTCCTGTTTCAATTGATTCGTATAACATCGAATAGACACTAAATGAGTTGTTTTAAAGATAGTGAATCAATGGCTTACCAGAGGCCTTCTTAAAATTAGCAGTCTGGTTGCGTTAGCGACCAACAACCGTGTATTTTTCCGGTATTCTGCCTGTGTTCTGTGTGTGCTCTGTCCGTGCCGTGTGTGCTCCGTCGGTGCTCCGCGCGCTCTGACCGTGCTCCGTGCCCTGTGCTCTGTGCTCCCGTGCTCCGGCAGCAATTGGACGGTGATATGGACGCCAGCACGCGGGAGAAGCTCATCAAGGACTTCCAGGACCGGCTCAAGAGCAAAATCAACCCCCGCAACCTGCAGCGCTACGTGCAGTGTTTCCTCGAGTGAGTAACGACCGGCGGCGCAGCCTGGGACGGAATCTGCACAAAGACAGGGATTGCTGGTTGTAACAGGGCTGTGTCGAGAGCTCTAGAACTTCACTCATTGTAAAACAATAGTCATCGGACCCCACTATGTAGCGTATTGTTCTGCGCTTGGAAACAAAGTTCAACGAAACAAAACTTTTTGTACCAAATATTGATAAATGAAATCGCTATCTCCGTCACGCCCCTCCTACTAGAGACTGACCTGATCGGTATGCTTCTTAATGTCGATACGAGCCTGGCCGACCATTTCGGTCCAGGTATGACCTATTCAGTGCGGTCCCTGCAGTTCAGTTCAGTTCAGCTCAGCTCAGCCTTGAACTGAGTCCGCTGCCACCGGCGGCCGCGGCCCCGACCGGCGATTCGTAGCGACATTGATCCTCGGCCGCCGGGCCGGGCCGCGGCGGCTACCCACGGGCGCCCGGCCGGGGAGAGGGGGGGGGGGGGCGCTCGATCGGCGCGGACCGTGGGCGGGAGGGAGAGAGAGGGAAGAGAGACGGGTGACGGGATTGTGGTGGAACGGGAGGGAGGAAAGAGAGGAGAGGACCGAGTGAAGAGATTACATAGGAACAGATTTGCCTCATATTTACGCCGGCCCACGTTCCGTTCACTGACGTCGCTCGCTGTCCTGCGTTCTCCCAGCCGGACAGACATCTCGATGCAGGTGGCCGACCTGAAGATGGAGACGCTGCTGGTGACGGGCGCCAAGGCCTCCCACAACCACACCGTGCACACGATGCACTCTCACATGAACAAGGCCAAGTCGTCGCTGATCACGCTGGAGGGCGTCGGCGACGTGCTTATCGAGGCGGTGAGTGGACCGGCGGCGACTGGTCGAGTCCCGTGTCAGACCGGACTGGGGCGAGAGCCGATACCGGCGATCAGTCCTTCTTATGTTCGTCTGTTTTACCTGTTTTATCTATTCTACCTTTACTATATGGTATATGACCCCCTGAGTGCCTGCTGCGCCGTCCTCTGCTGTTCAGAGGCGCTGACCAATGTGCGCGCCCTCTGTTGACAGCCGGAGAAGTTCTGCAGCTCGATGCTGCTCTTCTGTAAGGGCTTGGGCATGCTGACCTCTGTGAACGCCCGCGCGCGCACCCTCTCCAGCGGCAGCGGCAGCGGCGGCGGCGGCCGCAACCGTTCCATGAGCATGGAGGACTACGACAAGCCCAACGCGCGCCGCCTCTCGGTCACCAAGTCCTAAACACGTGAGTCCGCCGCTTCGCTGCGCTGCGCCCAACGCGGATGAAGTGCCAGTGCTCCGCCTGTTCTGCTGTTCTAGAACGTAAGAGTTAAGACATCAATGGTCCATATTTCTCGTTTCTTTCGCCCAGCAGTCTAGCTCAATGGTTCTGAATGCTATTGTTATTTGTAGTTCGCATTCGTTTTGGGCTTCGCTTAGGTAAAAAATTGTCAACAGTTGTTTTTTAAGCAATGTTATACTTCAGTGTAGCTCGACACGAATACGATTCACAATCATCTACCTGAGAAGCATTAGAACTTACATTTGTCAATACCTACGTTAGTTGTTACCTCTCCGTTTCAGCTGCTGCAATTCGTATCGGAGACTTGGTATCACCAGAAGAGCGAGAGAGGGACGGAGAGAGAGAGAGGAAGAGAGCAAGTTACGGGAGCGGCTGCGTCATACCGAGCGACTGAGTGCGCGACAGAGTGCGGGAGTGTCGGGGAGAGTGCCCAGTGTGTGAGTGCGGACGGGGGAGTGCCAGCCGGGACCGCAGAGACCCACACCGTAGCCTCAGACGACCACGGCCGGTCGTGCCCACTGTAGATATAATCTGATCCGCCGCGGCGCCCGCCATAGGCTCGGGCGCCGCGCGGGCGCTGCCCTATTGCGATCTTGCTAGGCTAAGGAGCGAGTGCGGCCGGGGCGAGCGGGGTCGGTCGGCGCGCGTCCGGCCAGGCCGCCGCAGTCTGCAGACAGCTCAAAGCGTACAATCGGACGGCGGCCGGCCGGCGCGCCGCACAGCGACCGGCACCGGCCCGAATACACGCAGTGGCCCCGGACACCGTGTTTGCTTTGGAGGGGAGGACCGGAACTGGTTATGTAGGAGAGGAATATCGGACGCTGCACAATAGGCGGGCGGCCGCATTTAGCGCGACAAAAATCATTTTGGTGACCTCCGACAACAATATACAACAACGATGCGTTTAAACTAAGAAATGTCTGGGGCATTCAAAAATACCAAAATAAGCTTGCTGGCATAATGCCATCAACCCTAAATTGAGCGAAACTTTCGACGATGTTTACCATCCATCACATGGTGGTCAATCTGCTATGCTCAATGCGCTGTGTTCGTTGCTTTATCAAACAGAAACTACGTGACGATAAGCCTATTTTCTGAAGTTTTTCGATGAACAAGGACATAGTTAACGCAGAGACAGGTATTTCACCTCCCACAACTCCTCTGCACAATATCTACATGCATTTTTGTGAGACGCTGCGAACAAGGCTTCAGAAAATCAAACTTTTATTTTCGAGGAACCCTAAAGTTATAATTTCCGCCGATTTCCGCGACATAGTTCTGCTTTTTAGTTAAAATGAGTGTTTATCTACAAGTTGCGATAAAATGTAGCTGCTATTACCCGCGATCTTCAGAATTATAACCCTTTTTGTACGACACGTATATGCCCGGGCGCACCGAGGCACGCGGCCGGCCGGGCGCCTGGGTGATATGAGGCATGTCGCTGACCCCACACGTGGGCTTATTCCGGGTCGCTGATTGGCTCGTTGGTTGACATGTCACGTGACACAGCTGACAGTGTTGTTACCGGTAGCAATAAAATCGATTTTTATTCAACTAGATTGGTACGGACTGACTTGTCCCTCAACCCTCGCCCGTATAGGGGCGGGGTCGAACGGACCCACCCCCCTCGGTTTTTCACGAATAACTCGCGTAAAAATCGGCTGATCGCAACGAAACTTTCAGTACCCTCGCGTTAATCAATTTTACACCAACCCTTGAAATTTCATGACCCTGACCCTAACGATCTTCGACCCGTGACCTACTTTTCGAGACCGTGTTTGGCCGGAATCGCGATTCGGCGTATGTCGGCTCGCATTAGCCGCGCGTTTGCAGTCTTTTCGTGGTTTCAAGCGTTCAAACATAGGATGTGATGTTGCTCCCATGCATTAGGGTGGGTGTCAAGGTCGCCGGAAGGTTAGGTCAGGTTATTGACCCTTGATGACCTCGGTTCACTTTTTCGAGTTTTACATGTTTCTAGACTAGTTTTGGAGCTGAAATCGAATTTAGCAACCATTTGAACATTTACGAAGTAGTTTTGGTGCCTTCGTAACATGTTACGAAGCTGTCAGAGGCGGTTGCCACCTACTAAGAATATCCGGCAAAAGCCTCACTGGTTGACCTGACCCGACCTGGCCTAAATGCATGAAAACATTATCTATGATCATAACTAACATGATATTCGTGATCAGCACCCCGAAAAAACATCAGCCACCCTTTACGACGTTCTAACAGGTCCGCGATTTTCCCGACTTTTGTATCACTGACCTGACCTGGAAGGTCACCCGATGACCTAGGGTCCTGGGACCTTAAAATTGGGTATCATCGACTTCCTCTCGTCACGGACAACACGCTCGTTTTTTTTCCGCGAAGCACGTCCAACTCCCCCCCCCCCCCCCCCCTATATGTACGTTCGCGGCTGTCAAAACACCAATACGGGCGAGGGTTAAAGCAATAATATTTTAAATATTTCGCATTTCATTCCTGCACGGTTGATAATGTATAAGATGTGCTTTGGCGACCTCATAGTATTTTCATTGAATATTGCACCACGGGGCTGCTATGGCAAGCATAAAATAAATGTACTTCATGTGTCCTGGAAACATTTTAATCAACATCTAAGGACTTTTCACCTTAACATTATTCGCTCTCAAGCACCCAGAGGCTCCGACAGGCGAAACTGTATTTTTGTCGCGCTAAATGCGGCCGCCCGCCCATTGTGCGCTGTTGGGATGGAAGTGACGGACAGGGTGATTGTTTGAGGGAGCACTGGGGTTACGATGTTTGTGAGAAGAGCAGTGGTAACGGAACAGGGGTCAAACCGTAGGGGTCAGAAACGGTCACATAGAGCACGGAACCATAAGACAACAAAGGATGAGGCATCTCGAACACTAGCCATCGTTCTGTCATCCGTATCTTCTGCGTCCCGCATGGAGACGGCGGCTATTAGTGTTATTAGTTCCTTCCGCGGCCAACAAATATATCCGAACACGGACGTCGGGCGCATGCTGTGCCGCAAGATCCAGTTCTACGGCCGCTAGATGCCACTGGCAGTTGCGCCTGATCCATGCTGTGCCGCAGCACACCATAGTTTATCCTACATCCGCTAGATGTCATTGGCAGTTGTGCCTGATCCATGCTGTGCCGCAAGACACTTAGTCAATTCTACGGCCGCTAGATGTCACGGGTAGTTGCGCCTGATCCATGCTGTGTCGCAATACATAATAGTCAATTCTACGGCCGCTAGATGTCACGGGCAGTTGCGCCTGATCCATGCTGTGCCGCAGGACACTGTGATCTATTCTACGGCCGTTAGATGTCACTGGCAGTTGCGCCTGATCCATGCTGTGCCGCAAGACACAGGTCAGTTCTACAGCCGCTAGATGTCACTGGCAGTTGCGCCTGATCCATGCTGTGCCGCAGGACACTATGGTTTATTTTACAGCCGCTAGATGTCAACTGGCAGTTGCGGCTGATCCATACTGTGCCGCAGTACACCATAGTTTATCCTACATCCGCTAGATGTCATTGGCAGTTGTGCCTGATCTATGCTGTGCCGCAAGACACTTAGTCAATTCTACGGCCGCTAGATTAGATGTCACGGGTAGTTGCGCCTGATCCATGCTGTGCCGCAATACATAATAGTCAATTCTACGGCCGCTAGATGTCACGGGCAGTTGCGCCTGATCCATGCTGTGCCGCAAGACACAGGTCAGTTCTACAGCCGCTAGATGTCACTGGCAGTTGCGCCTGATCCATGCTGTGCCGCGGGACACCATGGTTCACTTTACGGCCGCTAGATGTCTGGCGATCACCGCCTGATCCATGCTGTGCCGGAGGACACCATTGTTTATTTTCCCAGCACTGGTAGTAGAGACGAGATCCAAAAGGCAGTGTATTCCAACAACACGAGTCTAATGATCGGCACATGTATACGAGATGGGCGGGAGACAGCCACCTCCAACCCTCTCAAAACGTCGCTCTACATCGCACGGCCCACACAGAGGGCCCGGCCAGCTGGACTAATTCCCTCACTCAATGGAACGGGAGGCTGGGCGAGCTCGGCAGCGCCAGTGAGCTGTGAGCTGTAACACTGAGCTGTGATAAGTCCAGGTAGCTCCAATGAGCTGCGGTCAGCTCAGCTGTGAGCTGTGGTGAGCTAAAGTACATCCACTGAGCTCTGGCGACCTGTTGGTTCAGATGGAGCTGGACGATTCTGTGACACCAGGCGCCGTCTCGGATCACTGGAACGGGTAGCCGAGGGCGTCCAGGTTCTGGTCGAGCAGCCTCAGAGAGGTCTCCCGCAGCTTCCCCAGCAGGTTCTGCAGCTCCGGCTGGCTGAACTCCTGTGGAACAGCAGACCACACGATCACATCGGTGACTATTTCACTAGCACTTGGTACTTGAAAGGACAAATAGATAATCATTCCGATTCTAATTTTATAAGCATTCATGAAGTTTTGTGCGTTAAATAAGTGTTTTTGGTACATCATTCACTGACAAAAAATGCCACTCTTTCTTTAGATTCAAAGATTGAATAGGTCGGCACGGGCGCGATTCGGACGGCGAAGTGCGCGGTAAATCACCCACCCCGGGCCCACCCCGGCCCTGCTCTGTCAGCCCCCACTACTGAGTACTGACTGACCTTGTAGAGCTGGTACTCGTCTCCGGCCACCAGGTCGGCCAGCCGGGCGGCCTCCGGCAGCCGGCCGCTCTCGGTTAGCACCGTGTGCAGCACACACACCGTCTGCGGCACGTACAGGCGCCGCAGCTGGGCCAGCTCGCGCTGCCGCTGCGGCTCGCCGGCACCCTCCGGCGCGGCGGCCGTGTGCGGCGCGGCGCGGTCGGCCATCCAGCCGCCGTCCGGGAAGAGCAGCACGTTGTACAGCCGCTCGGCGGTGGCGGCGGTGGCGGCCGTGTGGGCCGCGCGCCACCGCTCCAGCGCCGTCTCGTACTGTTTGAGACGCTGCTCGTGCGCCACCGTCTCGGCGAAGGAGGCGGCCGGCCGCAGCTCTGGCCGGCGCGGCCGCTGGCTGTAGAACTGGTCCGACCAGTCCTGGTACGCGTCCTGGCCCAGCTGCGAACGGGGGGACGTCTCAGTACAGCCGCATCCACCGCAAACACACATCAGAGGCCGCACATCACCTCTAATCACTGGCGTTGATAATGGGTAGGTATCGCATAGCAAAGCGAAAGTTCATCGCAATCAAAGAATTAGGTGAGAATCGAGAGGTCAGTTTTGATATAAAACTCGAACAGCTATCAGTGTAACAGCCAAAGATACTCCCGGGGGCCCCGCTGGCACCCTACCATGAACGCCTTGACGCAGAGGTGCTCCTTGACCACATTGTCCTGCTCTGGCGGCAGCTCTGTCTCTCCAGTCGTCTCCTTCCAGCGGGCCAGCAGCACGGCGATACTGTCGTCCGGGATCTGTGAGAGACAACAGGGGTCAGACCCAAAGACAGCCACCCAGCACGCGGCCAGCAGCACGGCGATACTGCCACCAGGGACCTGAGGGAGACAAACAGGGGTCAGCCGACATAAGGAAAACGACCGAACAAAGGCGTCAGACGCATAGGCGTGCAACCACCAGCCACGCAGTCAGTCCACGATCAAGGATCTTATGGAGCTGCTGAAACGGCAAAAGGAAAATTAGTTTGACATTAGATTCAACTGTGATAGTTCCCAAAATATATCTTAAGCAGGGGGGCTCCCCTCTCACCAGCTGCATGAGCTCCCTGGCGGCGGGCAGTTTCCACCCCTCCCCTCCTCTCTCCCCTCTCCCCTGCTCTCACCAGCTGCATGAGTTCCCTGGCGGCGGTCAGTTTCCACCCCTCCCCTCCTCTCTCCCCTCTCCCCTGCTCTCACCAGCTGCATGAGTTCCCTGGCGGCGGTCAGTTTCCACCCCTCCCCTCCTCTCTCCCCTGCCCTGCTCTCAGCCTCTCACCAGCTGCATGAGCTCCCTGGCGGCGGGCAGTTTCCACCCCTCCCCTCCTCTCTCCCCTGCCCTGCTCTCAGCCTCTCACCAGCTGCATGAGCCCCCTGGCGGCGGGCAGTTTCCACCCCTCCCCTCCTCTCTCCCCTGCCCTGCTCTCAGCCTCTCACCAGCTGCATGAGCCCCCTGGCGGCGGGCAGTTTCCACCCCTCCCCTCCTCTCTCCCCCGCCCTGCTCTCACCAGCTGCATGAGCCCCCTGGCGGCGGGCAGTTTCCACCCCTCCCCTCCTCTCTCCCCTGCCCTGCTCTCACCAGCTGCATGAGCTCCCTGGTGGCGGGCAGTTTCCACCCCTCCCCTCCTCTCTCCCCTCTCCCCTGCTCTCACCAGCTGCATCAGCTCCCTGGCGGCGGGCAGTTTCCACCCCTCCCCTCCTCTCTCCCCCGCCCTGCTCTCACCAGCTGCATGAGCTCCCTGGCGGCGGGCAGTTTCCATCCCTCCCCTCCTCTCTCCCCTCTCCCCTGCTCTCACCAGCTGCATGAGCTCCCTGGCGGCGGGCAGTTTCCTGGCCAGCAACAGCCGCCGACAGATGGCGTTGCCCTCGCGCAGGGCGTCCAGCCGCTGGGCCGGCTCGAAGAGCAGCCACTGGATGGCGCCGGCGGCGCGCCGGTCGTCCTCGCTGGTCTCGGCCGACAGCTCGGCGGCCGGCTCGGCGGGCAGGCGCGCGGCGCGAACCACGGCCAGCGCGGCGGCCGGCGCGTCCAGGCCGGCCTCCTCTGCCAGCCGCAGGGTGCGCAGCCGGTCGGCCGGCGCCCGGGCCGACTCCATGAGCGCGGCGCACCACTCTGTCTGCAGCGGCGGCGGCAGCAGCGCCGTGTACCAGACGGCCAGCGGCGCCTCCTGCCGCGACACCAGGCGCTGCGGCCGACGGCGGGACAGGCGGTCAGAAACAGGCTGGCAGGGGAAATTCGTAAAAGGTCCAGAGCGCAAGATACGACCCCGGTCAGAGAACGACAAGGGATTACAATCTAGTTGGCACAGAAAAACAGAAAGCATTTCGAAATTCGGCCCGTATGAGGGCCCCGTTTCCCAACCTTCCACGATCGCAACCCACTCACCTTGACGTAAGCCTCTAGTACGGTGACGCAGTGGTCGTGGTCGACCTCTGTGGACCCGTACTGGCGTACCAGCAGCACGATGTGCGCCAGCGAGCGCAGCAGCTGGTCGTTACCCCCGTCCTCCTGAGCGGGGCAAGAGGGCGGTCAGTCATGGAGGAAGATAAGCGACAAGTATCGTAATCGATCGTAAAACTTGATCGTAAAACTTTCGGCATAGAACCGAAAATTCGAAAAAAAAATCTCTAAACACGGACATTCTAACGATAAACAGCTAAATGAACCACAGTAAATCGATTATCTGATTTATGGTGATGCGTTGTAACCAAAAGCTTTCAGTTCCTAAAAGGCCAACATCGTACGATAACTATAAGTTCATCCTCTCGATCTCGATAACTATAAGTTCCCTTCCATTACGGAGTCAGTGTAACTAACCTTGCAGAAGGCGGCCATTTTGGCGCACATGGTGGCCTCGTCGCCGAGAATGGCGCACTGCTGGATGGCGTTATAGAGCCGCACGGCCTCGTCTGTGCGGCCCGAGGAGTTCTCCAGAGCGTCCACCTCCGAGAAAATGGCGTCCGGCGAACGGCTGAAAGGTACACAGGCAGTCACTGCAGAATCAGGTATCTCAAACAGCATGAGAGTCCTTGACAAAGCGCCTGACGACTGAACACCGACACACAAAATGCAAGATACAACGCCCTGCAATGACCTGCTGTTGCAGCGCAGTTCCCAGTGGGTAATTACACTGTGACCATCCCGTCTAGTGCGGGGAGACTGCCACCGGGCTGGCGTCCTGAGTTCTGTGTGGGAGCACCATACGACTGACCTCTTCTCGGTGTAGTGCTGGGGCAGCGGCCGGAGCTGCCTTAGCGACTGACTGTTCTCCCGCACATCGGCCTCCACGCGCGAGTCGACAAACACCTATAAACAAACACCAGTCAGTGATTACAAATACCTGTCCACAAACACCGGACAGAGGACAGTGTAGCAAACACCTGTCAGTAAACATCAGTCAGTGACTACAAATACCTGTCAACAAACACTGGACAGAGGTGTAACAAACAGTTGTCAGCAAACACAGGACAGATTAAATAGCAAACACCTGTCAATAAATACCAGTCAAAAGTGTCATCAGCACAATGGCCAACACAAATACCAGTAATTAGACACTAATACAGGGTGTCCCAAAAGTAAGGTCATCATTTGTTTTGGCCACACTGCCAAAAATACGCGATGGATAGATATAAATAGGACATCATATGAAAGAGCATTTTATAAAATTTTATTCTGACATACATATGAGTCAATACATTGGCTTGTAGCCCCACATTTGCTGCTTTTCTACATGGCCACCATTTCGGGCCGCGTGCAAGAATAGACTACGTTTGACTTCCTCCACTATTCTGGAGCGATTCTCTGGTGAGATGCCGCCTATGTTTGCTCGAAGGGATCATCCTTTAGTTCTTCCCGACTTGTTGGGTTGTCCTAAAAGACAATCTTTCTGTTGTGTATCCAGAGAATAAAAATATGAAGGTGTAACGTCAGGTGACCGCGGAGGCCATTCAATGGCGTTGCCCTGACTGAAAATTACGGGATCTCACATCCACTCTCGGAGACAATGCATGACCTTCAGGACGGTGCAAGCATAGTCTCCATCCTGCTGAAACCACTGCTGGCTGATGGTGTCGGCACAGCTGCGTTGTGACGAGCGAAAGAACCACTGGGAGGACTCTGGGCCACCTCTCTTGATTGTCACCCGATTCCCGCTGTCGTCCTCAGGACCTCGAAGCACAGGTGGCTAAGTATACATGCCCTGTGCGTACATTATACCTTTTTTCTGACGTTTTACCGGTTGAGTCGAAACTATGCATGAGTTCAGAGATAGGGCGAGCTGATAGGGTCTGCTTAGGGCCGAAAACTGGGCGGTATTTACCCTTTGTTTTAATGACGGACCCTCTCTAAGAGTTGAATTTCGACCTTCTCAGTTTCATGCCTACTGCTCGGTGTAGTTATGATCAAAAATGGTTTAAGCATGCAAGAAAATAATTTTATGGATGTACCTTGCACGTGTGAAAATTGGAAGTGATTCGGACTCTTACTTCTCGAGATATTTAAGTTTTAAATCATGACCTTACTTTTGGGACACCCGGTAGGCAGATATTACAAGCTCTGCTCGACAACTCGCCCCGTCCCGGCTGCGGCCACGAAGAGGTTGGGATGGGCGTGTCTCGAAGAGGGCCCAGACGCGGTCTCTGAGCCACTGACCTTGAAGAAGGCCCAGACGCGGTCTCTGAGACACTGACCTTGAAGAAGGCCCAGACGCGGTCTCTGAGACACTGACCTTGAAGAAGGCCCAGACGCGGCGCCGAGACACTGACCTTGAAGAAGGCCCAGACGCGGTCTCTGAGCCACTGACCTTGAAGAAGGCCCAGACGCGGTCTCTGAGACACTGACCTTGAAGAAGGCCCAGACGCGGCGCCGAGACACTGACCTTGAAGAAGGCCCAGACGCGGTCTCTGAGCCACTGACCTTGAAGAAGGCCCAGACGCGGTCTCTGAGCCACTGACCTTGAAGAAGGCCCAGACGCGGTCCTCCCAAGTGCTGCAGACGGGCAGCAGGGCGTCCAGGTTGCCGCAGAGCGCGCCGTACACGGCCCGCTCGTGCTCGTCGTAGGAGACGTCCTCCGACAGCTGCCACGCCGTCAGCTTCCACAGGTCCCTGAACGGAGCCGGGGGAGCGGGAGTCAGGGACACGGTCCACGGCCGCTGGATCGGGGTCCCAAGTGCCCCACAGTGTCGGCCGGCTCCAGCGGCGCCCTGTGCTCTCACCTGAGCGGGTTCCCCTGGACGGGCCGCGGCTCACTGGCCGGGTCCTCGTAGTTGGGGTCGTGCGCCAGCTTCCAGCCCTCCAGAGTGGCGGCGCGCCACGGCTGACCCACGCGCAGACACAGCTCCTGCGCCTTGGACATCTGCCCGGAGCGCAGCAGCACGAACATGTAGCGCAGCAGGCGCCGCTCGTCGTCCTGCAGAGCGGCAGAGGAGGCGGAGCGTCGGCAAAAGAGACTAAGCAACAGACACTGCAGTCGCACAGATACTCCGAGCAGTTAAACACCCAGAGAAAGGTCACTCAGAACAATTACACACAGAAGGATGGAGTTTGGGACAAGTTAACCAACCGCTGGTCCTGACTTTACAGGGACTGGGGCACTGGTTAGAAAAGACTGAAATACCCTGCTTGGGACCTATCGGGAGCCATAATGCTTTAAAAACACCTGACCGGTGTCAGCCAGGGATCACAGTGGTTAGTGGTTACCTGGTCGAGGTCGTGCAGCGGCTGCCTGTCGCGCACCGGTCCGTCCGGGTCCATGCTGCGGCTCTGGCCGCGCGCCGTCCGCCCGTCGGCCGCCTGCAGCGCGTGCAGCGTGTTCTCCCAGGCCACGGCCGTGTTGCCGAAAAACTCCACCTTGTCCATGTACCCGCTGACGATGTCGTCGGCGGCGCAGTGTTCCAGCCAATCCACCACCAGCTGGGCCTGTCCAGCAGGGACCGGTCAGTGGACGGAGACTGAACAGCTGGGCCTGTCCAGCAGGGACCGGTCAGTGGACGGAGACTGAACAGCTGGGCCTGATCAGCAGGGACCAGTCAGTGGACGGAGACTGAACAGCTGGGCCTGTCCAGCAGACCGGTCAGTGGACGGAGACTGAACAGCTGGGCCTGATCAGCAGCGACCGGTCAGTGGACGGAGACTGAACAGCTGGGCCTGATCAGCAGACCGGTCAGTGAACGGAGACTGAACAGCTGGGCCTGTCCAGCAGACCGGTCAGTGGACGGAGACTGAACAGCTGGGCCTGTCCAGCAGACCGGTCAGTGGACGGAGACTGAACAGCTGGGCCTGATCAGCAGCGACCGGTCAGTGGACGGAGACTGAACAGCTGGGCCTGATCAGCAGACCGGTCAGTGAACGGAGACTGAACAGCTGGGCCTGATCAGCAGCGACCGGTCAGTGGACGGAGACTGAACAGCTGGGCCTGATCAGCAGCGACCGGTCAGTGGACGGAGACTGAACAGCTGGGCCTGATCAGCAGCGACCGGTCAGTGGACGGAGACTGAACAGCTGGGCCTGATCAGCAGCGACCGGTCAGTGGACGGAGACTGAACAGCTGGGCCTGATCAGCAGCGACCGGTCAGTGGACGGAGACTGAACAGCTGGGCCTGATCAGCAGACCGGTCAGTGAACGGAGACTGAACAGCTGGGCCTGATCAGCAGGGACCGGTCAGTGGACGGAGACTGAACAGCTGGGCCTGATCAGCAGGGACCGGTCAGTGGACGGAGACTGAACAGCTGGGCCTGATCAGCAGGGACCGGTCAGTGGACGGAGACTGAACAGCTGGGCCTGATCAGCAGGGACCGGTCAGTGAACGGAGACTGAACACAGGTCAGTTAGCGGAGACGGACGTGTCACGGTTGTCAGTGGTTACGGTACGGTGTACGTCAGTGAGTTCGGCGTAGACATACCTACTGGCTAAGTCAGTGGTAGGGTAGCTGCCTCACTGGGACCAGACCACTGGTGAGAGTGAAAAACTTCCCGCACCAACCCTCACGGCGCTGTTCCAGTAGAGATCTGTCCCCCCTCTCCCCCCTCTCAGACTCCCGTTTTCAATATCCCCCGTTCATTTCTTTTCACCGTCCCTGTGTCCGAGTACGCACCTGGCGGACGTCGGTCTGGCACTTGAACAGGTCCTCGGCCAGCCTCTGGTCGGAGCGCGGCCGGCCGACGCCCTCCAGCAGCAGGGCGCCGGGCTCCTCCGAGGTGACCAGCAGCCGGTCGCGGTACAGCGACACCAGCAGCCGCCACGTGTTCCGCTCCTTCGACAGCTGGCTGTGCAGCTGGCGGCGGACAGGGAACGGTCAGTGCAGCTGATCAGACGGGAGCGGCGGGAAAAAAGAGTCGGTGTAGCCGAGCTGATGAATATATACCCAGACATTTATTAACTGTATGGCTCTCATCATGCTGTCTAATGGCGGCAAGCGGACAAGTTTCTCACCTGTCGTGTGGCTGTGAGGTGAGTGGCGCCCGATCAGGTATGGGTTTCTCACCTGTCGTGTTGCGGTGAGGTGGGTGGCGCCCCGCTGGGCGGGCACCCTCCTGACCAGCTGCGCCAGCCGCTCGACCTGCTGCTCGGTCAGCTGCTGGTAGTCGGCCAGCAGGTCCAGCAGCTGGTGCTCGGACGGACGCTGCCGGTAGGCCGACAGAAACTCCTCCGAGAGGCCCGACACCGCTGGGGACGGGGGCGGGCGCACCACGGTCAGCGGACACCGACGATCTGCCGCCGGACGCGGCTGGTCTCTGCCTGGATGAGCCGGAATCGCCGCCGACACCGTATAGTGCGTCAGCAGTAAGTACAGAGCACACAGGGGCAGTCATCGGTCCAGACCAGATAGACCGTGCTGAGCTCCGTTCACTCCTGTTCACACACACGGACACACACGCTAAGACAGTCTTCCCAAGTACGAACACCAGCTACAGAGTCTCTGTGACACGCCGTGCTCCTGACACACATAATTCCGCACCGCAGCGCCTGACACTAAGGGAGGTTCCTCTCAGGCGCCGGCTGGACGGCTCGGCTGTCGGACGCACCTTTATCGCCCGGGTCCTCCTCGGTGAGCATGGTGAGCTCGGGCTCCTCCAATATGGACTCCTCCAGAGCGGTCATCTCACCGGGTAAAATACCTGGGGGGAGGGGCAGGGCCGGCGACATTGTGTCAGAGGGCCAACACCACCAGCAACAACAGTGGACGCAGCACATTGGTCGCAAAACTTCGATTGTTTGAATAACGTCACCCGGAGCTAACTAGCATACAACCCTTAATGTTCGATTTCCCAAATATTTTGGAAAAATACATGCAGACTTCTAACGAAAATACTTTTTTCAAAAATGTTTTTTTATCAAATGCTGCGTAAATATGCCAAGCAAATAACGCCTGCCGTGAAGTCTAATCGGGCTGCCCGTCCGCAGGTAGCGCAGTAGAGTTCAAATGACGATCGGTGTGAATGGTAGAGCGGCGATAGACGCGCCCGGCGCCGGGCGGCTGCGCTGATCAGTCACTCACTGCGTCTGCCGCCGACCATTGTGTAGCTGGTGAGGTCCATGGTGAGGTCATCCAGCCGCCCGCTGCGCCGCGACAACACTGAAACGGCCGTGGATTCGTCAGACACAACACACTCGTCGGAAAACAAACTGCGACAGCCAGCACTGCAACGGGAACAGCCCTGTCTAGCACAACACAATTTATCAGACAACAGACTGGCGGAATGTCAGAGGACAAACTAAGACAGAACATCACACAACAGAATGACGGTACCCACAGTGAGCCATGTGGTGCGTGCAGGGGAGGCCGGCCACTCACCGGAGCGTCGGTCCGGCTGCCGGGGCCGGCCCTGCAGGGAACCGGACGGGCTCTGCAGGGCATCGTCCAGCCGCTGCAGCGAACGCTCAAAGATGTCCGAGTGACGGCTCTGCTGCCGCCGAGGCTGAGGGGTGTCCATGACTGTCCGGGAGAAATGATTAATAAACACTCACAAGAACTCTGCTGCTAGATTGACCAGCGTGCCGACCAAATTCGGTGACATGATTTTCACAAAAAATCTGCCGTCGCCCTGCGAGTAAAATTCAGCTGCCACCTGCCACCATGCACTGAATTTGGCGCATGCAAAGTTATGCCGGACGTGCGCCAAAATTTTTGGTGCAATCCTGCCACTATGCCAGACATATTCGGCATAACATGTATTTTTCCCAGTCTGGCATGAAGCATCTGATATAATGCTATCAGTATCATGTCACTGCGGCCCGCGTCTTCGTCAGAAGTACAGGGACAATTGAAAAAACAAAAACAATTGACAGAATTCCTTGCTAATGTAGCTTAAGCTTCAACGTCATCAATTCACCCATGAGTCATTTTTTTAATTGTGCTCAAATAAGCACCTAAAAACTAATAAGCACAGCACTGAGCACTGACCGCACTGACATGGCAGGAAACCAGGAGCTTCTCAACCTGTTTTGTTTAAAGCAAGGAACTGGTCTTCAGAATGTGTGATGGGTAATACTTTCATAAAATGTAAAATACTCACATGTAATCAACAGTAATACAAAATTTCAAACTAAACCGGGTGTTTGGCATCAAGAGATCCTTGGGTACCCATACCCACCCATACCCAAGTGTTATTTGTGTTCAACTACCTGGGACAAGTGATAAGTTGCCTAGCAATTTGAAAACTTATTTCGTTCATTTGCTTTTTACAGGAGAAAAATTCAAATAAGCTAAAAATTGCGTGTACAATACACTTCAGAAAAATATGTTTTCTTTAAAAAATATCTTCATTTTTCTTTGTGAACGAAATAATTATGAATTTAATTAAAGAGCAGCATAGGCAAAAACTTTCTGAACAAAAGTTTATGCCTTTGCTACGCAATAAATGTAAAAAATGCGTCCTTTCAAATTGTGTTCAGTTTAGAAACAATACTGATGCTAGCGCTTTTAGAATGAAATTTCGACGAATCAAAAAAGAGAACTTGCCCTAGCTAGCTTTATGATCCCAAACGAGCTATTGTGATGTATTAAACAGAACATATTTAAGGGTTCAAGATTCATTGGATGTGGGATCCGCGTAGGATCCCTCAGGATCCTATGATACGATCGAGATTGACGTTGTGAAGAGTGTACGTAATTTTTTGCTTGCGTATAACTTAACTCAACTGTCAAGTAAGTTGAAGTGGACATGATGATTTGGGATCTTTTGTTTATTTATTGTCATGCCCTGCTATTTGACGTGCTTGGTTCTGGCCTCTGGGGAACGAATATGAGGAAATAAATATTTGATCTGCTTCTCATTCTGGATCCTTAAGAATCATAGCTTGAGACATGTGCTCGGCAGGTTTTATGCTGCTGCTCACGTTATAAACAAACGTCATGGTCGTCAGCTACTGGTGGATCCAAGGGAGGTTGCTGGTATATTTAGGCCCCTTGCACTTTGCAGGGCGGTGTTTCATGGGACGCTGCTACCACGCTGCTATCAAATTGCGCGAGCTGACGTCACACTTGCGGTAGTGTTGGAGCAATGGGCCTGTTGATGTTTCCATGGAAACCCAATTTGACACGTGTAAAAGCAGCTTGCTGCTATCACCGGAGAAACAGGGCCCAGTGCTCACAGTTAATGGAATTTCAGTTTTTTTCTGGCATAGAAAGAAGCTTTTTTGCATTTTTGCATTGCTTCATAGGAGACATTTGTATGTGAAATCCTGGGATTTTTTAATCAAGCTTGGGGAGTGGTGCTGTTTCCTATTCGACCACAGACTCTAGAATCTTTCCTGGATCGACCAGTGGTCCCAGGACAGAAAAGCCGAGGGGGAAGGGAACCCACTCTATAAGTGTGAGTGTTTATAAATCATTTCTCAGTGGAAATATTATGTTTATGTTTACTAAATGTATGATGATAAATAACCCTGAAGCTGCCCTGGAATATGTACAGTTTTTTAGCAGTAGGTAGTGCCATTGCTTGATATTTTCCAGGTTCTCTTATTAAAAGAGTGTTGGTTGGATTTCCTCGACACTTACAGGGAGAATCAGTTGATACCTAATGGCTGCATCCGATCTATGGAGTGTGGCGTGTTCTCTGCGCGTGCCACCGCTGCACCTGCCCGAGGACCGCCCATACACTGCGTCCGACTTCAGCAGGGACCGGGCAGCCAGCGCGGCCAGCCTCCGGCGGCTGGCGGCGCAGCTGCGGCTCCCGCCGGCCGCGCCGTCGCCGCCGGCCGTGCTGGCCGAGACGCTGCTGGTGGTGGCCGAACGCCGGCGACCCGAGCTGCCCTGGAGCTCGCCCGAGGAGGCGGCGGCGGCGGCCGAGCTGAGCGCCGCGCTGCTGGCCGCCGACTCGCCGGCCGAGCTGCTGGCGGCGCCGGCCGGTGAGCTGGCCGTGCGCCGGCTGGCCGAGCAGCTGACGCCGGCCGAGTGGCGCCGCCGGCCGGCCGCCGCCGCCTGCCTGCCGTGGCTGCTGGAGCTGCTGGACGGGCCGGCGGCGGCGGCGCGGCTGGCCGCCCTGCTGCCGCCCGTTCTGTTGCTCGCCGACGACTGGGAGGCGCGCCACCAGCGGCTGGCCGCCGGCTGCCTGCGCCGGCTGCTGGAGCTGGTGCCGCGCGCCACGCTGCGCCAGTACGGCCGCGCCGAGGTGATGTGCGCCGCGCTGGAGCGGCTCTGCGCCGGCCGGCAGCCGCAGGTGGCCGCCGAGGCGTACCCGGCGCTGCTGCTGGCGCTCACGGCCGCCCAGGAGCCGGGCGGGGACGACACGCCGCTGGTGGGCGCTGCCCGCCTCCACCGGCTCACCAAACAGCTGCTGTACTCGCTGTCGACCGAGGGTCAGCCGGCGCTGCGGCGACTGCTGCTGGCCCAGCTGGAGCCGCTGCTGGCCCGGCTCGGGCTGGAGGCCGTGGTGTGGCTCAGACTCGGCCTGGAGGTGCTCACCTCCCTGGTGGAGTCGTCTGTGGGCGGCGACTGGACGCTGCTGGAGGGTGTGCTGCGCGCCGTCCGCCGGCTGGCCGCCGACGCGCGGCCCCGGCTGGCCGCCCACCAGCCGGCGCTGGCCTTCCTTCTCTGCCGAGTGGCTTACGACCTGGCGGCGCCGGATGACGAGTCGCCGCCGGCGCCGCTGCGGGCCCTCCTGGTCTCTGTGATGGCGGAGTGCCGCGCGGCGCCCGGCTGCGACGGCCTTCCGCGGCTCTGTGACGGTCTGACGGCCGCCGAACACCAGCTGCCGGAGGAATTCGCGGCGATACTGGGAGACGCCTGGGGTACCGACCGGGCCGCCGACCAGGCCAGGTGCGGCACGACGCAACGCCGGTCGGTTTTTACCGAGCCCGAGTGACGTGTTAAGATAGTTTTGAGTGATGTGACTTTTGTCAGTTGCGTCAAAATTCCCTGAAATATGTTGTTACTTGAATAAGGCGTAATAAACTATTCACGAAACTCAACATTGTTTCATTCGAAAATCGGTACGAATTTATCACTTAAATGAGAACTATGCTTATTTAGATTCATCGTTTTGCTTCACATACGAACGAGTGTTCCATGGCCCCACCTCTGACACTAACCGGTGTCCCGTTCTATCCGTTCCAGTCCGCAGTCAGCGGAATCCAGTGACGGCAAACTGTCGGCGCCCACACCAGATGAGGATGGAGGAGCTCAGTCCGACCGCTGAGCGGCTGGTGTCTGAGTTTGTGCGCACCACGCGCCGCCAGGGCGCCGTGCCCAGCCGCCAGGTGGCCGACCGCACCCTGGAGCTGCTGCGACAGCTGGTCTCCGAGCCCGGCTGGCGGCAGACGGCGCAGCTGGTGGGGCAGCTGCGCGCCGCCGGACGGCAGCTGGCCGCCGAGCTGCCCACTCAGCCGGCCGTCGGCACGCTGGTCTGTCGGCTGCTGAAAATGGCGCGGGAGGAGCACGGCGCGCACGACGAGGTGCACGAGGCGCGTCCGCACGGCGCGCCGCCCAGCCAGGTGGACTCGCTGCACCGGCGTCTGACGGCCGGCCGGGGCGCGGCGCCGGCCGCCGACCTCAGCTCCGAGCTGACCGGACTGCGCGCCAACCTGCTGGCCGGCCTGGACGAGCTGCAGACCGAGCTGGACGCCAGCGCCGACAACATCGCGCGCGAGGCGCTCAGCCACATTCACGCCGACGACGTGGTGCTGACCGCCGGCCGGTCGGCCACCGTGCTGGCCTTCCTGCGGCGCGCCGCGCGCGAGCGCGCCTTCCACGTGCTGGTGGTGGAGGGCGCGCCGTTCGGCGGCGGCCACCGCGCGGCCGCCGAGCTGGCCGCCCTGCCGCGGCGCGTGCACGTCACCGTGATCGCCGAGTCGGCGCTGTTCGCCATGATGGCGCGCGTCAACAAGGTGATTTTGGGCGTGCACACGGTGCTGGCCGACGGCGGCCTGCGCGCGCCGGTGGGCACCCAGGCGCTGGCGCTGGCCGCCCGGTTCCACTCGGTTCCGGTGATTGTGTGCGCGCCCTCGTACAAGCTGTCGCCGCAGTTCCACCGCGGCGACCAGCAGGAGGGCTTCCTGGAGTCGGTGTCGCCGGAGTCGGTGCTGCCGTACGCGGACGGCGCGCTGGTGGGCCGCGCGCGCCTCACCTGCCCCCTGTTCGACTACGTGCCGCCAGAGCTGGTCACCCTGTTTGTGACACACACCGGCGGCACCTCGCCCTGGTACGTGTACCGGCTGCTCAACGAGTACTACGACCAGCAGGACCACGAGATCGTGCAGGTCTGAGACCAGCAGGACCACGAGATCGTGCAGGTGTGAGACCAGCCGGACAGCGAGGGCGTGCAGGGACGGGGTGACGGTGCGGTTCTGAAGCCAGCATTTCGGCGAGATCGTGCAGGTCGGAGATAACCACGTCGTGCAGGACAGGGACATCGCGCAGGTCTGAGACCAGCCAGTTTCAACGAGATCGTACGGGTGCAAAACCGGGATCGGGCAGGTCGGAGACTGGCAGGTCATCTTGATCGATGTGGTCGGAGTTTGACAAAGCCTGGAGACCGTGCGAGTGCGATTGGCCGGCCCGTCGGTGGTGGTGACGGGTGGATAGTCACTGTGTCAAGGAGATTTACGTGCCTAACATAGCCAGCTATTGACAGGTTCCATCTGATTTGGTGTCGTGATCATCTGTCGGGGACAGATGTGTGTCGCAGGCGTTTCCGGCGCTGGCCGGCTAAACTGGTGCAGGGTGGGTCTGTGGGTGTTGGCACATTGCCAGTCCAGCGCTGCACGCTGTCCGGCTCTGGATGTGTCGCCCGACTGGGCAGAGTTCGCGCTGTGCCTGCACGGCGGCAGATGGGTGGGCGATATCACACCGGTGACTGGTGACACAGCTCTGGTGCAAGTAAGCTGGCAGATGATTGCACAGTTTCAAGGAACTGTAAGTTTGTTACGTTTTCCTCGGTGTTTTGTAAAGGGCTCCAAATTTAAGATCTTCCGTGCTGTGAACCAACAATTTCGTGCTACTCTTGTTCATGTAGATAAAGCGGTTACCAGCATGATAAACGGACGCTAATTGCCCGACTTTTTGTGTTTTGGCTGGCTATATCTTGAATCGGTCGCAACGCCATGCAGAATATCCCATATGGGTAAATGGCCCGGGCCGTCATCTGCCAGTGCAGTGCCATATCTGGCAGCTGGGGCGCACCTGCCCGTTATCCATTTGCTTGCGCTATCGTTTAGATACTTTTGCGCCTATTTTGATTTTTTAGAATTTCACCATAGGGTGATCATAGGCGCAGCGGTTTGGGCGCAGCCTAGGAAGACGACTGCGAGATCGGTTGCAGTGTCAATATACCCTGGGTTGCAGTATTTTGATGACGTACGTCATTAAATTGGGCCTGTGACGTCATAGTCCCAAGTTCAGCTACTCCCCTTCGAAAATTAGCAGATATAAAAAAGATGATCGTCGCACTTGCGCCAAATATCCCGCTTTTGTGTTTGTATTGTATTTGTGTGAGGAGGTCAAGGGACAACTAGGGACTTTTTTGGCATTTTTAAGCTTTTAGCGTAAGCTGTTTATTGATATTTTTTATTTTCATTTCGTTCATGAGTTAAGTGGTTTTTCTTTGTCATTCTACCACGTCATACCATCGCTGTAATTTCCCAACTTGATTTCGATCTCCCATCACCATGGCATGCCTGGCTATCTTGATCTGTAAGAATCTTGGGCATGCCAATGCTGAGTAGTGTGGTAATCTGGAGACTGGAGTGTATTTATTCATTAGTATTTCGAAGTGTATTGGTATTTAATATTATGAATTTGTCTTTCTGTGTCCCAGTGGATAAGGCATGTATCTTGAAGCTCAGCCATAGACCGCAGAATGGGGCCGGTAACGGGGCACTGTACCCCTTTTGATTTTGGCATTTTAACATAAACCCTATTGGCATTTCATGGAAAGAATGGGGCCAAGAGTTGGCAGTGCCTCCCTTGATTGAAGGTGTTCTGCTGCCACTGAGCTCAGTGGTGGCAAGTAGGTATGTTGATGTGGGTGTGAAGCTCTGCATCATTTGATCTGTATTTGTGTATTCAGCCAGTGGGTAGTGGGCACCTGGGCCCCCGGCCCAATCATACCAAATGCCTTAAATGCGCATTCACAGCATTTGATGACATTTAGAACTATCCAACATTCATTTATGCATTCGTTCGGGCAACATTCATAATCATTCAATTTCACACTATCAAAATCATAGAACAAGATTAGCTGGATGTAAATAAAGAGGATATTTTTTTATATCAGTGCCGTTAACTCCTGCCAGTGCTGCCAAATCCTATTATCAGCATTGGTAACTGGGCCCTGGTGAGATAGGTCTATGTAAGACCTGGGTGGACTATGCTGCCATCTGCCTGCAATACACTAAACTTTTGATTTAAAGTACCTACCTATCACAGTTGCTTTGTGTGGCACCCTGGCCCCTGGGCCCTACGCCACCCATTCTTCTTTTTGGACTAGTTTCTAAATATGAGAAAGTTCATGTATGTACTCTGGTACCTATATGGTAACCATTCTATGTTTTGTAATGTTCAGGATAAAGATGTGGATTCTGAAAGCATCTCATTCAAACTGATGATGATCTCATTTTTGTTTTTTTGCAGATTCTGGTGAGGTTCAGTGATTTGGACAGACATTCTGATTAAGTCAATTCATGACATCAGAGAGAAGACACCTGCTTAGGATGAACTCTGCCTCCAACAGTGGTTTCAAACACTCTTATTGTTTTATCAGTTCCACTAGGTGATGAAAACTGTGCTATGAACTAGCAGCACAAATAAAACAAAAACAACATTAGAGGGGCTTGTCCAGTGTCACCTCACCCTGAACAAACACACCAAAGCCAGTGATGGAGGACGCTGTGGAGTCAGAGGTGCTGTGCAGCTTCTTTGCCAGCCACGGCCAGCTGCTGGCCGGGATCGCGTGGGGCGCGCTGGGCCGCGCTGAGACGCTGCTGGAGAGCGTGCTGCTGCTGCTGCAGCTCTGCCTGCTGCGCCCAGAGATGGTCGGCGTGGCCGTGGCCATCGGCTTCCTCACGCTGCTCATCAACGACCGCTCGTTCGCGGCGCTGGTGAGCATCTGGCGCGCGGTGGCGGCGCGCGTGCCGCTGCCGGGCGCGCGCCGCGTCACAGACATGGCGGCCGCGCTGTGCGGTGAGACGCCGCCGGCCGAGTGGCGCGGACGGCGCGCCACCGCCTTCGCCATCCAGGGCCTGCGCGCCAAGATGGAGGACCGGTTCGCGGCCGAGGAGGAGATGGCGCTGGGCCCGTCGGGCCGCGCCGTGTCCGTGTACGCCGTGTATGACGGACACGGCGGAGACGTGAGTTACCGGGGATCGCAGGGGACGATAACCCCCACAGCACCCCTCACCTATCTCCCGTAGCTTACCGACGGTGGCTCTTACCATGTTCCCGTTCTCTGTGATATTTTATTTATGTTGTGAGAATGCTCGAATCATTTGTTTCTTATTCCTTGCCTTGTGCTGATGCTAGTGTGCTCCAGTTCATCTACTGCTCAGAATATTGTTGTACGATTTTTTTTTAATGAATGTCTAACCTTTTCCTGTGATGTTTTTACCTCATGGATGATGGGCACTGACAGCAGCTGATGTTTGCTGTTGCAGTTTGCTGCCGAGTACACTAAGGACCACCTGATCACGGCGCTCAAGGTCAAACTGCTGGAGCTGCACGCGCAGCGCGCTCCCGCGGCCGAGCCGTCGGAGCCCGCCGAGCCGGCCGGCCCGTCCGGCCTGCTGGCGGCGCCGGCCCCGCTGCACCCGGTGGCCTCGGCGCCAGGTGACCTCAGCGGCGAGCCTCCGAGCCCGGACGGGCCGCCGCCGCCGCCGCTCATCACGGTGGAGCCGCCGGCGGAGTCGTCTGAGCGGCCGAGCGCGGCGCCGGCGCGCTGCCACGAGGCGTACCAGCGGCCGCGCGCGCCGCGCCGCGCCGAGTCAGCGCGCGGCGGCCTGCAGGGCGACATGCTGGTCAACTTCCTGGGCGAGATCAACTACACGCGAGTGCTGCAGGAGGTGTTCAGTGAGGTGGACGACCGACTGCTGGACGCCGCGCGGCGCGAGGCCAACATCGCCGGTCAGTGGGCACTGGGGAGGGCACGCGACTGCAGAGCAAGGGTAACCCAGTCCTTGCCTCGTTCATGCTACTATTTTCCATCAATCAGAGGCTGCATGGGCTGTTGCGATGCTGTATTTTACATTCACACAATGTTCCGTCAGGTACCACGGCGGTGGTGGCGCTCGTGGACGGCGACCAGGTGGTGGTGGCCAGCTGCGGCGACTCACGAGCCGTGCTCTGTGACGCGCGCGGCAACGCCGTGCCGCTCACCACCGACCATAAGCCCGACCAGGTACCTATATTGTAACCATTGAGCGACAATCTACCGAGTACCGACTGAATCGGCCATGGTGGGCCTGTGTGAGGGGACAGGGGCCTCTGCGGCCCAACTCGGCCCGGGGCTGTGGCTATTGGCTAGTCCCTGCATTGTGCAGCAGTGGACAGGGATTTAAGCTGCGGAGTCACCATGACATGTTCACTTTTGGTGTCCGATAATCCTGTGCTTTTCTGCTTTGTTGTAACGTTTACCATCTCATGGCCACGTTCCTCTCGACACAATGTCCCTTGACGTGTCTCTCAGGTGCATCTTGCTGTACCTCGCTGCAATATCTCCTGGCAGGATGTCGTCGTCCTGCGATGTCTCATTTCGTGTGTCTTTCATGACATGTCTCAGCTCCAGCAGCTATCCTGCCATGTCTGGTGTTCCTGTCTTGGCTCCTCTCCTCTCTTATCATTACTCTCGGTCTCGACCTGTCATGTCTCCCGTTCTGTATCCCCTCAGTCATGTCGCCTCTGACGTCCAGCGACCAGCTCCCTTATCTCCCCTGACATGTCTCCTTACGGTATCTCTCCTGACATATCTTCCGTTGCGTATCTCCCCTACTATCTCTCTTATGACGTTCCTCTCTTATCTTTCGCTGGCGTATCTCCGCTGCCCTGTCTCTGACGTCACCCTGCGATATCTCTCGCTGACGTATCTCCCTGCCTCTCACCAGCTGGCAGAGAAGAAGCGGATCACGGAGGCGGGCGGTTTCGTGACGTTTAACGGCGTGTGGCGCGTGAACGGAATCCTGGCGACGAGCCGGGCGCTGGGCGACCTGCCGTTCAAGGAGCGCCGTCTGCTGACCTGCCGGCCCGACGTGAGCACGGTCAGCGTGCGCCACCACGCGGCGCCGTTCCTGCTGCTGGCCTCGGACGGACTCTGGGACGCCGCCACCGGCCAGCAGGCCGTCCAGCACATCCGCGACCGGCTGCACGAGCCGGACCTGGGCGCGCGCAGCCTGGCGCTGCTGGCCTACCAGCGCGGCTCGCTGGATAACATCACCGTGATGGTGGTGGACCTGCGGCCCGGCCAGCTGGGCCGCAGCGGCAGCTTCCGCCGCCAGCCGGCCAGCTAGGCGGCCCGTCCGCAGCTCTCACCGCCCGGCGGGAGGGCGGTATCTAGTCAGTCAGTCGCCTGTGTTAGCGGCGGAGGCGGCCGTGTGAGGGCGGGCGGGGAGGCTCCGCCGGCCGTGCTGTGGGTCTGTTGTTGACCGGCCGGGAAGGACAGAGGGCAGTCGACTCCTCCACTGCGCACGCCCTGCACAGTTGCAGCGAGGCGTGCGCTGCGCCTGGCGCGCTACGAACGTTAGCGTGTGACATGTGACTGAAGGCTGACTCTCTGCGCACTGACAGTTCTGCTTATGTTTACGCGTATGACGTATGACTAAAGGCTGGCGTCTCTGCGCACTGGCAGCTCTGCTATGTTTATGCAATCACGCTGTGTTTACCCGATACATTCGGGACTCCCTACCCCAGGCTTTATGTTTATTATGGTCCTTTTACCCACAGTTGATGATGTGTTCCCGGTAGATTACCAGTGATTGTTTCGTTGATTTCCGGTAGCTTTCAGTACCGTTTCCCTCCCGCCGCTCCAGCGGTCGCTGATGATGTTCGTCCCGCTAGACGCGCGCTATTTCCTGCTGGTGCCGCCATCCGCACACAGAATCACTGCGATATGACTGCAACAAAGGCCGACTGCTGTTGGCGCCCGTTGTTACGCCTGTACGCCGACACAGATTTATGAGCTTGTTCGGATTGTTATGTTTGTTGTATTTATCAGATGAATGAATATAGATAAATACAAAATTGTGTAAAAACATCAGCGTTGGCGAGTGTGGGCTGAAACAGGACTACTGACGGCCCCAATGTCGGTTACGTCGGGAAAAACCAAACACATGCACACCACGCTCCAGCAAAACGAACTTTCAGTGAATCCGGAACCCTGTACCTAAAAACTTGGGCAGACTAAGACTAGGGCAGTAACTGGGGCTATTCACAGTACCAACAGTGCCATAAGTACGCAGCCTTCACGGGAAGGACGCGCGAGACTGCCCAGGTCCGTGCATGTCGCGTGTAACACAAACAAACACATGGACATACGGCGTCAGGCGGCCCACAGTGACAGCTGTCGCAGCTCACACAAAGCCAGCTACAACACGAGAGACTGGTGGTGATCAGGGCTCCGTAGCGACTAGGCAATACGTCCAGGGCAGGCCGGCTTGCTGAGTGATCGGTGCAGGACAGCCGATTAGACGGCAGTCTCCGGCCAGATGACTCGACCTAGTTCACTAGTGGTCACCAGCGGTGAACACTCCAACATTCTGGACCAGAGGCCTGCTGCAGCCGCGGCTCACGGCTCGAACAGCTGGCTGAGCAGCAGGTCCAGGTCGGCTGGCTCCTCTAGTTCCGGTGTCGGTGACGGCCCGAGTCCCGGCGAGCCGCTCTGCTGCCGTGGGGGCTCCGCCGCGCGGTGTCCCTGCCCGTGCAGGCTCTCAGGGTCCGGTGAACCAGCCGCGGCCGGCGGCGGCGAGTGCAGCGGGATGTTGGCCAGCTCTCGCGCCACGCTCTCGATGGCTCTGTGTAGTGGGGAGAGCGGAGACGGGCGCCGCTCCGGCACCGGGAACTCGAACAGCTGGCCCAGGTCCAGGTCCAGGTCCGGCGCGGATCCCAGATCCAGATCCGGCGCGGATCCCAGATCCAGGTCCGGCGCGGATCCCAGGCCCAACTCCGATACGGGTCCGATCTGCATCTCAGCGGCGGGTTCCAACTGCATCTCCGCCGGCACTTTGGGAGCCAGCACTGCAGGATGGTTGGGCACATCAACCGACATACCCTCTGGAACGGCGTCATTGCCACGCTGCGTATCGCCCATTTCGGCAGTGACCGTGCTGCCCAGGCCAGCAGCAGCTCCGCCGCCCAGGCAGCCGGCAGACGTAGCGCCGTCCGCCCCAGCTCCGTCCCTGCTGTAGGGTGCGGTGTGGACTGGGCTCCCCTGACAGACAGCTGCCCCGCCGTCCGGGCCGGTGACAGGCGCCGTCTGCCACCCGCCCGGTCCCCGGCTCAGAGCTGGCAGTGCTCCGAGCTCGGCGCCGCTCTGCCGCGCCTCCGGTCTGTCCGGCCCGGCGGCCGGCGGCCGGCCGCTGCTGCGCTCCTGCCGCGCGCGCAGTTTATGGACCAGGCGCCGCAGCAGCACCCGCGATACCTTGGGGCGGTACGGCAGCTGAGCGCCTACCGTGTCTGGCAGCTGTGCGGAGACCACGGCCGGCAGCTGCCCGTTGACAGCACCGGGCAGCTGAGCACCGACACCGCCGGGCAGTTGAGCGCCGGCCGCGTCTGGTAACGGACTGCTCATTGTGTCCGACAATGGGCTGTTGATTGTGTCCGACAAAGGGCTGTTGATTGTGTCAGGCACCTGACTGTCCATTGTGCCTGCCCGCTGATGGTTCACTACATCCGGTATCTGGCTGTTCACTGCGTCTGGCAGATGTCTGCCGACTCTGTCCGGCACTGACGGCTGGGTGCCACTGGACGAGACAGCAGTGAGCCCCGCGCTGCCGGCGGGGGAGCCTGCTATAGGTGCTGACACCGGTTCCACGCCGTCTCCCGATGGACCGGCGATGGCGAGGGGACTCGATGGGCCGGCGGCCGGCGGGGGCTGCTGACCGGAGTCCGACGGACCGGCGCCGTCCCGAACCGGCTCACCCTGGGTGCACTTGTGAGCGCGAAGACTCACCTGAAAGGGCAACAGAATTCAGACGCGCCATTCAGAACGACAAACAAAGGCTAATGCACGCTGTAATAACGCACTTTGGTACAGTAAACTGGGCGTGAATGCAAATGATTTATTCAGTTATTCAGTTCAATCAGTGACAGCTATAAATCGACCGATTTGCAGAACAAATTAACCTAACAAAACACACTTATTTGGCCCGATGATGCACGAAGGTGTGCGTTTTTTATATCAAGCAAACCGAAACGAAAGTTTTAAAACAAAACCATCGACTGACGAATATCAAGGCATTAATTTACTGCTGCTAATGGTTACCTTTCGTCGAATGGGGAGACGTTTCTGTACGCACCTGTACCGCTCCCGGTCGCTCAGCCTCCACACGCGTTCAGCTGCGGTTAAAGGTGGGGAGTGGTTAGCACAAACAAACGGTAACACACACGAATAGACGGGTCCGCTAGGCTGAAACTCCATGCTGTTAGAATTAACGTCAAATCATGACAAAGAAGAGTTGCTGGTAAAGTAGCACTGAAATCCGTTAGATTTAGATGAAGTGAAGTGGTCAGTTACAATGGAAGGCTCAAAATAGGAGTTACACCAGTTGACGATTCACATAACGCAAATTAAATACAGGAAAAAAAATTATCAACAGAAGACAAATCGGCATAAGTATAGAATACCGATAATCCCTACAATGGGAAGAACGAAAAACATTAGAGTTAGGGGAGAAACGACAAAATGATGTTTCAACACACAGCATGCTCTGGGTACGCTGCGACTGAAGGGAACGCACACGGCTGTGCGCTGGGGAAGTGTACGCCACTACTGGGCCAGCTGAAGATACTCTGCCAGCCAGGGCTGTACTCTGCTGCTAACAGGGTCAGGTCTGAGCCATACCTACGACTAATACCGAGCTAACGACAAAGCCTGCATATCTATCTGTTCCCATTGATCGGTGTTTAGTGAAATCCAACGGTCCACTGTCCTGGTCTCCGCAGGGACCAGTATAACACTGTCTCCCGCACACAGCTACGGTGGCAGGTGGTGGAAAGCCGCTCCGCAGCCCGGAGAACATCTCTGGATCTGGGTGGGCCCCCGGACGTGTGCTGCCCGTCCACCCCTCACCTTGTATCTGAACCCGCTGTGGCACAGCTCGCAGGTGTAGGGCAGCGCGCCCGTGTGGATCCGGCGGTGCACCACGTACGTTATGCGCTGACGGAACGACTTCCCTAGGGAGGGGTGCGGGCAGCATCGTCAGTTAGGAAACATCAACATGCCAGGGACATGCGCAAAGACGCACATGTCGGTCAACGCTCAAAACTCGGATAAAATACACACAGTCTGTAACAAACAGCACTTGTACAATTAGACTGGACACAAGAAAAAACACAAAATAACACCGGTTGTGATCCATCTAGGGACCGGATCATATAAATTGTACAACTTGAGTGAAGCCAAACAATTAACCATATATTCACGTACAGTTGCGGAAGACCACGATCCCAGAGCCCGCCCCTGAGGCGGTTCGGTTTCCGCTCAGCCGACTCGCCGTTCGGTGCCCCCCGCCCTCCCGCCCCCCTCTGAGACTCACCACAGGTCTCGCACGTCCACGGCTTCTCCCCGGAGTGGATCCGCATGTGGTTCTGCAGCGTGGCCGACTCGCGGAAGGCGCGGCCGCACTGGGGGCACGTGTAGGGCCGCACGGCCGTGTGGTACTGCTGGTGCTTGTGGTAGGACTGCTGCAGCGAGAAGGCCCGGCCGCACACCTCACACACGTACGGCGTCTCACCTGCCACCGGGAGCGGGGGGAGCGGTCAGGTAACCAGCTGACCAGGCTATTAGCAGGAGCACGGAGCAAACACACGGCGAGAAAAGCGACCTAAAATGTGGACTTTCCTGTGTTAAAAATGTCAAATAGCGAGCCAATGTACGCGCTCGATAAACATTGCGCAATCATAACGAAATTGGCACGAATATTATCCGACCCCTGATAAGGTTTGTAATAACTCATGCTACGCCCACAAAAGTCACTCGACCGATATGCTAAGTCTTACCGGTGTGGAGTTTCATATGCTTCTTGAGAAACTGCGCGGTAGTGAACGTCTTCTTGCAGGTGGGACACTCGTGTGCCGAGCTCTCCTTCGTTTTGTCGTCAGTGGATGGAGCATGATCCTGCAGCAGTGAAAAACGATAAGTCAAGGCTCAATTAGCACCCGAAGATACGACTGCGAAGTCTCCGAATTGCAAAGAATAACGATATTTTATGGTAAATTGGCGTGCAATAATTTCAGCTAAATTACTACAATACCTACAGCTAAAGACAGCTTTAGGTGAGTATCGACTTAACAATTTCCTACTTATGCTACAACTTCATGGCGATATCGTGGCAGAAAACCGGCCAGTGGCGGCGTCCTTACCGTGCCGGTGAGTCCGTGCGCGGCCGCCAGGTGTCTCTGCAGGCGGCGGCCGCTGGTGAAGCGGCGCTGACACACGGCGCACTGCTCGCACGCGCCGTCACCGTGCGCCAGGCGCCGGTGCGCCGCCAGGCCGGGCCGCAGCCGGAACACCCGGCCGCAGTCCTGGCAGGCGTGCGAGGCCTGCAGCAGCCGCCGCAGCCGGCGACTGCCGTCCCCGCGGCGAGCCAGCTGCAGCGCCGGCGGCGACACGGCGCCGCTGGTTCCGGCGGCACCAGGGGACAGGAGACCACTGGTACCGGCGGCACCCGGAGACAGGAGGCCACTGGTACCGGCGGCACCAGGGGACAGGAGGCCTCTGGTACCGGTACCAGGGGACAGGAGACCTCTGGTACCGGCGGCACCAGGGGACAGGAGACCCCTGGTACCGGTACCAGGGGACAGGAGACCTCTGGTACCGGCACCAGGGGACAGGAGACCACCGGCGGCGGCAGTCGGGGGCGGCACGGGTCTGCTGGTGGTGCAGCTCAGAGTGAGATGGAGCCCGCTGGTGACGGTGGTCAGCCGTGAGGATGCTGAAGGTCCGGTGGGGACAGTGAATGGCTGCGGAGGCCCACCGGTATCGTTCATCAGAGCTATGAGTCCGACGGCAGCTGTGATCGGTGGCTGCAGCGGTCCGACGGCAGCTGAGATCGGTGGCTGCAGCGGTCCGACGGCAGCTGTGATCGGTGGCTGCAGCGGTCCGACGGCAGCTGTGATCGGTGGCTGCAGTGACCCGACAGTAGCTGAGATCTGTGACTGCAGCGGTCCGACGGTAGCTGTGGTTGGTGGCTGCAGCGGTCCGACGGCAGCTGTGGTCGGTGGCGGCGGAAGTAAGCTAGTGACGGCGCCGAGTGTCGGACCCAGGCTGCTCCGATCGGCCACGGTGCCCTGCAGACGGCTGGAAGAGCCTGCCGCCTGCGGTGGGCGGCCGGCCGTCACTGACACCGCACCCCTCGGCAGGCCCCCACGCGGATCCGTCGGTACTAGCGACGGAGCCGACCTCAGCGGGCCGCCGGCCGGTGAGCCCTCAGCGGCCGGTTCGGTCTCCGAAGCGTGCTTGGCGCGCATGTGACTGGTGCGGCCGCGGGCCGTTTTGAAGGTTCGGGAGCAGTGCGGACAGGAGAGGGCGGCGGACGGGCTGACAGGCGCCGAGCTCCGGTCCGCGGCAGGCCGGGGAGCGGTATGTAGTGCCGGGGACAGATGCCTGGCCAGGTGCTGCAGGTAGGACGGCAGGTCGGCCAGCTGAGTGCCGCAGATACCACAGCAGGATGGCCCACTGGCCAGCGCCCGCAGAGCGTGCAGTAGCCGCTCTGCAGATGGGAAGCAGCCAGGCTGGTGACACAGGGGGCAGGAAATGCTGCCCTCAGCAGGGGTTGACCACTGCCAGTCCATGAGCGTAAGCAAAGCAAGCAGCTCTCCTGAAAAATGAAAAAAAATGCAATCATTAAAAGGAAACATGTTCATGAAATTTGAGGGAAAAAACAAATACTTGGCAAGAAGGCAAAGTGATTCACATTTTAAGCATAACTCATAAAAAATATTTATTATGCCATATCCTTTAAGCTTATTTTTAGTAAAAACAGAATACACTTAAAGGGACCCTCCCACCTTCAAAAAAGTTTATGAATTGGCATGAAAGTGATGTCGCTCGGTTCAGAAAGAGCGAAAATGAATATCTACCAAATTTCACCGAAAAATATTCACCGGTTTTCAAGATATTAGACTTTTACTTTTGTTTACTTTTTTGGGATCTCCGCTGTTTCTAGCGACTTTATTTTAGAAGTGCGGCGTTTGCGGCAGATGTTGCGCGCAAATATCATATACCACCGCGTGCTACAAAACGTTTTAGTCAAACATTTAAAAATCGTTAGATATTTGCGCTGACGTCACACATTCAGAGGGGTATTCCTAAGCATTAGCCCCTCTGAATCAAAATGCTGCAATTTTGAAATTCAATATTTCCGATTTAAGGCATTTCTCGATGTTGTGAGTGCCGAAACCGGTAATTGTGAGCCAGGGACCCCATTTTGGCTATCTCAACTCAAATCTAATGTTAAGGTGGGAGGGTCCCTTTAACTCGCACCCCGCTGGGGGTTCTGGATTTCCACGCCCTGCTGGGGGGGGGGGGAGGGCTGTTTGAACACCCCCTTCTAACTCAGCTCCTGGCCACTTAGCGATATGTGGGAGGCGGCGTTCGAAACAGCAATAAAATGACAAAATCACTTTGGTTATTTTTTTGGTTATGTCAAAGGTCAGGTTACCAGAGGTCATTGAAGGCAAAATCTAGCCGATGTTCATGTCAAACGTCGACAATTTCCGAGAAGCCAACACATAACTGGGGAACCCATAGAGCTACAGCGCCCCGGAACAGCGCATTTGATAGCCCTAGTAACGCCATTTCTGAGTAATTCTCTCAGATTTGACCTAACGTCAACGGTTTTGCCTGCAGGGGCAAAAACTGCCAAAAAGGCAAATTTTTTAGGAAGCTGTCTTTCTGCAATAACCTTTGACCAAAGCCTTTCACGAGCTTATGTTTACCAACATTGTGTTCCTCTCATCAAGATGCATCGAATTAACTATATCTTGACCTTGAAAGGTCAACTTGAAAATTTGACCTCAGGTCAAGGTCATGACCTGACCGCTCAATTTTGGGTCAAACAACTCCAATCCTGAAACTGTGGCACAACCCCTGCCATCAGCCATGCACACCTTCTAAATCAACATCAACAATAACCAACTGAAACATAAATGTTAGGTTATAATTGCCTGAAAAATAATACAGTAATGGCAGAAGAAAAAAAACGAACTCTTCCTATCATGACTAAAAAACAAAGATTAGTTACGTGTGTAAAAACAAAAGGGAAAACTCAAAAGCATGTGGAAAATGAGCAAAATTTTACTCCAAACTCAAACTGCAAAGTCTCGTGTACGGTACCTAGTCATCATCCTACGACCTACATTATGAATGAAACGATACCATTGAATTTCCATTTAATGTAATAGGAACATATACCTAAGGAAAACAAAAATAATATTCACCTAATTATAACTATCACAATAATAAGTAATAACTCAAACTTGAAACCAACATGCGAATATCGTGTGAGCGTCTGCGAAATACATAATAACTTGTATTTAGGGCCTTGTAATAACTATTGTTGGGTGACATCGCGAAATACATAATAACTTGTATTTAGGGCCTTGTAATAACTATTGTTCAGGGAAGTAACCTGTAAAATGCTCGCCGAAGCCAAGTTTTCTTTCTTGACAAATCAACAGCCAGCACAGGTTGCTGAGCTGCTAGCAAAGAGAACAAGTGTTACTATTGAATGCTTTAAGAATGGCGCCAGCAAATGAAACTTTTTCGCTGTTTATGTCTACTATTTGCTTCCATATCACTGCCATATTGGAATGTTCAAGGATTTTTGGTATCTGCTCAAAAATCCCTGACCGCCGTTGATACGCTTGTCGCGCTTGTCCAAGATTACTTTCGCTTGTCCAAGGCCTTATCATACAAAGGAATCTTGATCATACGTACGCTTGTCACTAGTCTGTAGTCACTACCTCCTGTACCGGTCCGAAGTTGTCCTGACACTGTCAGCGTATATTATAGGTACTTACCTATGTACAACTGGCGTAATTTATCGGCTGCCGACAGCCAGCGGCGGAACACCTTCGGGGGGGGGGGGGGGCTGCCGGCTGCCGACTTTTGGTCCCATTCTTTCCATGCAACGTCCATAGGGCTAATGTTAAAATGCCAAAATCAAAGGGGGCACGGTGCCCCGGTGACCTCGCCTCCCCGTTCCGCCGCCTATGGCTGCCAATGTCGATTTCAGCATCTGCCGGAACAGCTTGAACGGTAGGACCTGGAAGACAGGTAAGCCTGCGATGCGACACTGCCCACGCTTCCCTCCATCAATGTGCATCAGGATCAGACAAACTAACCTCTCTGTTCCCCCTCGGTCCCTAGGTCTCAACCCTGAACTCATTCCATTCCTAGCTCACCCTCCGGAGTGTAGGTATTGGCGACGGTGACATGGTCGTCGGTCAGTGGCTGCCGGCGGACAGGGCTATTTTATAGGCAGCCCGACGGCCGCTGGAGTTGGCCAACTAGCCGCTCGGCCGGACACCCGTGAGCCCATCTACAGCGCCCCGCGGCGACACTTCCCAACTGGAGAGTGGGTCGCCGGTGGCCGGCGAAAATTGGTGGTTAGCTGTGCCGTGCGATACCCGACATGGGAGGATAAATGGTTGGCCACTCCTGTCTGAGGCGACACGGCCCGGTCCAAATTAGATCTCCCGGTCCAGGGCAGCTGGCCGGGCCGACATCACACCTGACAGTTGACACAGACGGGATACCGTAACATGGAACAGACATCATAGCCTAGACGGGACATCATTATCAGTAGTTTCGACTGAACATTTGATAACATAGACGGTGCGCTAACACATTAGAAAAGACCAGACATTAGGGCTGATAATCCCGGGATCGGGATCCCGGGATCCCGGGATTGTATTAATCCCGAATCCCGGGATTAGAAGCATCGGGATTTCGGGATCCCGATATTTTCCGTACAGAAACATCGTTCATAAAGTGTAGCTGATAGTAGGTATGTAAAAAAAGGTAAGTGAGTAACAACGCATTACAGTGCAGTTTTATGTCCAAAGATCTTACTTACGCCGTGCAAAGTCGTTATGCACAAGTATTGGTTACATATATACCTAATTGACATTGTTTCACACCGTCTCAGCATTCACAATGTGGCGAGAGACGAGCTCTCTCTCGGCTCATCTCTCCCTCCCTGCGACGTCCCTCGCTCGCGTACTCGGTTTAACAGATCATTTTGCACGATGACATACTATGCCGACTATCGAATTCGAGTCCATCGAGTGGGAGGAGGTCGGCCGTCTTCTCGTGACTGTGGGAGCACGTCTGGTGGCTCAGTTACTGTCAGTGCCCCGTGGCTGGACGATCCATGAGGCTGGCCGGGCGCCCTGGGCATGGTTACCGGTTACCGTTAGTGAATAATTATTAATTACGTGCCTTTGTGATAAGCTATAGCTAACTTTGCCAAAATATCGGATTTTGCTGAATTTAAAGGCAGTGCGGTGTGGGAACAACTTTTGGGATTAACTTTTCGCAATCTTCTCTGATGATGACGAAGGCCATAAGGAAAGAATTGGAAAATTTACCTATCTCAGGAAGGACAGGCATGGTAGCGCTGTCCTACAACTGACTGAAGGGCATAGTTCCTACGAGTGTTGAATCGGAACGAGTGTTTTCCACTGTCGGGAATATCGTCACAAAAGTGCGGTCGAGTCTTGGCGACGAAGTCGTTGATGCACTTTGCTTCCTCAAGTGCTACTACCGTAACAAGTGAATGTGACCAGGACATGCTGCTGGTCAGACGACCACAATCCGTAGGCACGTCTACTGTATCCTGACTCGAAATATAAACAAGAAATACAATGATCAATGTCATTCATGCTCTTATATTTGTTCGGGGTGAAGGTGTATGCCTGGTATTGTGTTTATGATGGTAAGGATGCGCCATATACATACGATATTGCAAGAAAATTCTGCTTTGTAGACAGGTTAAAATAAAAACTGCTCAATCCCGGGATCCCGGGATATCCCGGGATTGCATTTCTAAAATCCCGGGATCCCGGGATTGCCAAAAAGTCCCGGGATTATCAGCCCTACCAGACATCATAGCAAATACGGGAGATATAGCATACCTACATACACTAGACATCGTACCTAAGTCAGGGTATCACATCATAGACCGAATGTCGGGCAACCTAGAACACACCACAATAGACTGAACAGCATAGCATAGACGAGACATCATAGAGTAGACTGGAAACCATAGCTGAGCATAGACGGGACAGCGTAGCACAGGTCATCGGCACATGCTTTAAGCAAACATAGGTGCCATTTGTAGACGGGGAATCACAACACAAGTGCCGGATATTCTATGGCATAAGACGAAAGGCGAATATTATATGTTAAAACCTTGACAAGGCATCCCAGCATTGGCCGAATAGTCAGATAAATTAATCTGTCGTCCATACCTTTTCTAAATGAACTCGTTTCAAGCCGCTCGGTGTATCGATAGCGCACGGTACAGTCGGTACATAAAATGATCGACGTCGTCGTCACGTTATCTGTGACCTACCCTGACCATCTCGGCCATGCTCTGGCCGGGCGCAGTACCAGACTGGCGCTCGGTGTCGCCGGTCGCGTTATTCAATCACCAGCTGCCCTCTCCTAGCGGTCCCAAGTTAGTTCCCATCAAAGGCGGCGAGCTGCTTCCGTATCACAGCTTGCCGCAGCCATTTCTGCCGGGCACACTCAGCATAACAACATCGACTTTATTGTGTGGATCGAGTCTGAGCGGCTTGGGAATAAGCATGGCACAATTCGTCGCGACCAAACCGATATAGCTCATCCGTCCGAACCCCACAGGAATGCCGAATGACTCTGTGGGCTGCCAGTGTCCGTTTTCACGACGGTTATCTGGCATAGGGGAGAGTGGGGCAAAGCGGCCACCCTAACGTTTCTAACGATGCCGACGTTTGATTTTTAAACTTGGAAAGATTCTTTCTATACCAATGTGATCCCTATTAAATTGTCTTTTATTCCAACTGCATTTCATTTCCAAAGGCGTTCACATATGGGAGATATTGACAAAACTTTAAACCTATAGCATATTTGCCACTTTGCCCCATCCCTGAGGCAAAGCGGCCACTGGCGACTTCTCAAGTCCCCGATGAGAAACAGAATAGTTGCCTCATGCACGACTAGGGTATTTGATGGTGACAAGGTTTAAGGGAAGATGGATGTTTACTTTGTTATCTTCCCACCTATTGCTAAACAAAGAAAGAATTTTCTTGGAAAAACATTTAATTGCATAATTTGGTAACTCATGTAACCGAAAAGTGGCCAAGATGAATGCATGACGACACATTTGAATATAAATAATGTTTTTATCCAGATGGAAACAACTTATGGCCAATTGGGGGCTGGCCACTTTGCCCCGGCCGCTTTGCCCCGCGCATACCGTCCGAGACAAAATATTCCAGCTCAGCTATTAGTGGGGTAAAAAGCATTAAAATTGGTAGAAGGCATGTACGATAACCACGCAATGCATGGACAAAAACGCTTATAAAAATTCCAAACGGTTATGGAATAAAATAACATTTAAAAATTGTAAACATAATTGGTAACCTGGCAAGAAATGCTTTTCCGTGTTTCACAGAACAATGGCGATGGGCCTGAAACCCCGGTCTGGCTCATTCGAACGACCGCAAAGAGAAGTATAATTGGAAATCATAAATTGGAACTGACGCCAGCTGTGGAGGGCTAAAACGATGGATGGCCGCTTTGCCCCGGGTGGCCGCTTTGCCCCACTCTCCCCTACCTACATTTAGTGCAGATTAGGTGCAGATTTTTAATATAAGCGAGCACGCGATTTCATTCGTTGCAGCGTGACCCTGATTTTTTCAGATCTGCATTACGACTCGCTAATTATATGTATCGCAGTGCCAGCCCTCTGTCTTCTGCAATCCCCCTTCTCCCCGTGTCTGGGATCTCTCTCTCTCTCTCTCTCTCTCTCTCTCTCTCTCTCTCTCTCTCTCTCTCTCTCTCTCTCTCTCTCTCTCTCTCTCTCTCTCTCTCTCTCTCTCCGTGGAATCTGTCGGAGAGGGACGGGTCGGTCGTCTCCAGCCAGGCCTGTATTAAATACCCATTTCAGAGAGCCGTCCTCTGAGGCGCGCCGTGGGTCGCGCGGGGCGACACGAGCCGTCCGCTGGGACAGCCGGGACAGCCCGGAATGAGACGAGGCTCGCTTGACTTTGGAAGTCACCAGCGGGCGTAGGTTATCTGCACGGTAGCTGGATGAAAACTGGTTTTCCAAATTAAACCGCACATTAGAAAATTAAACAAGATATTAATCTAAAGTTAGTGACTCATCAAGTAGGTACTTGATAGTTATGCCAATAATGAGGTAATGCTCCTACTGAAAAAGACAAGCCAACTTTGAAAAAGGAGCCAAGCAAAAACAAACCGCCTTTCAGTGCGAATCATCCGAACATTTTCCCATAAATCATTCAGGAGCCTTTTCCTTATTTAAATATTTCGTCCGATCCAATTCGGTGCGAAGCCGCGGAAAACTTCCTCAGCCACGGCGTCAAAACAATAACATGCCGGCAGTATCGGCTCCAGTGGACGGCGCACGCCGCACAGGGAGTGGAGGCGGCGGACCGCGCCCCGGCCGCGGCGGGCTACCCCTCGCTACATCGGGGAAAGGACGGCCATTTACAGCCGCAGGGACCCAGCTCAGCCTCACTGTCGAGGTGGCTGGCTCTACACATTCAGCCACGGTCGGTCCGGTTCAAAAGTTGACTATGGACACAAAAATCGTCTTTCTTAACCCGCGCCCTGGTGGGGGGGGGGGGCGGTATTTTTTGCCCCCCCCCCCTCGTATCTCCGAAACTACTGGACGGATCCGGAAAATTCAAACGGCGTTCGAAAGCCCTTTCAAATTTGCTGAAAGATAACTAATTTCATTGACTTCGGGGTCACCGATGACGTCACAGGTCAGGTTAAAGAAAATGTTTTGCCGGTCATGGGTCTTCTAGGGAATGCTCTATAAAATCGAGTAAAATGCATTTTATCGAAAATCAGCGATAGGGCGTCAGTTCCCTAGTACAAATGTTGCTATTAGAGGTCAGTGATAGTACCAGGTCAGGTCACAGGTCAGGTCACTGAGGGTCAGCACATGAACCCAATTTTACTAGGGCCGTGTGATGCATGTTTTATGGCCAATTTTTCATTTCCAACTCAATGGTGTTGGTTATAAGACCCTCAGGAACGGTTTAGGTCATTTCCTGGTGGAGGTCAGGTCAATGTCAGGTAAAAAAAGGTCAAATTTCAAAGTTGATATTTTTGCATAAAATGGGTATTAATTCAATGCAGCTCGTCACATGGAGTCTACTGGTGGTCTTTTTTTGTGCTAGGTGGTCCAGAATTGCTAAAAATTGAGTTTAAAAATTTTGATGTCATCAATTTTGAACATTTTTTTTTTCGCTATAGCTTGGCCAAAAAAGAGGCATCGATCTGAAATTTGGCATATGGATAGAAGTCGGGAAGAGCTATCACGTGTATTCCGTTTTTATAATCCGATTTTTTTTTGTGGCAATTTTATTCATTTTTTTAATTTTGGGGGTCAAAATTAAAAAAATTCAAAATTCCGAGATAGCAGTTTTGTATCCCTGGTATGTCTCCACCTTTTATGTTTTAAACGTTTTTCTGTATCTTCAAAGCTATAGGCCTGACAGCTCTTCCCGCGAAACCATTTTTTGGGTCGAAAACGGCAGAACATGACGTCACTCTGACGTCATTTACGGCTAACCTATCATAGCATTTGGAAAAATTTTGGTCATAATGTGTAAAATTGATGCCCGGGAGGGTACTGAGAGTTTGGTGACGATCGGCGCAGCGGTTCTGGAAATATAGGTATAGAAAAGTCTTGAGGGGGAGGGCAAAAAAAAGCCCCCACCAGGGCGCGGGTAAAAGAGGTGTTTAAAGATGTGCATGTCTAATGTCGACATGCTTTTCCCGAAAAGAACTCATATGGAGTAAGTTTACAAAATATCGAAAAAGAGAGGTAGGTAGATAAAGAGTTACTTACTTGCGTTTTTAAAGGTCCTCAACATACATTCGATACCTTTTTGTCGCGATCGTAAAATAGAAGCATTAATTTAGGGAAGATTTGTCCTTTGATCTTTGTGCTAACATCCCTAGGGCTTTATGATAGAGGACTCCATATGGTTTACAAATTAAGACGAAAGATACTTCAGCAACTTTCGCTCCAACTCACAAGCCAACTTTCCTCACCGCAACAACTTGGCGCGCGCGGGAACTTTGCGGGCGAATATTAGCGGCGGCAGGCTGTCGGAGTGGAGGTGGAGGGGGGGGGGGGGGCGTTGGCGTCGGGGCGCGTGGTGCTACGCGCGTCTTTGAGCTTAAAAGAAATAAAACTACATTCTAACCATTGATTTGCTCGTCTTGCAGGTGACGGCTCGTGGCAAGCCATCACGCTAATAAACTAGGTATAATAAGTGTCCCAGGATAATATTTTAACTACATATTGGGTAATACCATAGCTATACATATACAACCTACATACTTCTAGTGACGATTATATTCCAAGAGTACCAAAGCGACATTTGCATAAGCCGTTTCAGAGCTCTTAGCCTGCAGCTTTCCTTCGTTTGGAGCCTCTGCTGCCTGTTCGGGATTAATTCCGAATTATTTTGGCTGTTTGAAGCGAGGCTATAAAGGACTGAGTTCAATTATGTATTTGTTGTGTGTGGAAACAGTCGTTTGAAATGTCCACCTGAACTTCTTATTAGTTGTTTATGAGGGAGACATCATACGGACACCCTTGAGCGGTGTTTTTATGAGAGATATGATTTTTTTTTACAAAATATGAAGGCGATGTGAGGAAAATTTATGTGAAAACTGTGTTAAGCGACATAAGAGTTCGGCCGTGTGATGTGAAACCGTGACGGCCGACGCCCAGGATCGACGTTACATAGACGCAGCGGAACTCGGCTCATTGTTTGTGAAAAAAAAAATAGGTTAGTTGCATCTGGAGATTAGTGGACATTTCCACAATGAATTACTGGTCTTATTTCCTATCGGTATTATATACACGTCCCCCTCCTTTTCGAGCTGACATCCAGAAACATTAGCATGCAGCGCACATGCCGCTCTGACGGCTTGTCGTGGGCTTATTGCCGAGAGACCGGGCCGCTTAGTGGGCAATGCTGCAGCGAAAATGAAACGCCCGCGTGGTACGGACGAGACTACATCGGCCACAGACGGCCTCATCAGCGGCTGTACTGGGCCTTTGTAAAATTTCAATGGGTGTCGGCTGGCGGTTCGTCCGCCGGGCCGCCGTTCAGTGCTTCATTGACGATGGCGTTGGCTGCTGTGTGGTCGTCTCACTCAGAAATGGCCTGGACGATTTTCAGGGTAACAGATGATATCGTCCGAAGGCGCAGGTAGTTAGAAGATCGTTTTTTCTCTTCATTTTGAAAGCATTATTTCACACTGAAGCAAGGGAATACATAATTTGATTTTGAAAGAAAACTTTTTTCGCCATCAGATAACCTTCTCCATTCAGCTTAGGTTGAAATGACAAATTCAAATGATCATTGGTTAGCAGTTTCTATATGAGGTCTTTAATTTCTCAGCGTGTTCAGTAATAATGTCACATCTGACATTTTTAGCGGTGCGTGGATCGATCAATAACAGCTGCGATGAAGTGCTCGCTCATCCCATAGCTCCGTTCAAATGGCGCCGTTCGCCCCATTCGCCCAATATCTGGCCACTCCCTGTAAATAACGAAAACGAGGCGATCGCTGGCAGAAAGTGGAGGCAAAAATGTTCTTATCGAGAAGATTGGGCTCTTAACACATGAATTGTTTGACGCAAAGTGTGAACGCGCCATTCTGATAAAAAGTTTCAGCGTAACATAATAGCCTTTTCCCAATTTATGACTCTCAAGAGGCCAAAAAGGGAAAATGCATGCTGGGACAGACCGTCGGAGGTCTTTACATAATATGCATCTACTAACTATATATTCAAAATACTTTGTTTGCATGCTGATTGCTGACTGTTGGGCAGAATAGATATGGTAAGTACGAGAGATGTCAATCGGATACCGACTTTTTGGTTTACCGATACCAAACCGATACCAACTTGATGTTTGGTTACGGAGCGAGCGAAGCGAGCGGAGTCTTTCCTTAGATTAACGGAAATTTCTGAGTATGAGCGGCCGGCCGGCCGTGGTCACGGTTTTGCGACGCTTATATCTCAGCAACCACTTGACCGATTTACACGCGGTAATTTTTGTAGGGTAGCTTCATTCCTTCTACCAAGTATTGGACTATTCCCGATGCATGTAGGTGACCCCTGATGCACGTGCCACGTGCAAAACGAAGAGGTGTCACTTTTGTAATTGTTGCAATATCTCGGTAACTACTTGGCCGATTGCGCTGAAAGTTGGCATGTAGGTAGGCACCCACTAGGCAATGCATATCCATGTGCCAGAGTTGGGATGCTGCTGCACGTGCGCACGTGCAGGGGTCGATTCCAGATCTCGAGAACGGCTGGACCGATTGCGCTCAAATTTGGTACACGGTTACGGAGCGTTAGTAGGGTGCCGTGCACAAGTCAGTTGGAACCCATTTTGCACGTGCGCACGTGCAGGGTGCCGCTTCCAGATCTCGAGAACGGCTGGGCCGATTGTGCTCAAATTCGGCACATCGCTAGAGACCGGTTAGTAGGGTGCCGTGCACAAGTCAGTTGGACGTACCCCCTCGCAATTTCGCACATGCAAGGCCCACCCTCTCGCTCGCTCCGTTAGTCGCACCATAAGGCGCCATACTGGTATTTCAATCCTAATGTGTTTGGTATTTTGTTGGTATCATGAACCCCCACTAATGTATAAGAGGCTAAGAAATCGGTAAAAAGTTAGTATTTCCCTCATGTTCCCAAGTTGGTTTGGTTTCGATATTTCTCCACGGTTTTGGTTGGTATTTGGTTTGGTATCGGTATTCCGATTTTCCGCAACTGACATCACTAGTAGGTACTATTTAGATAGATAGACAGATATAGTTTTGGATAGGTTGCTAGGCTATTTGTAAGTAAATCTTGTTTAACCCGCGCGGGGCTGGGGTCTCCAGCCGAACGCGCGGGGCTGGGGGGGGTAAATTTTACCCCCCCCCCTGTTATCTCCCGAACTAATGGTCCGATTTGGAAAATTCAAACGCCAATCGAAAGCTCTCATCACGAACTACTAAAAACATGTACTTAATTTAAAGTTTGAGGTCAAGGTCAAGGTCAGGTCAAGGGTACAAATTGCAAGTTTCTACAGTGTCGGCCTTGCACCGTAGTTGCCGAAGAATGGAGTCATGGACTGAGACTGATCGCCCAAAACGTGTTCTTAGGCTACCAAGACAATATTCGTTGCATTCAATATCATTCAGAGGTCAAGGTCAAGGTCAGGTCAGGTCAGGTCAGGTCACCAAAAAACAAAATATAGAAAAGGGCATGTGCGACACATGTTTTATGGGTCATTTTACTCATAGAATTCAATAGGCACACTCAATAAGTGATATGGACCACCTCTGGATGAATTTCAGGTCGAGGTCAGGTCAAGGTCAGGTCAAGTGAGGTCAAATTTTGAAGTTGGTTGTTAAGGCCTAAAAAGGTGTCTATCTGATGCAGTTTTTCACGGCGAATCGAATGGAGCTATTTTTGTTTCCGTACGAGGTCTAGAACTTCCAAAAAAGTCATTTTTCAAAAAATTTGTGTGTCGTGACGTCATAAAATTTTGAATAACTCCCACATTTTTGAACCGATTCTTCTAAAATTTGGTATGTAGGTGCACTAGACCACTTCTCTGACATATATCCGGTTTTTTTCGATAGACTCAAAATTTGGATTTTATAATGATTTTCCCAAAAAGTCAGTTTTTTGAAAAAATTTAGGCCAAAATCCAAATTTTCAAAAAACCGAGATAGCCATTTTATAGACAAATAAAATTACGTATAACCTTTTTTGTTACTCTTGATTCCTTTAAAAATGAAGATGTTAGGGCGTTTGAACTTTTGCCGTTTTGAGGCGAAAATGGGAACATGACGTCACTAAAACGTCAATTTCTCAAAAATTTTCCGACGGATTTCGCTCAATTTTCAGGGAACGTGTCAAATTGATGTAAGAAAAGGTACTGAAAGTTTGGCGGCGCTGCGCGCCGCCGTTTTTGAGATATTGCAAAAATTCGCGAGGGGGGGTAAAATTTACCCCCCCCAGCCCCGCGCGGGTTAACTA